>NC_137210.1:27148196-27258196 GCF_960531495.2 Zeus faber
GCCGCATTTTCAAAGGAAACTCACCAAGTGAAAAACTTCCCAATATACAAAAAAAAAAAGAAAAATGAGGCTATGCACAGGAAAAAGTAAGTAAAAAAAGCAATAGCATGGACTAAGTGGCAGTGTGGATGAATAAAATATAAATATAAGTGGATGACCTGTACATATGAATAAAAAGATTTACAATACAGGGATAGATAACAATGAGGTATAAGTTATCACTCTGTTATAACGTTGTAGAATATGTTTTTAAGACCATTCAAAACAGCATTTGAAACACACAGGCTTGTCTGTTTGATACGCATCCCACATTTATTTAATGGGCACTTTATGATATAAGAAACAGCCGTTCAATGTTATTTGCATTATGCATGTGCTCCTCTACATGCCGTTTCCATTGTTGGTGGTGTGGTCCGCCTTACCATACATAACAAAGAGCCACTGGGCCCAGTCAACAATGGAAGGATGTGAAAGGACGGTAGAGACTGCGTGACTCCTCTGATCAGGGAGCGCGCACAGCGGGGTTTGGGAGGGCCTCTGAATTCTGCCATATCCAATTATACAAATGGTTGTACTATTTGGAGGATTATTCACACAGTTCTTAAATTAGCCGTCTCACACCAGATGCATTGTCAAGTTGTTGTATTGTTATATTGTAAATCACCACAACCTCAAGTGTGATATCGTTTTAATACAAGCTCACGACCGCCTACCATGTCATCACTTGTGCATTTGTGATTTCGTACACCATATTTGCACCATTATACTGTCGCCTCCTTGTTGTTGAGTAAATACTTAGTAATTAGTAAATAGTGATTACTGTTCTTTTTTCCATGTTATGAGATGCTAATATTGTAGCTTGAATGTTATTCTCCCTTGTAAGTCGCTTTGGATAAAAGCGTCTGCTAAATGACTAAATGTAAATGTAAATGTAATATAAAACAATTACGGCAGAGTGTTTGTACCCATAATTACTGAAAATTACACAGCAAACACAATTTATTTATAACTTTGCCTATTACTATGTTATTTCGGGGTATTAACTACGGGTCATTTTTGTTATAAAGAGCTCTTAATGATCTAGTAAATACTTGGCAATTAATGTACAGGAAATAGTGTACAACTCAATTAGGTGGCATCTAATATATAATGTAATCCAATATAATGAAATCTAATGTTTGATTTCAAACTTATAAATTCTAATCTTAATCAATCTAATATCAGTTTCATATAATTTGAAATTGCTATATATATAATCATGTACGAGGCGTAGCTTGCGGAGCTTGTTCTGTCGGACAACTCGACGACGCCACACGCTTCCTGCCGGCCACGCCACACGCTTCCTGCCGGCCCCTCCTGCCCACCTGCTTTGCTTGCTGTGTTGCTGCGCTCCCTCCACCTGTTGGGCTCCACTCTTCCACCAGTGGGGGGGGGGTTCGTGCTCATCGCTCGAATATTTCCGGCTCATTACACATGTTTTCTGTGCACCTCGCTGGGGGATATGAGCAGTAGAGACCAGACGCCCAAACCAACAAATAAATAAATAAAGATAATTCTAATATATAGCTGCAGGCAGCCGTACACAGTGTCCACTTTCGTCATGTTAGATACGTATTACAGTTTCCGAGGTTCCTGAATCTGCACTCTGTGATTATGTGCGGGGACGTTTGGAGCGAACCCAGGGACTCGCTCCCGCCGCGGATTCCTTCTTCAATCTCCTTTTGCGGGGATGAGGCCACGCCCGGCTCGGCCGGGGAGGAGGGGGAGTTCCGGTTCAAATCTGCGCTTTAGGAAGAGCGTCCGTGCCAGCTCCGGGGACCTCAGCCCTGGTGTACGATTGGCTGTTTTTGTCACGTGGTTGTTCCTGTTGCTCAGTACGATTGGCTGTTGGTGTCACGTGTTTGAAGTGACGTCTTTACGGAGGTTGACGAGGGTAGTCCAACTTAAGTAATTGTAGTGGTAACTTCTTTCCTTGGACTCAATTTTCAGTGGTCACCTTTCCATGAAATACGAAAAACGTTGTGGTATTTCTGTGAGCATTTACCATACCATTACATTTTTCCGACGCCTTGCTGGATCTTGAACGCATCACTTAAGAGGTAAAATATCAGTCGAACAGATCCCCCGACATCTACCAGGTAAGAAGGTACATAAACATACACGTGAACATATAGTTTATAATGTCCAACCACAACACAGCGACAGAGTCCACACCGCACACTGGACACGGGCCAATGTACATTCTGAATCAGAACCTGTACATTTATAGTAAATAATATAAAGATGTCATGAAGCGTTTTAGTGTAAATCTCATCTTGTTCATTTGTTTTCCAACGTTGGCGTGTCGGTGAAACACGACCGCCAGGCTGCTGAGAGTCAAATCTGGTCGGTATTTCACTAATATCTGCTCCGTATGCGGATGGATTTGGATGAGACTTGATGAAACCACAAGATGCTTGTAACGCACCGGTTCTAACGGCCCCTCAACCCTGTTCGTAACTTCTGTCATTGTTGTGCTCCAGATACTTTTAGCCCTTGTTGTAGATACTTTGGCGTTCGATGACGTAGACCTGTGATTTGGGTCAGTTTTGGTCTGTTTTTCACTCATTTCTGCTCCGCATGTGGATCGATTTGGATGAAAGATGTTTGTGGCACACCGGTTCAAACGAGACGTGAACCGTGTAAGTTCAGATAACTTTTCCCGAGCAATTAAACTGCTCAAACAAATTCATTAAATCTAAGAGTTGTCCGTTAGAAATACATATAATGATGGAATGATATGAAATACATTGATTTAATTTTAAACAAATCTAATTAAATTTTAAAGTACTTAATTTTAAACTAATCTAATTTTAATCTTATTACATTTTAAACAAATAAATAGTATCAAATCAAATTTTAATGTAATCTAATTCCAATTTCATGTTGTACAATCTGATGTGATCTAATACACTAACATAATTCAAATGATATCTGACCTCTGACCTCTGACCTGCCCTCTTCTAGGAGAAAGGTCACGTGGAAACCAGTGGCGCAGTGCTTGGCGCTGACGGCCTCGCAGTCCTGTAACCTGACCAGCGCCTTTAAGTACCACCTGGACCACTACCGAGTGCGAGTCCAGGCCTTCACTGCCACCGAGACCTCGGACTGGGCGGAGTCCACGTCGTTCCATCCCATAGAAAACAGTAGGAAACCCCCAAAAAATACACTGAAACTACAGGCCAGGGTTTTAAATCCAAGCTCCTTTCCAGCTCTTTCAATGTGCAAAACCGACCTGTACGAACGACGTATTGTCCTTCCCTTATGGTTTACTTGTACTAAGATCAGATAAGATAACGGTTCATTAATCCCCTGAGAATCCCCAGTGAAATTCAGTAACAACTTAAAAAAAAAGTTCAGCCTTTTCATTGCCTTGGTTCAAATTCTAAGCACATTTCTGGGCTTGAAAATGCTAAATTAAAGGTGAAATGATGTTAAATCCACATGTAACTTTTTTGTGTTAAGGTCACAAAAACTTTAAATTGATATTGGCATTACAGCTATCTTCACCAACACGCATGATTACATTTGATTACAAGAGATTCAACATCAGATCCTGCGTATTATTGTATGTCAATGGCAGGCCATATATAAAATTATTAAAAATTTACGTGAAAGACGTGAAACGATCCAAGTTTTTGTCTTTTCCCCCCCCGTTTTGCCTCCTAATCCAGCCGTGTTGGGGCCTCCTGAGGTGGCTGTGTCCGGCTGTGGAAACTGTCTGGTCCTGCAGGTCGGTTCTCCCGCAGCTAGGGGGCCCCAGCAGCATAGGCAGCTCCAGGACCTCTACAGGGGCCTCCGCTGCTTGGTGCGGAGGACAAGGGACGGTGCGCAGGTACTGTCTGGAAGGCTCTGCAGGGCTGGGTGGAGGGGAGGGAGCAAGTGGCGGCCATAACGGCCGAGTGTTGAAGCTAATGGGGAAATGTTTTACCCTGCAGTTCAGCTAATGCCCACTAGAGGCGGCTTCAGAAAACCTCCGACTCTACGGGAAAAGAAGCTTCTTGCAAGAAATAACCATTTCTAAGGAGCTAAAATTGCCTCTTCTAATGTGTGGCTTGGTTGGGATTTAGAAAATTCTTGTCCCATAAAGAGGACCTCGGAGGCTAAAGCTTGCATCGCGCCGAATCCGACAAAAAGACGAGAACAACCGGGAAGCGCATTCATTGCTATGGGCGGTCGGATCCCATGCATGAAAAGCTGTGGCGCGCTGCAGAATTGCGTGCGTTTGAGGTTCAAATCTTCCAGCTCGTGCTACAACGAAATTACATGAGTCAAGTTTTTTTTTACGGTGTCATGCCTCTGATGTCACCATACTCACTATTAATAAATGTGTTTGTATCAGTGAATTGCATATATTTTCTTTCGCACTTTGCCGGCACCTCATTTATTAACCCTCATATTTCCCCGACGTATATTTTCATGCAAAAGTCAGGCGCATTTCATGTGGCGGGCGCCAGGGGGTAAGATCCGCCCGTGGGATGCGACGACGGGTTGGGGTGTGGCTCGGCACTTTAAAGAGAGGTATATTTGGGGACTCGGTTGCCTCGATTGACAGGTCCGCCCTCCGCGTTCGAGCGCCGTGGAGGCGCTTCTCCCTTCGCCGGACCCATCCGGCGGTTTCACCTCCCCGCCTCCGCACACCCAGGAGCCATATCCCCAAGACGACAGCCGGCCTACACCCAAACTCTGAGCTTCAAATCATCCCATCGCGGATGGCGGATTTTTTTTCTATGGTCCATTTTAGAAGCTAAGTCTCACTGTGTCCCTGTCTTGGTTATTATTATTATTATTATTATTATTATTATTATTATTAATAATAATTTATGTATTTATTTTATTTATTTAACCTTAAACCTTAAATTTATTTAAACTTTATTAAATCATCAAAAACTCCTCTGGGTCGATCACCCCTGGAATGACAAGAGTCGAGCATTTCCATTCTTACATGTGCACCGACACCCGTCCCCCTCTTTAAGCCGTCGTCACTGCAACGGCAAGAGAAGGGGAATCGCCACAAACGTCGTCCGGGGCGGCTAAAGAATCTCAAAATCTGAGGATCTGAGACGACTCCTCATCCAGCCGGGCGGTAAGACGACCAGCACGCGGCGCCAGGCTGACCCCAATTTGGCGCCCGTGGGAACCGCCGTATGCACCTGGGGAGCGCGTTCTTAGAAACTGGAGCCGGAGGCGGGCGGCGAACAGAGCAGGAAACTGTTGCGACACTTGAGAAAGTGCCGGCGCGCCACGGACGACCGCAGGGTCTGCTGCGACGCCCTCGCTGTGTTTCGGGTCGCCGCGCGATTCTGCGCTTCCTCTCTCTGCAGCGCGGCCTCTGCTCACGTTCGTGGGAGAGCTTCGCCTGAACTGTGCGCCGACACAAAGAGGGCTGCGGTTTTTGTTTTTTTTACTTTGTTGTCGCTGCGTGTTATCGAAAAAGCTAAAACAATTTAGGCCTCAGCAGTTACTAGTCACGCAAGGGAAAATTTGTCTGAAACAGAAAAACGAGACGAGAGGGAGGGATGGAAACAGAGAAGAGAAGAGAGTTAGTGACTTTCACACTTTCTACGGCAAGCTTGCCCAACCTGGCGCCCCTCTGCCTCTACCTCTACCTCTACCTCTGTCTCTACCTCTGCCTCGGTTTTAATGATCGTAAGATGTTTATGTTTTTTTTGGTTTCGCGTACAAACACTGCACACAGTTGGAAAGGTTGGAAAATATAAAGAAGTTATAATCTGACAGCTCTGTCGGTCTATGTCAGAGATCTCCAAGGTTGCCAGGTCCAGGAAAAACCTTGCAAAAAACTCCACCTTGCTACTGAAAGTGGCTGTGCCGATCGCAAAGATGCGACGTGACCTTGGCCTAACTGGGGCAGTGGTCCAGAGGTCACAGGTCATGGTATACTTTTGGTCTTGGTATATTACGACACGTCACCAGCCAAATTCTCTCAGAATTGCCTCCAGTGGTGGGGTGAGATGGAGGTTATCGTCTGGGTGTATGGGTGTAGGCGTATTGGTCTTTGGGAAAGTGTCCTTGCCCTTGACGGTAGAGACGGCAAACCGAGCAGCTCCGGATGACGGGGGTGGTGGCCACCAAGGCGGCTGTGAAGAACAGCACCATCCTTTTCTGCGGGAGGCAGAAATTCGTTCAACAGCTGCCGGGGGTCGATCCTCTCCTTTGAGATGGAGCTGATGTTCTGCTCCCACCCGAGGTCCCGGAGGATGACGGCGCACGCATGCACACTCTGCCCCATCGGGGGTTTGCTCCAATGAGGGTTGTGTCATCCGGAAACTTCGACGGCTTCACCGGGGGGAAGCCGCCGGTGGCGTAGCTCTGGTGTGAAGTAGAAGAGCGGAGGGGACGGTACACACTGCTACTACTGATGGTCAGTGAGCCCCACACGTGCTCCCCCGGCTTCCTGTCTGTTCGGAGGCCAGTGATTCACCTGCGGGTGGGGGTAGGCGAGCGTGCTCACCTGGGAGGATCCTCCGTGAGGAGGAGCTCGAGTGATGGTGTCGGAGGATCCCCAGCTGAGGTCCGCGAAAAGAGCCCCGGGGTGTGTCCGCCCCTGAAGGGCACGGTGGAGGCATGTGGCACAAGGGAGAAGAGCTGAAGTCTCTCCAAACAGGTGACATTGAAGGTGGTGTAGGTAAGGTTTAGCAGCTGTTGGCAACTGGCAGGTTTTTCAAAACGCATCTGCTGCCACACCCATTCTCCTGCCTTCCCCACCCTTTACCTCCAGATCAAGGCTAGTGAGGTATCTTGAATTTATCAAAGGCTTCTCTTCAAACCCCGGTCAAGGCATTTTGGTCTTCATCGTCCCTGTAGTCCGGTGAACCCTTCTGTTGTCGTCTGTTTCCTCTCTGCAGTTCAGTCTGAGGGTTCCCTACCAAGAGAACACCAAGATTGAATACCTTCAGCCGGGGGTGGAGTATTGTGTGACCGTCAGCGTGGAGACGTACATCAACCAGAACATCATCCCGTCTGAACCCCACTGCTCCTTCACCAGTCCTCCTCCGGCGAACAGCTCAGGTACATGGCTGTCTGCCGCTGCCGGGGTGTTGGTCCCCTAGGGGCCCTCCAGGGAATTGCAGGAGGTCTGCGACAAAATGACACCTTAATGTAGTACTCGTTATTTATTTGTCGGTGCTTTGCATCCGTGCCAGCAACACCACCTAGACCATTGCTTTTCAAACCTCCCAACCTCCCCTTCCTGGAGTAATGGAAACTGGCTTTTGTGTTGCAAGATCAAAACGGCTAAGCTTGTTCTGACCGGCCGGCTCCAGCAGAGCAGCAGCTCTGTGTTCGTCAGAACAAGCTTCACTCCGGATGTGACGACCGTGATGAGTGATGTTGGCCTCTTTTTTTTTTTTTCGAGATTGGGTTTTTGACGCGTCACTTTGTCAAAAGAGTCGTTTTGATTTTCCAAACCTTTCTTCCAGAGTTTCCATTAGAACAAAGCGCCTCCGCTCCACGTGTCCGGGAACATTTCAGTGTTCCGGACAAATGGGAGAGATTCCGGTCAGATATTATCTGTGTTTATTGAGCTTGACAATAAATTGGTGGGCAGGTTGTATAGAGAATGACATCATGGAGGCATGTCGATTCATAATGTTTTTCACTGAATATTCAAAATAAAATAAGTCCCGTCACTTAACGCCGTTTTAAAAAGAAATAAATAAATATTACGCATATTAGGATTTGAAATCAAATAATTTCCGTTTGTGAACAATAAGTAACAGGTGCCGCCGCGACACTTTACTCAAATATGATTTCGATCAAATAAAAAAAACAACTAAATAAATACGCCCAGCAGCCCTAATTAAACACTGGCCTAGGCAGAGCTGGCGGGATCCCTCCGTCAGCCAAACTCGCCTCGTTGATTCAAGTCCCGATTCCTCCCAAAATCTGACCCTCCTCTCCCTCCGTCCCGCAGTTCATGTGGTCCTCATCTTGCTGGCGGTGTTCTGCGTGCTGGCGTTCCTCCTCATCGGGTCGGCGGTGTACGGCGGGCGCCTGGGAGCCAAGCTGCTGGCTCCACTCCTCCCCGGCACTCTAGTAGTGGATCTGACCTGTGACGACGCGACGTGTCCGCCCCGGCCCCTGTCAGAGGAAAATTCCACCGCAAAAAAAATAAATAATACAGCACCGGGCCGCGCCGCCATCTTGTCTGCAGTTCATCAAAATCGCGGCAATCAAAGGAATAAAGCGCGGCTGGCATGTCAGCGTCCCAAGCTGTGGCACTGGCCATGAAAACCAAAAAAAAATTGAGATTCAAGAGATTAGTATCGAATGCGGCGTCACGTGCCCGCGAGTTATCGACGAAGCGGAACCCGATCGGGAGGTGATGGGCCTCACGCTGACTTCTCCACCGGCCAGAGGCCAGAGGCAAAGGGGTGGAATTTCCCTCTGTGCTGACCTGCCGCAGGGCGTCCGCGTCGCGCTGTTTCGCCAACCGCTTTTACATCGCCGCCAAAGTAAGCCCACGGCGACGCCAGCGACCCGGGAGTGGGGAGGGACTCCGGCAAAATGGTCCGGCGGGCGGGTGAACGTTCCGACCGCCGGCCCAAAATAATCACCGGCGGCAGAATTCGAGCCCCGAGGCGTTCGGCGCGGTTCACCGTGAAAGCGACTGATTCACTCTTTTACATTCGACCAAAGTGAATGACCGCGAGAATTCCCTTCGCGGCCCGTGAGCCGGACTGACTCCCCACTCCCGCGGTCGGTCGTTCAGGAAGTCCTCCCTCGCTCGCCGCGCGTCGCACCCACCGAACCGAACGAGTCAGGCGGACGGAACGACTCTTTTCAGCGAGTGACTCGTCAGGAAGCCGATCTCAAAATAGAGTGGAACCTTTCACCAGCGCTGATGGTCGTCACTTCCAGAGTGAAGCCTGTTCTGACGAACACGGAGCTGCTGCTCTGTCTGGAACCCACCAATCACATGAGTCCATGCAGCCTTGCAGCTTTGATCTGGCAACACAGCAGCTAGCTTCCGTTTTGTTTTTTTTTGTGAAAATTGAGAAACGTGTCTTGCGGCGGTTGGAAAACACGGAATCTAAAATGTGAACGCAAGGAAAACCCACTCACACCCACTGCCTCGTCCGTCTGCTGTCTGAGCCTGACTCTTTCTTTTTCCGTCCTTCTCTCTTTCCCCTTCCCTCTCCCTCCCTTTCACTCGCTCCCTCTCCCTCTCTCACTCTCTCTCTCTCTCTCCCTCTCTCTCTCTCCCGCTCTCTCACTCTCTCACTCTCTCTCGCTCTCTCCCTCTCTCTTTCACTTTCCCTCTCTCTCACTCGCTCCCTCTCTTTCTCTCCCTCTCTTTCACTTTCCCTCTCGCCTCTCTCTCCCTCTCGCTCACTCGCTCCCTCTCTCTCCCTCCCTCCCTCTCTTTCACTTTTCCTCTCTCTCCCTCTCCCTCCCTCCCTCTCTCTCTCTCTCTCTCATTCTCTCCCTCTCTTTCACTTTTCCTCTCTCTCCCTCTCTCATTCTCTCCCTTTCTTTCACTTTTCCTCTCTCTCCCCCTTCCTCCCTCTCTCTCTCGCTCGCTCCCTCTCTCTTTCACTTTCCCTCTCGCCTCTCTCTCCCTCTCGCTCACTCGCTCCCTCTCTCTCTCTCTCCCTCCCTCTCTCTCTCTCTCTCTGTCTCTCTCCCTCTCTCTCTCTCTCTCTCTCCCTCTCTCCCCTCTCTCTCTTTCCAGCCCTCCAGACCCCCCCCCTCTGAAAGCCCAGTGGCAGTGGGCCTGTCGGGGCTGCTGAGCCCGATCTCGGGCCTCTCCGCCGACTACTTCCTGTATCTGCACAACCCCACCTACTCCGCCTTCCTGCAGGACGGCAGCTCGGCCGCAGGCGACGAAGAGGAGAGGAACGACGATGAAGAAGAGGAGGATGATGATGAAGGGGTGGACCTGACGTCAGACCGAGGCTGAGTCCAGGCCTCTGACTTGGATCTGTTTCGAGGCTGCAGGCTGGGTTTCAATCTAGATAAGCTCGGATAAGACTTCATTTATCCCCGGTGGGAAATTCAACATTTGAGAAGTTGCTAAAAAAATATATTTGGGAGCAGATTTTACACTTTCCTTGTGAACTGAGTAAATTGCGCCACCATATTGTGTTTTTCCAAATGTTTTCTTTCTGGCTCCCATGTGCATTACGTGGACAGAATTCAAGTTTTAACCTCGGATTAAACTCTCTGGATTTAACTTAAGGTTTAACCGAGCTGAGGTTTTCACTTTTTGATTCATTCATTGGAGCCACAAAACCGTACAGAAAACAGGACACAATTCTACAAAGAATGAAATCATAAAAAAAAAGTGAAATGAATAAATACCATAATAAATAAATCATTTATTATTATTATTAAATTATTATTACTACTAAATTATTATTACTAAATTATATAATAATAATAATAATAATAATAATAATAATAATAATAATAATACAGTTATTATTATTAATATTATAATATTCATATAATATTATTAATATAAATATTAATATTACTACTAATTATAATCATGATCATAATAATCATAATAATAACAATACCATTATTATTATTAATAATAATAATAATAATAATTAATAATAATAATAACAACTGTGGCAGTAACTTTGATCGGTCAGCCAACTCCGATTTTCAAAATAACCCCAATTGTGAAATATATCAATTCAGAAGTTGTTGAAATTGTCCTTTTTTCCGAATGAACAAGATTTTCCTTTTTCGTGAAAACTTATCTCATTAATGCAGAATGATTTACCGGGGGAATATTTTTTGCTCCAGTGCATGCATTGATCCAGAAATGTTAGGCCCGCTTCACTCAGAATCCGTAATCGCATCCGTCAGTCGGATCCTGTGAACCGTGTCTTGGTTTCGCATTACAAATGATGTCAGGGGAAATGGGAGAGCTCATACAGCAAGTCTGATCAGCTGGTTCACCATTTTACAAGAATGGGAGTTTAAGGGTTTACTGACGGTGGATATGGTCCTCTTTGTTGTTTTGTTGAATTGATCAACACCAAACTTATCTTGAATCCAGGAAGTGACTGCACCACATCAATATTGATGACATATAAATGGGAATGTGACCCAGAACTGAATGGAAAGCAAACCGTGGTTTAAACGTTCACACATTTTGGTGATTTAAATTATTTTTTCCTTTGTATTGTTTTACTGTGAATATGCATGTGGGTGTCACAATTATCCATGAAGGTATTATTTTTTGATGCATTTAATTGTGTCGCATTATGATTATCCAGTACCTTTTAATCATACTTCAAGCTTTTTATGTTTACTCTGCTCACACTAATGTATCAATTGTTTTGACTCAAAATTTCAGTGGTCATGCAATAAAATCCATTGCTGAATCCCCAGAGGAGAGTTTTCCAAGCTTTTGTTGAACCTAAAACAACCTGCGATGTGTAAATGAACAATTGCTGTGTAAGTCTTAAAGTGTAAGTCTCACAAACAGCCATAATGACTGAGGTTTGTGAAATAAAAAAAGGAGAGAGAGAGAGATATAGAGATATATATAGAGATATATATATATAGTATACTGTATATGTGTAACAAAACATTCGTTTCGCTGCAATTCATTCAAGCACCGCTAGGCGGCCGCGGACCCTGAGCCGCTGCACCTGTTCATTGGGTGCGTCACGTTTAGTGCGCATGCGCACAGATATGTTGGTTGTTAACGTCAACCATAGTTTACCGTAAATACTGTTGTTTCCTGGAAAATCGTATTTAAGATACTTGTGTGACGTCAATGAATCAGCATTAAACTGGGTAAAAAAGAAAAATAAAAAAACATAAATTCATTAAATTACGTATTATTACATATTACATATATATATATATATATATATATATATATATATATATATATATATATATATATATACACACACACACACAAAGTTTACGTAGTTTAATGAATAGGTTTAGGTTCTTGTTGTTGTTGTTGTTGTTATTATTATTATTATTATTATTATTATTATTATTATTATTATTATTATTATTATTATTATTATTATTATTATTAATTAATTCGTTGCTCTATCCTTCATTTTATTTATTTTTCGTATCGTCTTCATTTCCGTATTCGGAACGGCTTCGTTTCCCGCGCAGGCGCCGCCCACGCCCCGTACCGAGCAGTACGGCGGTCGACGAGGGCAGAGCCAGCCCCATGTCGGCGTCGCGGACGGGAGCCCTGAGGGAACCATGACAGCTGTGCAGGTCGGAGGACTGCTCCTGGTCATCCTCTCCGGTTCATGCGGACCCAGAGGTAACGTACAGCTGTGGCGAAGGGGGGTTTGGAGTGAGGTAACCCTTTCATAATTACTGTTTAATGTCGTTACCTTTTTGTTTAACCGTAAAAACTCAACTTTTGTTCTTCGTCGCCCCCCCCCCCCCCCATTTTCCCGTCGCCTTCAATCGTTTCTCAATGGTCATGTGTCACATTTTAAAGTAAACGTGCGGGGTCTGAACGCACCGCCGACCAAACGACGCGGACCGCGATCGGAAGCTTCGACGCCGGGTGTTAAGGTGGTCACCCCGCCACATTGTCACGTCCGACAACCCGCCACCGTCTCCCGCGTTCGGACGTTTAACCCCGCGCCACACGAGGCGACGGCAGAGCGAACGAGACGACCCTTGGGTCAGCGTCCTGCCTGTCCCCCCCTCCCCGCCCTCTGTCCGCCTTCCCCGGAGAGAGCGCAGCGAGGGAGCTGGCCCGAGCGGCGTCAGTAAAACTGTGCGGAAATACGGATAAATTTTAACAAAAAAACAAACAAACAAACAGACAAAAAAAAGTCCACCACCCCGAAAACAAACAAACAAACAGACAAAAAAAAAGTCCACCACCCCGTGTACCAAGAAGACAAAAGATGGAACCAAGGGATCTGGAGAAGACCGTTTGGAGAAGTGGAGGTGAGGGTGGAGGTGGGGGTGAGGCTGGACGGGGGAGAAGGTGTTGCGAGTTGAAATGAGCTCCTCGGCTCAGCGGCGGAAAACCCCCCCGCGACGCGGACCGGGCGAAGGGTTCCGGCTTTAGAGGTGATCTTTGTGAACGGAGGTGACGCACCAGGCTCCTCGCGGTGGGACCCGGACATCTCGAGGCGCAGAGCTCCAAATAGAAATACAAATTAAGTAAACGTTGAATAAACCACGAATAAAAACGTGACAAAAAAAACCAAAACAAAAATTAAAAAAAGCCAAATATGTGGGGAAAAAAACAAACACATACAGACTATTTACAGGATAAATGATTGGTCCAGGTGTACGTTCTACTTTATTTCCATCTCCTTGTGCAGTTGTTACCTCAATGTGTCGCACGGATAAGGGATGTTTTACCCACTTGACGTGATGATCTTTATCCCTCCAGCCGTGTCGGGGGTCCTCCACGGACCCCGAAACGTCAGGGTCAGCTCCTACAACATGGATCTGGTGGTGAGGTGGGACCCGCCCCCGGACGCCCCCCTGGACCTGGTCTACACTACAGAATACAGGTGCGTGCGGGGGTCGGATCCCGTGTCAAAAAACCCCGAAGGAGCAGGTGCATCTGCATGTGGGAGGAATTGGTCGTGGTGGGGATGAGTGTATTTCGACACATGAGCAGATTAGCATGAAAAAAGTTTTAATGGTCTGAAGAAAATGTTTTATACAAAATTTAATTTGTATAAAATTAAAAATAGATAATTTAATTATAAATAATTATGAAATAGATAAGGGATGGATAGATGGATCATAGAAATATAGATGGATAGGTCATGCGTGACTCGCACAGTGATTTAAATGATTTGTTTCTTTCGGACAGTTAGATTTTTGTGCGTTACTGCTGTGCATGAGTCAGATGGTGGACGCAGCGTGGGAGATGTGAGAAACCACTCTTCTTGTTCTGGGAAAGAGGAAACTCTCACCAAGAACACACACACACACACACACACACACACACACACACACACACACACAATCCAACAGCAAACACACAACTAATCTCTAGCACTGTCACGATGATGTAAATCAGTTTTTTGTCATACAAGAAATTGTGACTAACAGTACTAATACTAGTTATAGTTTTTTGTTCATTTTATGCCGCTTTATAAAAGTGTGATAAAATATATGAATGATTAATAACACGTCTCTACATATCTATGTTGCCACTGGTTCTAACGAGGCTGGTCTCCTCCCCTGCAGCTCCCCGGCCTCCTCCTTCCTTCCGCGCTGCATTGGCTTGGCCGCGCTGAGCTGCGACCTGACGGCGCCGGACGTCCCATGGGAAGACCGGCTGACCGCCTACGGGAACTACACCTGCAGGGTGCGGGCGGAGCGCGGGGCGGAGCACTCCGTCTGGGTGCAGAGCCGCCCCCTCATCCTGGACGAGGAGAGTAAGCAGAGGCTCACCAGGGGATAACATGCAGGCGTTATATATTTTATTTGTTTTATTATATTATTGTTATTATTATTATAATATATCTTGGATAGCACCCTCAGAAGTACCTTACCTACAATTAAGAACAAATACATTAAAATCACAAAAGATAGAGTGTAATAAATGAGACTAATGTCAACTCAAAATAAATGAATTAAATTATTCATACATGTAAAGTTAACAGCAAATAACTGTTAAAAGAATGTTAAATAGTTGTTAAATTAATGTTAAATAAAAACTAGCTTGCCAATCGTAACATTTTTAGATCTTGATTTATTTCACAAAAGTGTGTAGACCCATCCTCGGTCATCCATCAGAACTTGGTGAAGGGACTTTAAAAGGGGCGTGATCAGGACGGTCTTTCCACTCGTCTTCCGGTTCCTCTGTTTCTCTTTAAATCCCTCTCGCTCTTTGGCTCCTCCTCCCTGTGCAGCCACCATCGGGCCGCCCAGCGTCTCCCTGGTTGTCAGCGGTGTTTACCTGGAGGTGACCATCACTGACCCGGTGTTCAGGATGTCCAGCCTCAGGGAGCTTTACAACTACGCCACCTACAACGTGACATACTGGAAGGAGCACCAGGAGGACAAGGTGATGGCGCAGTCCCTACATCCGGCAGCCATGTTGTTATCAGCAGCCGTGTTGTTATCAGCAGCCGTGTTGTTGATCACCTGGCTAATTCCATTTAATTCCACCATTAGTCGGCTCCTCTGGGTTCTGCTCATTTTCCACATCCACTCTTACTCACAAACCTCTGGAGGGACTTTTACGAGATACAAGATAGATAGATATTAATAGATAGCTAGATAGATAGATAGATAGATATTAATATTTAGATAGATAGATATTAATATTTAGATAGATATTAATAGTTAGTTTGCTCACTCAGACTGTGTGTGTGTGTGTGTGTGTGTGTGTGTGTGTGTGTGTGTGTGTGTGTGTGTGTGTGTGTGTGTGTGTGTGTGTGTGTGTGTGTGTGTGTGTGTGTGTGTGTGTGTGTGTGTGTGTGTTAGGCTCCTGGACTAAGTGGTGAAAGAAGAAGGAAGGGTCGATGCATGGAAGGAAGGATAGAGAACTAATAGATAACTGCTAGGAAGGATGGATTGATGGAGGGATGGATGGAGGGGTGGATGGATGGAGAACTAATAGATAACAAGCCTAAAGCGTCGAGGTGTTGGGTCTCCCCCGGTGTTCACTCTGACCTCCTCCCACAGGCAGTGAGTGCCTCCGGCCTCCAGCAGAACCCAGTGGGTCTGAGTGGACTGGAGCCCTGGACCAGCTACTGCGTCCGGGTGCAGATCCTGACGGGGAGGAACCCCATGCCCAGTCTGCCCAGCAGCACCACCTGCCGCAGCACGGCCGACAGTGAGTGCTGGGAGTCCTCCGAGGGCCGTCGTTATTCTGCACACAAGAGCGGGCGAGGGAGCGGGACGGGCGAGGGAGCGGGACGGGCGCGCACCAGGGTTCCGTCCAAACAAACTCAACACGGCGTATGTGACAGCGCCCTGGTGTGGCGGTGAGCCTCCTGGCCAACGACCAGAACGAGGGGGCGGAGCTCCCCCCGGCGGCCGAGGAGGGCGACTGCACCGCGCGGCAGCAGACGGAGGAGGGGCGGACGTTTGACGGAGGTCGTGCGGGGCAGGACGAAAAAACGAAAGAAAGATGTTGACGCTGGAAGCCGATGGGTGGACATGGCGCTGGAAATCACTCTGGAAATGAAGGCGTGAAGGGTAGAAGAGTTGATCGATCCCCCAAGGGGACGTAAATACTGCTGAGCCTGAGCCCGACGATGAAAAAAGAACCAAAATACCAAGGTTAAAATGATAAAATTAAAGGACCCCAAAAAAATAAATAAATAAATACAATGAAGTACTAAAATACACCAAGGGATCACACCTTATTGAATGTTGAAGATCTTTAACCCCCGTGTTGAAGTTGAAATGGAAATATCGGTTTTGTAAAGTCCGATAAACAGATGCGTTGATGGATCTCGGTTTAAAAAGTTATTTTCAGTTCCCAGTAGCAACCAACTGCAGCCTTTAGCAGCGGTTGCCAGGTTGGCCACCAGTCTGCAACCGTGCACTGGCTGTTGGTTGCCAAGACTGACAAAAAAAAAGTTTCCAAATGTACAGAATTATACCGTGCGAGTGTATTTATTTTTACATGTGAAAAGTGGTTGACATTGTGTTGGTTGACGATGGCCCAAATCTGGTTGACCGGGGCAACCGAAAAACCCTTTAATCGTCAGCCCACGATTCCAAAAATGATCCTCCGTTGTCCGGGCCTCGTCGAAATTCCACACGAAACAAAACGGAGAGCGGCTTTCCGAGACGACCCGCCTTCTCATGTTTTTTTTCTTTTCCTTTTTTTTGTTTTTTTTTCCATTTCTCTGAATCCTTTTCGCAGAGGAATCGGCGCCGTGGATCGAGGCGTTGGTGACGTTCGTCGTCATGGCGATGCTGGTGACGGGCGCGGTGGTGGCCGTGGTGAACCGGAAAAAGTTGACGGGCTTCTTCTGCCCGCCGGACTCCCTGCCGCAGCACTTTAAGGAGGTCGGTGGCGTGGTGCCCACTCTGGAACTCCACCCTGCAGCGCCGCGCGGCTCCTTTTGGAGGAATTTAATCATTTAATGGAGCGGAAAACCGGCCAAAAATGATTCTCAACGAGATAAAATCGGAATAGAAAAATCCCACATTGGGGGTCGTGCTCTGTCACTAAGGTGACATCAACATGAATTTGAAGATATTGAAAATAATTCAACAAAGCTCAGAGATGAAAAAAAAATTTAATTAAAATTCAGGTGTTGATTCAGGTGATGGGGTTCGGGGGGGATGTGTTGACCCCCGGTTGCAGATTTAAGGTGGATCCAAAAATCTTAAAGATGATCCAAAAACTTAGTGAATTACCACTGTGGGGAAAAATGGAACGACACGTTGCTTCATGTGCTTGACGTCATTCATAACTTAAAAATATTATCTGGTCTGTTGTGGCCCTCTGCTTTTCCTCCAGTTTCTGGTTAAATGGATCAGTATTTTTCGTGTTGGCTCCTTAAGCCTCACCGGGCTCCCTGTTTTTGGGCATTTTCAACCTGCATCCATTCATGAAAAAAATCAGTGACGTTTTTCTTGGGGTGAAATTTCAAAGATTTTAATCAATGTTAAACGTATATATTTTTTAACCTTACATTTATAGTGTCCCCAACACTGCAACGTTATAATATATAAAATGATCAGAACTCATTTTTATTTACATTCTGCTGCCATAACGATCTCTGTCCAAACTCAAAACAATACGCGTGTCACAAGTCTGCAAATCCAACCATACCTAACTGTAATAACCTAATAAGTACATACCCATAGTAATCATTCATCCTGTGCATAGAATCCCATTTAGTATATTTTCTTATATTTGGCTATTTCTGTTTTGGATTTTTCTGCAAATTGGGTATATTTGACCATTTTTATTTTCATTTTAAGTTTTTTGTTTTTTTTCCCAATTTGATTTTCCTATTATTATTATTATTATTATTATTATTGTTTCTATTATTATTATATTTTTTTATATATTTTTTTTCCAGACTGTGCTAATTGCTAGTTGACAAATTCCTTGTATATTAAAATGTATTTGAGGAATAAACCGTGCTCTGCCCTGCAGTACTTGTTGGAGCCGCCCAGCTCCTCCCTCTACCTGGCCGTGCAGAACTCCAGTCCACCCGTGGAGGCCTATGACCAGGTGAGCGTCCTGGCCAGCGACCGGAACGAGGGGGCGGAGCTCTCCCCGGCGGCCGAGGAGGGCGACTGCACCGTGCGGCAGCAGGCGGAGGAGGAACGGACGTTTGACGGAGGTCGTGCGGGGCAGGACGAAAAAACGAAAGAAGGACGTTGACGCTGGAAGCCGATGGGTGGACACGGCACTGGAAATCATTCTGGAAATGAAGGCGTGAAGGGTAGAAGAGTTGATCGATCCCCCAAGGGGACGTAAATACTGCTGGGGAAAAATAGGACCAAAAGTACCAAGATTAAAATTTTATTTTTAAAATAAAAGGACAAAAAAAAAATATATATATATATAAACACAATAAAGAACTGAAATCACCGACACAACTGTGACCGAAAATCCGTGTTTACCACCTTTTTAATGAAAAGTTGAAGATGAACTGCTCCCCATGCACCCGCGCTTCAACGCCCCCCAAAAAAGCCACAGCGTTTGACAGTTGTTGCACCGATTTGGAAGACGGCGCGATGACTGAGAGGACGACATCTCCCTGTGCCAAGAACGGAGAGCGTGGCTTTCACGGCTCCAACGGCGGCTTTGTGGAAATATGACAGGATTTCATGAACGGGACCCGGGCACCCCGGCAGGAGATACAACCAGAAAAGAAAAACACGCAGTGGCATAAAAGCTGTTAAATTGTGGTTCGTTTACCAATAAAGTGAATAGAGTGGCACAAGAAAACGCGTTGGTTTTGCTTGGTTCTCGCTTTGACAAAGGGGATGTTGGTGCCAGCTTCCTGTTGCAGGGTCACGGTGGGTGCAGTTGTCTCTTCAAGGACGTGAGAGTTCTACCGGAGACTTGAGTCAACATCCTCTTTTCCGAATGTAGAATATTTATTGATTATTGATTCATTTGAGAAATCCCTCAATAGAGGCTCCCACAGTCCAGGACAGAGGTCAGCCTCTGAATAGACCCCTGTCGTAATAGAGGAGCTGGTGAATGGCCAACTTCAGCCTCCTGCAGAACCTGATATAGTTTGGTAACTTTAAACAGAGCGACAAAAAATGTTCTTTGGTCATTTCATTGGTTCTTGGGCAAAGTTGGGGGGGATCGGGAACAATGAAACGTAGTCTATGACTAGGTAGTTCCTTAACTTTCTAGACAATCATGTTTTTTCTTTGAAAAACACATGATTTCTTGTTTCTTTCTTTCTTTCTTTCTTTCTTTGATTGTTTTCCTCCAAATAGACGCTCTTTAAAGTGCGAGGGATATAGACATCTACACCTGGAGCGCCGAGGTGAGCCGCGTACCCAGACCGGAAGCGACGCCGGACGGGCTCGAAATTCCGAGTTTCCCGAGGTATCGCGAACGCAGCGGCGAGCCTGCGCAGTGAGGCGCGCTGGGCCCGCAGTGTGTGTGTGCGTGTCAGTGTGTGTGGGCGGGTGCAGAGCAGCGGAGCTCCGGGCGACGCGTCCTGGGTAAAAGGAAGCCACCAGGGCGACGGGTGTTTCTTTTGTGTTTCCCCCCCCTCTGCGCCATGGCCGCCGCTTCCTACGCGCTCGTCTTGTTCCTGTGCCTCCGCTCAGGGCCCGGTAAGTCCGCCTCTCCCCACGGTGCGGCGGCCGCGGGCCTCCTCCTCGCGGGGGCTCCGTCCGCCCGTCCGTCCGTCCGTCCGTCCGCCCGCCCGTCCGTCCGTCCGTCCGTCCGCCCGTCCGCCCGTCCGCCCGTCCGCCCGTGCTCCGGGGCAGCGGTCGACACGCGGAACGTAATCAAAGCAACCAAACAGAAGGAGCCGAACGCGGCCTTGGAGGGTTGATGTCATCACCCGGTGATTTCAACCCGCGTAGTGTTCACGTTTGATCCAGACCCGAATTGATCATTTATGGATTATTATGTTTCTGTTAATGTAATGCAGTGAGTCATCGTCTCAATGTACTAACTAAATATACTGTTCTGTAGTAACGTAGTACACACACGCTATAGAAGAAGAGTCTTTAATGATCACACAGCACAGGTCTCTGCTTTTAACCCATCCTGGCTTGTTTGGGGGATAACCCGCCCGGAGCACGGTGCCAACAGCGCACCGCTGCAATGCACTGCTGCTGCTTCTTCTTCTTCTTCTTCTTCTACTAATGACCATTTTGCAGTGTACTAAGCACTTAACCTAATGTATATTATTATATATATTATATAATAATATACATTTTACAACAATGTACTGTATATAGCAATGTGTGAGTGTGTATATACTGTATATATATTTTTTTCTCTCTCTTTTCAGATAAAACAATGAATCTGTTTTTTTCCATTGTACTAAGCACTTGACCCAATGTCACAGTCAAGTATTACGATGAGATTCTAATTCCCCTTTCCTGTCAGTGGACTACCGGAACTACTTTAACTACCTTAACTATCAAATATCTACCATAACTACCTTTAATGCCATAACTACCTTAATTACCTTTACCACCTCAACCTTAAATACCCCATGTACCAGAACTACCTTAAATACCAGAACTACCTTTACCACCTCAACCTTAAATACCTTATCAACCACAGCTACCTGAAATTCCACAACTACCTTGATCACATTTACCACCGCAATGTTAAATACCTTATCTATCAGAACTACCTTAAATACCAGAACTACCTTAACTACCTTTACCACCTCAACCTTAAAAACCTTATCAACCAGAACAACCTTAGGTACCTTAACTGCCTTTACCAATGCAATCTTAAATACTGTACCTTATTTACCAGAACTACCTTCAATTCCATAACTACCTTTACCACCTCAACCTGAAATACCTTCTCAACCAGAACTACCTTAAAGACCATAACTACCTTAACTATCTTTACCACATCAGCATTAAATACCTTATCTACCAGAGCTACCTTGAATACAAGAACCACCATCACCTTAAATACCTTATATTCCAGAACTACCTCAACCTTGAATCTTAGCTACCATAACTACCTTAACCTTGAATACCTTATTTACCAGTACTACCTTAAATACCATAATTACCTTTACCACCAAAACCTTAAATACCTTATCAACTAGAAGAAGAAGAAAGAAGAAGAAACAGTCTTTAATTGTCACACGACACTCCACAACACATGCTTGCACACACACACACATGCACATGCTTGATGGTGGCCGGTGAAATGGCTCCTCTGCTTTTGACCCATCCTGGCTTGTCCTTCCTCCGGGGGCACAGCCAGGAGCAGTGGGCAGCATACGTGGACGCGCCCGGGGACCAGGTGATAAGTGTCCATCGCTGGTCAGACCATGATGGGTGCATGTTTTTGGTGGGGGTCCTTACTGACGTGAGGTGGAGGAAACCCCATGTGAGCACGGGGAGAACATGCAAACTCCACACAGAAAGGCTCCTGTTTTTTGGAAGATAACCCGCCGGAAAAAAAAAACCAGGAGCCTTTCTGTGTGGAGTTTGCATGTTGCATGTAGAACTACCCTTACATACCATTACTACATTATCTTAACTAGCTTTACCACCTCAAAATTAAATACCTTATATACCAGAGCTACCTTAACTACCTTTACCACCTTAACCTTATATACCTTATCTTTCGGAACTACCTTTAATACCAGAACTACCAGAACTATTAACCTTAACTACTATATCTACTAGCTACCTTAAATACAAGAACCACCTAACCTTAAATACCTTATCTACCAGACCTACCTTAAGTACCGTAACTACCTTCACCTTAAATACCTTATCTAACAGAACTACCTTAAATATAAGAACCACCTTAACCTTAAATACCTTACCTACCAAAACTATGTTAATACAAGAACCACCTTCACCTTAAATACCTTATCTACAAGAACATGTTAAATACAAGAACCACCATAACCTTATATACCTTATGTACCAGAACTACCAAAACCACCTCAACTACCAAAACTACCTTAACCTTTAACACCCTATCTACCAGACCTACCTTGAGTACCGTAACTACCTTAACCTTAAATACCTTATCAACCAGACCTACCTTAAATATAAGAACCACCTTAAATACCTTACCTCCCAGAACTACCTTAAATACCTTATCTACCGTAACCGCCTTCACCTTAAATACCTTTTCTACCATGGCTGCCGTAACCACCCTAACTCTAGTGAAGGTTGTGTCAGCTTTCGTCACAGCTGCAGCCTGTGACTGTGACTTGCTTGTTCAAGTTCAAGTTCAAGTTCAAGAGATTATTTACGACTCGATGGCCTCCTGCACTCCTCCCGCTCCTCCACTCTGCAGCCAGGATGGTGAGGGCTTTGCCCAAAAATGACTTGAGATTCATTATGGGATTACGGCCTAAAGATGAGATAATATAGTGCGTTAAAGATCCTCCGTAGGGGAAATTGAGGCGTGATAGCAGCCCAGTGGGGAACATGGAATATCAATAAGAATCTTTTAAAACGACATACCCTCGGGGGGGGAAAGAATCGAGCCTAAAATGATGAACTTGTTCCATATCCTCCTTTGCTTTGCCATCCGACTCAGCCTTGACCCGCCCTCCTCCTCCGCCTCCTCCTCCTCCCTCCTCCAATCTCTCAGTGGAGGGGTTTGATGCTCTGCCAAGACATGAAGATAACATTATTTTGGGTTTGGGAGAGGCAGACTCCCGTGGTCCTCCCGGCAGGGGGGCCACAGCTGCAAACAGACCCCCCCCTTCAACCCAGACGTTGGACTTTCTCTGAGCGCAAAACAGTGAGGCTCAACAATCGAGCTTAACCCAACAACGCAGATGAAAGTTTTAAAGAGTCGGAGCCAAATATTTACCAAAAAAAACAGCTAAAAAAAGGACTCTATTGTCCGAAGTTTCCGGCAAATGGCGCTCACACTGAAGTTTTACGACAGAGGGGGAAAAGTGCATTTTTCAATCAAACTGTAGGTGTGCCAAATACCAAAAACGACATAGTGCGACACTAATGTGTTGTTGTTATTATTATTATTATTATTATTATTAATAATAATAATAATAATAATAATAATAATAATAACAATCATAATCATAATAATAATACCACTCACTCACGCAAATACAATCACAATTTTTTCAATAATGCTGTAATCTATCCATACATTTTATATATTTGACCATTTCTGCTTTGTATTTTAGGTTATTTGTGTATATTTGACAATTTGTTTTTTTTTATTGTATTTTTACCTTAATTTTGATCATATATTTTAAGATTTTACATTTACTCACATTGAACATTGCAGTTGCAGAACATCCAGTTAATTTGCCTCAACTAATGAAAAAGCAGCCAATTCACATTTTATTTATTACATTTTATTTATTGTGGGTTTGAAATGCCCCTGAAACTTGGAAGGAAACTTACGAGTGTTCGAACAAACCAAACACAAAATCCTGGCGGGGAACTCTAATAATTGCGCTCGGGTGTTTATGTAATAATGGCGACACCTCCAGTGAAAATCAGTAGAAAATCCAGTTTGTTGTTGTTTTTAAGGTGACCTGGATTTCAAAGTTCAAAGTGTTGTATTTGTCACGTGTACAGTACAACACAAGGTCATTCGGTACAATGAAATTCTTGGGGCATGACAGGCAACAACTGCGTAGTGGGCATAAAAAGATAGAATATTAAGGAAAATATAAGGAGGATTTTTTTTTTTTTTTTTTTATTAAGTCGAATGTAAAAAAAGTAAGAGTATGTTACAAATACGGCCATGATGTCGCAGTGTATGCAAGAGGTCGCAGTGATTTTGCTTCTGAACCGGCTTTGCTGTTTCTCTTAATTCCGGTCCAAGCTTAAAGTCTGATTTTAAAGTTGGCTTTCGGTTTTTTCATTCACCGGAAAGACGGAATACACCGCCTAACGCCTGGTTGGACTGCGCAGACAACTTGGACACAAAGGGTCAGAGAAGGGTATTACGGTGCTTACAACAACGATCTGACTTATTGAAACATCATTCTATACAAAGTTACTGCAGTCAGTGGCACGCGTACAAGGAGGGAATTTATGATCTACTTCTGGTTTCGCAGCTGGTTTGACAAGACTGACGGGATACGTGTGGTATTATGACACAGGTTAAGTTCCAGCAGCCCACACCTTTATAAGCAAGCCATAAAAATGTGTGCTCTATGGAGCTTGTTTCTCCGCTGCCTTAATAGGAAATAGATTTGCCGACAGACTTGTTAAATCCTGCGCTGTAGGCGCTAGATGTTAAAGAAACGCTGGTAGGTACAGGGCACAGGCCCGGAAGTGGCAGAAGGCAGGATACACCTTTATTGCCTGTCTCAAGGGACATGTATTTGTGAAGCCATTATTACAGTTACAGTCTCAAAAATGCTCTACCCAGATTTCCGGAAGATTTTAATCAAATGTGGGGAAATTTGAAGCGAGGCTTGGTTGAACTCAGTCAACTCATTTTAAGTGCCATTCAGGGGTGGACTGGTAATCTGGCAAACCGGGCATTTAGCCAGTGGGCCGACACACCTTGGGGCCGATACCATTTTTGATTTAGAAAAATAAAATAAAAAATAAAATAAAATCTCAAGTTGTCCAACGGGCGGTCCATAAAGCAGGGACAGCGGCCCATTGATTCATTTTCTGGGGTTGGGCTGGGGACTGGGCTGGGTTTGCTGGGGACGCTGGGGTTGCCCAATCACATCTCCCCCCATCCTCTGTTTCTGGTGTTAGAGCTCCATACCTCCGCAGCACAATCAAAGCAGGGTTTTTGTGCCATTATAAAGGAGTACACAAGTCTTAAAAATTGACACATTTTACAAGGGCATATTAACAGAATGAAATGATAAGTTCTCGTGTATGCACTTTTTTTCCATGCCAAAGAAAAGGTAACATAAAAATAATGTAAAAAATTAATAGAAAGTACGCCTACACCGGGAACTCAATGCTCACCCTCCTCATGAGCACTCACACTCGATCAGAGTGGGTTTTAACGGGGAGACTTTGTCAGTCGCCCGCTTCGCCTTCGAAGGGCCAAAATGCCAGGGCCAGTTAGGGCGCTAGATGTTAAAGAAACGCTGGTAGGTACAGGGCACAGGCCCGGAAGTGGCAGAAGGCAGGATACACCTTTATTGCCTGTCTCAAGGGAAATGTATTTGTGAAGCCATTATTACAGTTACAGTCTCAAAAATGCTCTACCCAGATTTCCGGAAGATTTTAATCAAATGTGGGGATATTTGAAGCGAGGCTCGGTTGAACTCAGTCAACTAATTTTAAGTGCCATTCAGGGGTTGGGCTGGGGACTGGGCTGGGTTTGCTGGGGACACTGGGGTTGCCCAATCACATCTCCCCCCATCCTCTGTTTCTGGTGTTAGAGCTCCATACCTCCGCAGCACAATCAAAGCAGAGTTTTTGTGCCATTATAAAGTCACAAGTACACAAGTCTTAAAAATTGACACGTTTTACAAGGGCATATTAACAGAATGAAATGATAAGTTCTCGTGTATGCACTTTTTTTCCATGCCAAAGAAAAGGTAACATAAAAAGAATGTAAAAAATGAATAGAAAGTACGCCCACACCGGGAACTCAACGCCCACCCTCCTCATGAGCACTCACACTCGATCAGAGTGGGTTTTAACAGGGAGACTTTGTCAGTCGCCCACTTCGCCTTCGAAGGGCCAAAATGCCAGGGCCAGTTTTTTGTCCCAGTCCAGCCCTGGCGCTGCTTCAATTGGTCAACGGTCAACAAAATGCATTGAGTTTCACAGGTCAGGCAATGCTGATAATCTCTGAACCTTGGTAAGCTAGATAAAAAGCAAGTTTCCCCCAAAACTCTATCAGTCCGTTAACATTGGACAGTAGACATATCATTTTTTCACAATTTTGCACAATAACCCAGCCACAAGACAATGACTCGGGACAACTGCAGGAAACAGCTGATACACCACTGGGACCTTACAAGTTGGTGGTCGGACTTCCTTGGACCACCATCTCCATCCGCCAGTCATGCGGGATATCTGTGCTAACTTCTTCTAAATTTAGAAGCACTCTAGGATAGGCGATAGTGGCGCCGCCCCTAGCGGTCGCCTACGCCGGCGCTCCGGTTACTTTCTCACTCTTTAGTATTTTATTCCTTTTTTTATCACAATGTTCGCCAGAAAAACATCAACAATTAACTCATACGACCACGATGCACTCATGGATATAAAAATTTCGCTAAACGAACAACTTTGGGACTTTTTATCCGTGGGAGCAGAGTGGCCGGCGGAAATCCTACGCGGGAACACTCGCAACAACAACTACAACAAAAATGGAGTCGCTGTTCCACGAGCCGGCCCACGGAGGAAGCACCGAGGTAAACGAGGCGGCATTCGGGTCAGAATGAGGACGCAACCTTACCGTCCACCTCTGCCAAGCATCCTTCTTGCCAACGTCCAGTCCCTGGAGAACAAGATGGATGAACTTCGAGCGAGGATTCAATTCCAGCGTGACACGAGGAACTGTTGCGTCCTCTGCCTGACGGAAACATGGCTGAACCCACTGGTGCCGGATGAAGCCATACGTCCAGCCGAGGCCTTCTCCGTGTTCCGCGGCGACAGAACGGGAGAGTCGGGGAAATCCAAAGGTGGAGGCGTCTGCCTAATGGTAAACAACCGCTGGTGTAACGCCAACAACACCAAATTCCTCTCCCACTCCTGCTCGCCGAACCTGGAACAGCTGACCATACTATGCCGTCCATTTTATCTCCCCCGGGAATTCAGCACGGTCATCATTACAGCCGTTTATATCCCACCGCAAGCGGACACCGACGCAGCTCTGTCGGTTCTGTACGATGTGTTGTGCGGATTTCAGAACAGACATCCCAACGCGGCTGTGGTGGTGACTGGGGACTTTAACAGGGCCAACCTTAAAAAAGTTCTGCCGAATTTCCACCAACACATCACGTGTGCCACCAGGGGAGACAGAACTCTGGACCATTGTTACAAGAACGGATACAAGCCCGTGTCGCTCCCTGCTTTCGGGAAATCAGATCACGCCGCGATCTCGCTGCTTCCTGTTTACAGGCCTCTGATCGCGCGGGATCTGGTGATGACGAGGGAAGTGAAGCGGTGGACGGACCAATCAGAGGCTGCGCTTCAGGACGCTCTGACTGACGTAGACTGGGACATGTTCCAAACAAGTTCAAGTGACGTCAGCGAGTTTACGGAGGCTGTAGTAAGTTTTGTGGCTACGCTCGCGGATGAAATCGTTCCCACGGTGAAAGTTTGGATATTTCCAAACCAGAAACCATGGGTTGATAAATCCATCCGCTGCGCTCTGAATGCACGCACGGCCGCTTACAACGACGGACATGTATCTGGTAACATGGACAACTACAAAGCGGCGTCGTACAATCTGCGGAGGACGGTGAGGGACGCTAAACGGACGTACAGAGACACCGTGGAGCTGCAGATGGAGCGGGGGGACACCAGACGCTTGTGGGAGGGGCTGCGAACAATAACAAACTACAAGAGCAGCTCCTCCCCAGCCACGAGTGTGGACGCCTCCCTGGCCAACCAACTGAACTCCTTTTATGCGCGGTTCGAGTCTGGCAGCAGCACCGCTAGCTCGCCGGCTAATTGTAGTTACACCGCTGGGGATGAGCGCGCACTCTCAGTGTCCGTGCACGAGGTCAGGAGGGCTTTGATGCGGGTGAACACCAGGAAAGCTGCAGGCCCAGACGGCATATCTGGGCGAGTACTGAAGACCTGTGCTAACCAGCTAGCTCCGGTGTTCACCACAATATTCAACATCTCCCTGGCTGAATCAGTGGTCCCATCCTGCTTCAAGAGGTCCACCGTCGTTCCTGTCCCGAAGATCGCCTCTCCAACCTGCCTGAATGACTACCGTCCGGTGGCCCTCATATCGGTGGTCATGAAGTGTTTCGAGAGGCTGATTAAGGATTACATCTGCGCCTCCCTCCCCCGCACCTTGGACCCGTTGCAGTTCGCGTACCGGCAGAACAGATCCACGGATGACGCGGTCTCCCAGGTACTGCACACCACGCTCACGCGCCTGGATGGCCAGAAGGGGGCCTATGTGAGAATGCTGTTCATTGATTATAGTTCAGCTTTCAACACCATAGTCCCCACCAGACTGGCTGTCAAGCTGTTGGAGCTCGGATTGAATGGTCCGCTGTGCACCTGGATCCTGGACATCCTCACAGGCCGCCCCCAGGTGGTCATGGTGGGGAAGTACATGTCAAGCTCCCTCACCCTGAATACAGGATCCCCCCAGGGCTGCGTCCTCAGCCCCCTACTGTACTCCCTGTACACACATGACTGTGTGGCCAGGTCCAGCTCCAACACCATCAAGTTTGCTGACGACACCGTGGTCGTGGGCCTGATCACCGACTGCAATGAGAAGGCCTACCGCGAGGAGGTGGCTGACCTGTCACTCTGGTGCCAGGACAACAGCCTCCACCTGAACGTCAGCAAAACCAAGGAGCTGATTGTGGACTTTAGGCGTGGATCACAATCGAGGACGCACGCGCCCTTGTGGATTAATGGGACTTCTGTCGATAGGGTGAGCAGCTTCAGATATCTGGGAGTCCACATCACAGAGGACTTAACATGGACTGTTCACACAGACACTCTGGTGAGAAAGGCAAGGCAGCGTCTCTACCACCTCAGGCAGCTGAGGAAATTCCGGGTCTCGGTGAGGATCCTCAAGTCCTTCTACTCTGGAGCAGTGGAGAGCATCCTGTCAGGCAACATCACTGCCTGGTTTGGGAACTGTACTGCCCAGGACAGGCGGGCCCTGCAGAGGGTGGTGCGTTCAGCTGAACGTACCACTGGAACTACCCTCCCCCCCTTGCAGGAGTTATACACCAGGAGGTGTAGTAGCAGAGCCCGTAGGATCATGAAGGATCCTCATCACCCCAACAACGGACTGTTTCAGCTGCTGCGGTCAGGCAAGCGCCTCCGCAGTCACGCAGCGAGAACAGAGAGACTGAGACAGAGTTTTTTCCCGCACGCCATTTGAACTGTCAATGCTGACCTCACCAGGGGTCCTAACTGAGCCATGCACTAGGCTCCACTACCTACTATACTGTATGTAGCATACTGTACCGCATACTGTGTCACTGTTCAGGGTTGTTCATGATGCCGTATTGCTGCGCCGTACTGTTGTATACTGTGCTGTATTATCCCAAACACTACCTCACACTATTCACATTCACACGCCACTTTAATTCACATGCCACTTTAAATGCACATATCTGTATATACATAGCCATATTCCTTCTATCTATTCCATTTTATTTCAATTTATTTTTATTGTATTTTATTCTAGATATTTTTATCTTATTCTATAAGTATTCCACTTACTGTATTACGTTATAGGAGTCAGTTAGTCGGTCTATTAGAAAGGAATTTTGTACTTTTTATTTTATTTTATTTTTTATTTTTTCCTAGGACATATTGTGCGCTATCACCGGGTGCGTTGCATTACATTTCACTGCATATATGTATGGAAGTATGTATATGTATGTGACAAATAAAAATCTTGAATCTTGAATCTTGAATCTTGAATGCTCTATGGATCAGCGGCAGTTGTTTCCACTTTTCTGCAACAGCTCTGACTGTTAGACGGAGCGTTACAAGTGTCTTCACCTGAGAGCTATTCAGAGGAGGTTGTTAGTTCCCCTTTCTTGCGGTCCTTCATTAAATGCCCCACCACCAGACAAATTAGAATTAGAAACCTCTACTTCTCTGTTTTTTGGATTTTTATTTTTCCTGATTATTAATTTGTGTTTCATATTCCAAAGCTGCTGACATTGAGATGCAATGTGCGTGGAGTGGCCGTTCAAGTTGTATACTCTCATTTTTGTGGTTTCAGGTGCGGGCCGCCAAAAGCAGACTTCTTATTGAGCAACAAGAAAGTGTTTGTGCAAATCCTCTGTGTGATTTTTATTCAACCATTAAAAAGGAACTATTCTTGCTTTACACTTATATACTGCGGGGAAACAAATGGGTGTTGATTCTGCACAGCAATGTTATCCGGTTTCTGAAAAGAGGATTTTAAGCCGTGGGTTTGGCTTTATGCTCACCCCCACCTTGGCAGCACAGAGCTTTCTAGATTTGTGCGTCTACACTGCATGTCTAGTCTATGCCCTCAAATAAACCAATATTTAAGCCTCAATATCTTACAATCTTTCTGGAACAATAACATCCTTAGGTTGACCAAAGTCATGGGACTGGGATGGTTGAGAGACGATCCGAGCCACGTGTGGACTTGGGGGCCTTACGGCATTTCCTTGTTCTTCCTGTTCATTGCAGTCCAAGCGGAGGTCCAAAAACCACAGAACCTGACCATGGCCACGCTGAACACCCAGTACAATCTGAAGTGGAGCTGGCACAGGCAAGACCAGCCCGACGCCACAGGCCGACACACAGTCACCTTCACTGTGCAGTACCTGCCGTAAGTCTCAGGATCCCTCCAGCTTGTCTTGGTTTATAGTTTTTAGCCAATAACACTCCCTCTCCCCATACATACAACGATCTGCCACAACAATAAAACCACCACTAATAACCACTAATATTGTGTAGTCCCCCCTCGTGCCGCCAAAACTGCTCTGACCTGTGGAGCCATGGATTCTGTGTCCCGTTGTATCTGACACCAAGACCTTAGCAGCAGATCCTTTAAGACGTGGACATTGCGAGGTGGGGCCCCATGGATCGGGCTCGTTGTTCCAGCGCATCCCACAGATGCTCCATCGGATCGGACCCTAACCCAGCCCATCTGCATGATGTAGAAGAAAATGTGATTCATCAGACCAGGCCACCTTCTTCCATTGCTCCATGGTCCAGTTCTGACTCTCACATGTCCATTGTAGGTGCTTTCAGGGGTGAACAGGGTTCAGCATGGACACTACGACCAGTTCCATACGCAGCAAGCTGCCATGCACTGTGTGTTCTGACACTTTTCTATCATAGCACCGTTCACTGTTTCACCCCTTTGTGCTAGTTCTTCTGTGGGATCGAACCAGACGGGCTGGACTTGGCTACACACATGACTGTATGTATGTGACAAATAATCTCTTGAAATTGAACTTGAACTTGCATTAATGAGCCTTGGGAGCCCATGACCCTGTCGCCGGTTCACCAGTCGTTCTTCCTTGGAGCACTTTTGGTAGGTAGTAACCACTGCATAGCAGGAACCTGACCAACAAGACCTGTGGTTTTGCAGATGCTCTGACCCAGTCGTCCAGCATCACAATGTGCTCCTTGTCAAAGTGGCTCAGATCCTTACGCTGCTTCAACACATCAACTTCAACAACTGACTGTTCACTTGCTGCCTCGTATAATAATAATATATAACACTATATATATATTTATAATATATATAACACTATATATATTAATAATATATCCCACTTCACCTTTCAGTGGTTTTAATGTTGTGGCTGATTGGTGTGTATACAGTGACAATGTAATCATATAACCAATAACTAACCATTATCTTTACATAAATCAAACCACTACCATACCTAGGTTTGTAGTATTTTGGCATCTGGTGCTTTGGCGGTGACCCAGGTTTCTGTAAAGGTTAAAAATGTCGGAAGTGTTATTTGACCTTTACATTGTTCAGGTTGGGTGTTTGACTCATGAGAGCCACTGTTGGTCACTTTGGGTGTGTTATTAGAGGAAATAATGTCAGGAGGTAGAGTGATGATTTTTCTTTTTGCCTTATATTTAATGTTGTGTCTTTAGGTTTAAAGTACATTACTATTTCTTTCTCATATTGGGTTCATCTTCCGGCTTACCTCCATTAGTAATTGTATATGACCATTTTACGGTTTATTTTTCTGGCTCACTGCTATTTTTATTTTAATTATTTTATTATTTTTCTGTCATTTTTAGGTTATTGTTTTTGTTTATCATAAGGCTTAGTGTATCCTGACATATTTTATTATCTATGATTAACTGTTGGATTTTATGTACATATCCAACATTTTCCATATATTTCCATTTTCTTGTTAATATATATTATTACTATTTTTTCCATTGCTTTATTATTTTTGCCGAATTTTTTGTATGTAAGCCATCGCTGACACAGCAGTTTCTCTTCGGGGGTTGATAAAGTATCTTATCTATCTATCTGTCTACAACACGGCGTTATGCTCAAAGTGTCTTCGTTCCAGGAAGTACATGGAGTCTTTTTCGAAACCGGTCTGGACCACGGTATGCAAGAGGACGCCTCACACCCACTGCGACCTGACCCCCTCCAACCTCTACTTCCATGGGATCTACGTGATCCGCGTGTGCGCCAAGGCTGGTGGGCTGCACTCCGAGTGGGCCAAAGAGGATTTCTGCCCAGACAAAGACGGTACGGAAGGAACGAGGATGGATGAAGGATGAATGGATAGCCAGACAGATAAGTGGATGGCTACATAGATAAATAGTGCAATATATGGACAAATATACAGTAATTGTACACAACAAAATGTCAATAAACCTAATGATGAACAACAAAATATAACCTACAAATATATGCTATGTTTTTCAATACATAGTGTTTAAGTAAAACAGCTATGAATTTTGTTCGTGGACGGACTAATCGTTACAGAGGAAATCAGAGACAAATACTTTAGCTTAACAAAGTATTTAATCTTGTACAAGAGGATCCAGGGTGGTTCAAAAGGAGCAGTCTCAGTGTAACAATAAAACAGAAAGTCACAGAGGAAATGCGCAATTTCTCACTGGTGAGCTGAGCTTTTATACAGTCTTCTTGCAGAGGAGAAGCCGGGCCGGGCCGCTGGGATGGAGGTCAGCAGATGTCAAGACGCCCCTGCATAGAACATGCTGACATGACCGTCTCATTGATGGGGCAGTTTTCGTTGAGACCGACCATATGTTGATGTTTACAGTACTTTACGATCGAGACATGTTGCCTCCCTCCTCTTTGCATCAGGGCACAGAAAGTGATTAGTTTATGTCCTTTTAAAGACTTGAACTCTTACTTAGCCTTGAGAAGAAGAACAGAGTACACATATATCGTACAAGAATCTAAGAGGAAAAACACAACAATAAAATTTGAACTCAGCTTAGCCTACAGAAAGAGAGCAGAGTACATATACGTCATACAAGAGTTCATATAGAAATATAAAATTCTTATCAAACACAGAAAACAATAAGAATAAATAAAATAAAAATAGAAGTTACCCCAAAAAATTAAAATAAACCCGAAAAATTCATACACAATAACTAATGAAATAGACCTAACAGTGAACCAGAAAGATTAACCTAAAAACACTACAAAGATAAAAGCTTCAAAATAAAAAGTGAAAAAGAATAGAAAAATGGACAACAAAAGAATAGAATAAAACCTCATAATGTAAAAAGTCAAAATGAAGAGTGAGCATACACCCACCCTTCTATCAACAAGTTCACATTCTGAAAGTTGTGCTATTGTTTTGTTTTGTTTTTTGTTGTTGTTTTTTTTGTACCAGGAGAGGAAGGGGGGGGGGGGGTTAGATGGATGGTAGGAGGGTCAGGAAAGGAAAGAGAATGATTATATCTTTCTCTGAGATACGCTGGCAGCTCAAGTACAGCCTCCTTTAAGTCAAATGGACTTCTAAAAGAAGAACGTGGCTGCTACGGGCCTGCATTCAAAGGACAGTTTGGCAGCTTTCCAGACCCAAAGCCCAGAGGGTGGAGGACGGAAAACAACGACAGGACTCCAGCACTCCCTTCCAGGGCAGGCGGTCGGGCTCGCAAAGGCTTCTGGGTTGCCAGATATGACAGAAAAAAAACAAAAACAACTCCATTCTAATAAGAAGATAATTCGCTGAAGAATGGTCGTGATCCTTCATGGTCTCAATTGATGACCCCAAATCTGAAAATTAGTATAATATTTACCTTTTTTAATGAAATGCATTTTGCATGTTTTATTTTTTTATTTTAATGCTATTTTGTATATCTACTTTATTTAGCTTTTTTTGACCCTGTTTCTACATTTATTTTGTTATTTTAATTATTCTAATTAATGCAAACCACTTTGAGTTACATGTTGTGGATGAAAGGTGCTATACAAATAAATATAATTATTATTATTACTAAAAAACAGAAAAGGAAAAAAAATAAAGTCCAAAAACAATTCATTATCGGTCAGTAGTTTTACACTAATGAGCCATCTTATATATTTATCTACTGTTTATATTTAGTATTTTAATATTTCATTTAAGGGCCACCGGTGTGGTCATTTGTCGGACAGTCAAATTAATTGGCATATCCCTTTAACACAGTCTCACAATGCTGTGCACACTGCAGAAAACCAATGTCAAAAAAAGGAAAAAAGCTGTGAAGGAAATTATACTATATTCTTAAATACGCATCCAGAAAACATTAAAAGTTAATTGTTTCATGTGACTCAATCCTTAGAATCAGCGGTTTTCTCTACGGAGAAGAAAGATGAAGACTCATACACACATCTCTGCGCAGGACTTACTCTCTTGTTTTTTTTCCAAGATTTTCTGGCTGGTTAAGATCCCATTTCTTTGGTCAGATATTGTTAATATGCAACTGTGTTTAACACACAGTATAAGTCAGTGAGTGGAGACCTCTTTGACATCCAGGACCGTCAATTCCATCCGCATTAGGCCACAGACCCCGTTTGATAAGACTGTGTCTTGGAACCCACACTGAGAAGAGTTGCATGGTTCCATATGATTGGCTCCAAACTTCCATACCTGTCTTTTTTTTAGGAGAAGAAGAATCTTTATTTGTCACACAACACACCACACTACAACACATGCATATATATACACACACACACACACACACACACACACACACACATGCTTTTTTGGGTGGTGGCCGGTGAAATGGGGCCTCTGCATTACACCCATCCATGGGCTTGTCCTTCCTCCGGGGGGGCAGCCAGGAGCAGCGGGCAGTGTTCGACGACGACGCCCGGGGACCTGGTGACGAGTGTCCATCGCTGGTCAGACGGTGATGTGTGCATGTTTTTGGTGGGGGTCCTTACTGAGGTTAGGTCAGTGAGCACGGGGAGAACATGCAAACTCCACACAGAAAGGCTCCTGTTTGGGAGATAACCCGCCAGAGCACGGTGCCAACAGCGCTCCAGGCGGGAATCGAACCCAGGACCTTCTTGCTGTTTCTATCAGTGTAGTTGAGAAGAAACACATAGTTGACGTAAAACCAAAACTAAGACCAAAACAGCAATTATTGTACATTCTCTGAGTTGAACTACAATTTTTTTTTTTTCCTGGGGACCCCCAGGAATCTCTTGAAGGACCCCCTCCCCCCACGACATCAGAAACCACTGGTATGAGAGCAAACGTCCTATTCGTATGACGTTATAGTAAAATAACCCGAGGCGTTCTGTGTTCCCTCCCCCAGCGGCCCTGGGCCCTCCCTCCCAGGTGGTCCTGGCTCGGGCCGGGGCTCTGCTGGACGTGGTAATCTCAGACCCGCTGACCAGCACCAACGGCTCCATGCGGGAGATGCACAACAAGATGTACTTCCGCATCCGGTACTGGGAGCGCTCCAGAGACGCAAAGGTACATATACCTCGTTTGTTCAGACTTGTACCGCATGTCTGATACCATATTTTTTACATGTCAAATAGACGTATGTGTATGTAAAACTAACATACATATTATGGCTTCCTGGTGGCTCAACCAGATGCCGGTGCCTGCGGCCCTTTGCTTGCTACCCCCTATTTCCCTCTCCACTGCTCTCTGCAAGAAATGCAAAATAGAAAATAAAATATACATTAAAAAAATGTTGTGTGCGTGCCTGGTACTGTGCAAAAGTTTTAGGCACTTGTGAAAAAAATGCTGTAAAGTGAGGATGCTTTCAAAAATAATGCCATGAATAGTTTTTATCTATCAATTTATGATACACACAAAGTGCGGTGTACAGAAAAACCCTTAATCAAATCAATATCAAATCAATAATATGCTGTTGCCGTTCCGAGCCTCTTGGAGAAGTTGCCAGGGTTCTTCTGCGGAGGCTCGGGTCTCGATCGCTCGTGTCCCTTCGTGCGCTGAAGCTCGATGGATGAACGGATGAAGATGGATGAACAAAAAAAACAAAAAAAAAAAACACCACCACCTCAGGTGACCACGTTAAATGATCGTCATTGAACGGACCTTACTGAGGACGGTTGTTGTTTCATCAGCAGAGAAATAGAATTAAAATTATCGAATTCAAATTTAATTAAGTATCAATTTGTGCTGTTATGCACCACAAATTAAATTCCAGTATTTATTCGGCGAAAATTGGCGCTTCTCTCAAAATGCCATTCAAACATTTATTTTTATGAGCCCACCCAAAAACCACACCTTTATTTCCTGCTTGCACTTCCCTTTTCGTCCCTCGGCCCCAAAGAGCCATGAGCCTGGCACCTGGCGGAGCCTGGTGGAGCGTGCGTCCTGGGGGGTCCTGGGGGGTTTAGGCACCACAGAAAAAACCCCAAGGCAGACATGTTGGTCCATTCATAAATTTTTATCTTATGTATATTATTGTATATGTATGTAGCATTATACACAGTAACGGCGCAGTGTCTGTGGTACTTCATGAAAGAATAACAGTAGAAGATAAGATAACACTTTACTATTAAGTGAAATTAATACATTTACCTGATATTCTCAACAGGGATTTATAAAGTTGTATCTTATTTTATTAATCAGGGGGGTTTTTTTTAGGACCTCTAAGATAAGCGTAAACATCAAAGCGAGATAAGTGGATTTTCTTTATGATTAAAGGAAAAAAAAAAAAAAAAACCGTGGAGTTGTGATTGGAGCCTGTAAGCTCTTCAGCAGCTGCTCGGTATGAATGTCTGAATGCAAAATTGTTTTATTATTGGTCCTGAGGGTCTTGTGGGGCGAGGCGGGGGGGGCATGGAGGTATTATTGGTTATTGTTCCCTTTGTTGTTCTTGTTTCTATCGTGCAACATTCTGAATAACAACGCAGGTGCAACAACCACAAAAACACGTGGTGGGATCAAAGCGAAACCACCGGCACCACCGCGTCTCAGCGGCTGCTGGATTACCCGCTTTGTCTTTTTGTTATTTTTCTCCTCAAGACGCGCGCTCGCCACATTTCCTATTTCCTGCTGGTGCCACGACGGCAGCCAAATGTCACGTCTGATGCGGAAAGCTGAGTTCTAACAGCGAAGCCCTCGATGCTAGCCACGCTGCATTTGAGTGTTGGTTTAAGGGCTTATAGTACCGTATGTAAAACCAAGTCATATCAATCTACCTCAGAGTAATTGACAGTATGTAAAACCAACATCCATCTCTGAGCTGCTGACCGTCCTTCCTTGTTACACCATTTGAATAGCACTCCCAGCAGGAAGAACATTCTGTGTTTGTCTTTGGAACCATGTGAACCTGTGCCAATACTGACATCACCCCGTCAGTTGCAATGCAGCTTTAAAGGATAGTGTAACACAGGGGTCTCAAACTACAGGGCGGGGCAGGCCTGCAAGACAATTTTAATGGTGCCAGCGACATAGGGATCATTTATTGATAAATCTGGCCCCGCAAATATTTTTTTTCAAATCACGATACTTAATTGATACACACAAAGATACTTAATGTTAAAAAAATAAAATAAACAGTTACATAGGGGACAGTATTACGAGGCAATTCACTAATGTGCAGGGGAAAAACAAACATATATAAAAATAAAGGAAAAACAGGCCGGTTTTCCCTTGAAGTTCAGCGACGCCCCCCTAGAAGAAAACAACCTGGCCAGTGGCTCCCTGGTCATTTCAGGTTGAGACCACTGATGTAACCAGTCTCTTGTCGGTTGCAGGGTAGAGATGGACCAGGAGGCAGGGAGAACACAAACCAGCCTGGCGTTTATTCAAACACAAAACAAGGTGTTTGTCTTTTCAAACAAACCTCATCGCTAATAACGTTGGGTGCGGTCTGGACTGGGAGACCAGCCCTGCTGTCAGGAGAGAGAGGCGAAACCACAACAGCTTTGTAAGACTCTCCGAATAACCTCAATCTCCCGCAGCTGCGTCCACGCTCGGTTGCCGCTGCTGGCTCCCTCCACCTGCAGATGCCGCCAAAACCCCTCCCCACTACCACAGATAGGTTCACTATTTTTACGACTCAGGGTCTCACTAAATGTTGGCTCCAATCATGCATAACTGTTCACAGCAACAACCTCGCTGAAGGTGTTACCATTGAGAAACTTACCTCTCTGCTGCACAAACTTACCACTCTGCTGCAGAAACTTATCACTCTGCTTGGCCGCCCAGTTTCCTGTTGGGGATGTGTGTACTAACATTGAGAGTGTTAGAATTTGGATTTTACTTCCCTGTGTAGCCGTAAGAGATTGATGAATAGATTGATATGTTATTCATTCAAATGACAGCGACAAAACAGCTCACATCAAAATAGGCAATAAAAATGAAGTAATAGAATAAAAAATAGGCTATTATAGGTTTATAATAAAGCAGTTAGTCATACACAGTAAAAAGATATGGCAATATACACTAGTGATATACAAACAAAAATCTCAAAAATAGCAGAACAAAAACAAAATACTTTTTCATAAAATTACCCAAATAATTACATTTACAATAAAAATGTGGTCATATACAATAACTAATGAAATAAACCTGGCAGAGAACCAGATAAAGCTAAAGATAAGAGAAAATAGTGAAATACTTAAGCATTAAATATAGTTTAATATTATATAATAACACAAAAAAGCCAAAAGAATTAACCGAAAGCACCATAAAAATAAACCTAAAAATGCCAACAGAATGTTGGCAGGGAGGTTAGGTATTCCTTTCCGTCTTTAGGGTATTTCTAGGGTAGATAATGGCCTCAATGCACAAAACGCAATTTTAAAAGTGTTATTGAATCAGCTCCCCCCTTCGATCCTTGTGGAACCACAACGTTAAGTCCCCTTGTTGTGGTGGTGGTGGTTGTACTGTGTGCCCCGCCCCCAGACCCTGCACCCCCACGTCCTGGACACGGACGTCAACCTGGTGACGCTGCCCGACCTCCAGGCCTGGACCTCCTACTGCGTGAGCGTCCAGTCACGCTTCGACTTCTACAACAAGAGCAGCGGCTTCACCGCCCCCCACTGCATGCAGATCGAAGGTGGGTGGGTGGGTGGATAGATGGAAGGATGGAGAGATGGATGGATGGGTGGAGGGATGGATGGGTGGAGAGATGGATGGCTGGATGGATGGATGGATGGGTAGAGAGATGGATACAGTCGGGGTCTCAGCTACAGAGATCTCTTGGTTGCAGTGATTGGTGGTGCAACAAAATAAGAGGCCGAGGGTCCCATCATTTTTGTCCGGGACATTTTATATTTGTTTTCATGATGTAAAATATCCTGTTGAATCAAAAATCAAAAGCCAAGTCTCATTCCTATTAAATGTGGAACAAACAATGGTGGACGCCAGTTACTTTTGTAAGTTTCAAGTTATTTCAGAGAAAATTGTGCGTTCTTCTTCTTTCGTCAAAGGGCACCGACAAATCTTGTCCCGGGTCATTTTAGAATATGATTGATCTCTTTATCAATAATTGATCTCTGAAAACCTTGTTTCAATGAGCTGTAAGGGTGCCAACACATTTGTCCACGTCTGTGCGTCCATTATCAGCCTGGACGCCATGTTGTTTGTTGTCATGCCACCATTTTCCTCTCGAGTGAAAACCACGTCATCTTCATATGTATCTAAAAATCTGTAGTACAATGAATTACTACAGAGTTCTGTGAAATATTTGTTCTGTAGAAACGTTCAGTGTGTGTGTGTGTGTGTGTGTGTGTGTGTGTGTGTGTGTGTGTGTGTGTGTGTGTGTGTGTGTGTGTGTGTGTGTGTGTGTGTGTGTGTGTGTGTGTGTGTGTGTGTCAGGTGCAACCCCCTGGTGGCAGATCGTGCTCTACTTCCTGCTCTCCCTGGTCCTGGGCTTCGTGGTGGTCCTGCTGCCGCTCTACCTCTTCTTCCGGTGCTACAGGACCCTCAAGTCCTCCTTCTACCCGTCCATCCAGCTGCCCGCACACATCCAGGAGGTAGAGACCACCGCCATTGGCGCCCTGCCCCCAGTATATCCAGAATACACCACCCGTGACCGCTCCATCTTTCCCTCTCCCTCCCTCCCTCCCTTCCAGTATCTCTGTGACTCCTCCCCCGGCTCCGACGTGCCCCGCCTCCTCACCCCGGACTCTGAGGCCGAGCTGGTCTTCGACAAGGTGAGCGTCTGTCCCGAGGCGGTGCTCCTGGAGATCCACACGCCTCCGCCTGCTGCCGTGCCCGCAGCGCCCCCCTCAGGCCTGGAGCCGGACTGCAGGTCAGTCATAGTGTGGAGAGAAGGTCGTCCCCGCTCTGCCGATGCACAAGTATCAGACAATACCGGGCACCGTCCCGGGCTTGTCTGATATATTGTTCTATTTCCTGAACAATACAGGCCGCCAGGTCCGGTTCATGACATATATTGATCAACATGTAATTTTATATATGTTGATCAATATACACATGTGGTTTTTCGGACGTAACAGGTTTTCCCAAACTCCGCTCTGTGGCTTCCTCGTGGTCTGTGAATGAATTGCATCTGCTTCACGGCGAGAAGATTATTTTTTATGTATTATTTTTCTTTTTTATTTGATTATTATTTATTATCTTGTTTTCTTTTTCTCCTTAAATGCACTATTCATTCACTGTAAATGATTAATTCCCAAATATCTATAAAGCACTTTGAGCTACAAATTTTGTATGAAAGATGCTACACAAATAACTTTATTATTATTACCGTTTTATTATTATTATTATTATCTTTTACATTTTTTTTTATATTTCTGTCTGTCTATATGTATTGTATAAAACATATGATTGTGTGGGCCAGTGGTGGGCTCTGGTATTCAGCCAGAGCTTAGTCTGCCAAACATTTGGGGATGAAAATCCAGTTGCTTTTCTATAATATCTGACTTTTTTTTATAGTTTTTTTTTTTTTTTTTGTTATTATTGATAATAATAATTTGAACAGATTAAAATGTCTCTTTGGTTGCAGACACAGCCGGCAGGGCAGCGGGGGCAGCGGTGACTCGGGGGTCTACTCCACGGAGGGGGGCTCCGGCCAGAAGCTGCTGCCCAGCAGCGCTCAATCCTCAGCTGGGACGGGGGAGCCCTGGAGGGACCCCGTCTCCACCTCCACCCAGGAGCAGCTCAAGATGGAGGACATGGGCCCCAAGTGGCGGGCGGGGATGCTGGACGAGGGCGTCGGGGACGTGTGCGTCTGAAATGCACTGTGATTTTTTTTTTTGTGAGGGGGGAGAAACGACTTTGAAAGACGTGGAAACCCCGACTCTAACCTTTAAAAGGATTTTGATGTTTCTCGCTATCTCCAGTCCTTCACCCCACACGGTGAAAACAGACGATTGTGTCGTCCAACAATTTGGGTTGGTTTTTGTTGTTTTTTGTTTTAAAGAGGACTGCGGTAGTTCCATCCGCCCCACGCCGCTCAAGTGGCGTTTCCAGGGCCCCCCAGCACAGAGACACAGACGACGGTGGGTTGTAGGCACCAGTTTATTGTAGAGAGGGGGCTGGGTGGAACAAGCCTGGAGCAGATGGAGCGTGTCCTGACGGGGCTCCTCTCAGTGTGTGCGTGGACGGGGTTTTTGAACCTGCCGCTGGTGAGCCCAACCAACAAACCCTCCTTCCACACACCACAAGGACCAAAAAAAAAACACAAAGAACCGTAAAGGAAACTGGAAACTTCTTGAACATCCGTTACAAAAAAAACAAAACAAAACTGAAAAGGTTTGTATTTGTGCCGTTGGCGCTGTTCTCCTCCACCCTGACCTGGGATGCGGAGTGGAAACACCTGAAGCCGCGAAGAGGAGCACTTTTGGGATCCACACACACCTCAGCCTCTACAGGGTCCAGACAGGAGGAATCTCCCATGTTTCCAAAGGGACTGCGTCGTTATTACACCTAAAGAATAATCATTTTTAATAATATTTGATCAATTAAATAATAAATAAATAATAGTTTTTCCTCGAAATTCCACATGGGCGCACAAATGGCCTTCTGTAGCGCGTGCCAAGGGGTGGAAGGTTATGGTGGGAAAAATATGTATAAAATAAAATTCTACATGGACATATGAATAATAATAATTATACATTATTATCCGATTGTCCTTAAGCGCAAATGAGGCGTCTCAGATTCGAGGTCGGTTGATTCAGCGTTGCAGGCGGGGTTTTTACCTCTCGGAGCCCGGAGGTGCTGTCCGTGTTCGCCGCACGGAAACTGGGTTTTTTGGATCCGTGGGGGGGCCTCCGCCCGCCGCGTCTCCGACTCCGTCGCCTCCCTGTCCCGGCGACTTCCCGTCCTCGCCGAGAAACCCCAGAGGGACGAAGGGAAGGGTTTTTTCCGGCGCTCCCCCGGCTGTGTCTGCGCGTCCGAACCTTTGGGGGAACCGCCGCTCGTTTGGGTTACTCCGCCTCGTCCCGCTGTGTGTAAATAGAGCAGTGTGACCACGCCCTCATCGCTCACTTTTTATTCCGTTTGTTTTTCGTTTTTTTTCGTCCAGTTACGATTCTCGTAGAATCTTGGGGTCTGTGCCAATTTTCTGTTTTTGAATCACGTGGTATTTATCTGTCTTACTTCCGCTTTTGCTTTGTTTTTAAGATTCCTCTCAAGTTGCACAATACCTTCAACCGTCTGACGGGGAGAGATGATTACGCGGGGGGAAAAATAACGTGTGTGCAACGAAAACCAAGCTGAAGCCCACGCTGCAAGATTTTCCAAATTCTAACAGATGTTGAAAGTGTGACACACATACACACACACACACACACACACAGTATCAAAGTGCACTTCAGTTTTGTAGCTCGTGGTGTGTGGGGCGGGGCCATGGCCAAAATGGCCTGATGGTCTTGCAGCGTGCGCCCCCGCTTTCCCCATACTCATGAACGGCGTGGTCTTTCCGTAAAACCGCTGCCGCGGTTCCTCAGACGTTTGGTACTTTTCGTGGTGGCGCTGCAGCACCGCAGGCCATGGCGGGCGGCGAAAGGGGAGGCGGTGGCGCCTGCGATCCCCAAAATACGAGTTTCATACTCAAGCATACTGCAAGACCCTGAAACGTAAGACAAATCTCACAATGGAGCAAAGAAAATAATTTAGAATTTGGAACCGAAACGGCTGACGGTCGCTCGGGACGTTTCGCAAATTATTTGACTGGAGTTTCCCCTGTTACCATGGAAACAACAAACGAAAGAGAAAATGAAAAGAGAAAGCGACATTTTAAAGCCTTAGAAGCGTTTTGCTCGGTAGTGCCTTGCTCCAAAGCAGCCAGTCAGTGGGTTCTTGTGGGTGGAACCGGGCGGAGCTGTAATGTAAAGCGGTGGGAGGCGACGGAAGCCGCTGCGTCGGCTCCGCGTCGTGGACAATCTCTCTTATTAAAACACGTTACCCTCCGGTGTTGAACCCTTTGTTGGCTCCTTCACTTTGCCTCCCACGAGCTCCACCCGCTCGTCAGCAGGTGCAGCAGGTGTGCCGTCACGATTCATGCAAGGTCAAAATTGCAAGGCCGCGCCAATCCACTCTGGAAGTGGCGACCGCGGCAACGAGATCGTTACGCTGTTTTGAGAGAGAGACTCCAAATTATAATGCAAATGATATTTTTCTCTGATTTTCTGAAATAGTCGATGCAAAACAGTCAGTATAATTTAAGTCATCAACCGTTAGGGTATAATTCTAATGTTATTGAACAAACCTCCCAATGATAACAGTATTTAAAAAAAATATATTAAACTCAAGATGCGCTGTTCCAAATTATTATGCACAACAGAGTTTCAAAAACATTTTATAGGTTGTAAAGAACTGAAAATGGTCATTTGTTGAATGTGCAGCATTAGGAGGTCATATTTACTGAAATCAAAAGCTATTTCAATCAAAAACATCTTAACAGGCCAAGTTCCATGTCAACATAGGAGCCTTCTTTCAAATCACCTTCACTATTCTTGCCTCCATTGAACTTGTGAGTTTTTGGAGAGTTTCTGCTTGAATTTCTTTGCAGGACGTCAGAACAGCCTCCCAGAGCTGCTGGTTTGATGCAAACTGCCTCCACCCTCATAGATCTTTTGCTGGAGGAAGCTCCAAAGGTTCTCAATAGGGTGGAGGTCAGGGGAGGATGGGGGCCACACCATGAGTTTCTTTCCTTTTATGCCCATAGCAACCAATGACACAGAGCTATTCTTTGCAGCATGAGATGGTGCGTTGTCAGGCAGGAAGATGGTTTTGCTACGGGAGGCCCGGTTCTTCTTTTTGTACCGTGGAAGAAAGTGCTCAGTCACAAACTATCTACTTTGCCGAAGTCATTTTTACACCTTCAGGGGCCCTAAAGGGGCCTCCCAGCTCTCTCCCCGTGATTCCGGCCCAAAACATGGCAGCTTTGTTGGGACATGGTGGCCATCCACCAACCATCCACTACTCCATCCATCTGCACCACCCAGGGTTGGTCATCAGTAAACAAGACTGTTTGAAAATGAGTCTTCATGTATTTCTGGGCCCCCTGCAACCCTTTCTGCTTGTGAGCATTGCTTAGGGGGCCCCAATAGTAGCTTTATGCACAGCTGCAAGCCTCTGGAGGATCCTACACCTTGAGGTTGGTGGGACTCCAGAGGCACCAGCAGCTTCAAATACCTGTTTGCTGCTTTTTAACGGCATTTTAGCAGCTGCTCTCTTCATCCCATGAATCTGTCTGACAGACAGAAAGCTTCCTCATTCTGCCTTTATCTGCACCAACCCGTCTGCTCTGAATCAGCCACAAATCTCTTCACAGTAAGATGATCACGCTTAAGTTTTTGTGAAATATCTCATGCTTTCATACCTCGTCCAAGGCATTGTACTGCTTGAGGCTTTTCGGCAGCAGAGATCCTTTTTCTTTCCCATGTTGCTTGAAACCCGTAGCTGCTTAATAATGTGGAACGTCCTTCTTAAGTCGTTTTCTTTGAATTGGGCTCACCTTCAAACTAATTATCACAGGTGTCTGAGGTTGAGGTTATGAGGTTATGAGGTTACATTTCACTGCAATTACATTTCACTGCATATATGTATGAAAGTATGTAGATGTATGTGACGAATAAACCTCTTAAATCTTGAATCTTGATTTCAGTGATGCAAGGAGCCCTGAGACACACCATCCATGGGTTGAATTGAAAAACAAAAAATGTAATGTTTAGGACACTTAATTAATTTGCATAATCATTTGGAACGGTGTGTGTGTGTGTGTGTGTGTGTGTGTGTGTACTGTATATACAGTATGTATGTAAATCAGAATCAGAAATACTTTAATAATCCCAGGGGGAAATTACTTTATTTTTTTATATATATATATATATATATATATATATATGTATGTATGTGTCAGGTTTTCCCCTTTTCCAAGAGATGGAACGTTGTTTGGAGGCCTCGTTGAGCTGCGTTCAACAGCTTAGTAGAGGTTGGTTCGTCAGGGAGGACCTGGAGGAATCCTTCCTGTTCCTCATTTCTTCATCATCAACATCGTAAAAAATATTTCAAAAGCAAGCTCTAAATACACTCATAAGGCGTTAAACACACACACACACACACACATACACACACACACACACTCTCTCTTGACAGTTTTGGGTTCTTGTTTCCTGGATCACAGCATTTTCAAGGTTCCAGGAGCACGTTTCAAATCAAACGTCTCTCCTGAGTCATTGAGTTGGGAAACACTTTGATCTGGAGGTAGGGTGCAGTACAAGTTCAGACCTGCAGCAGCTCTGTGGGCTACATGAAGTACAGAATGAATTTAGAGGACATAGACACTAAATTCATAATATATACACAAAAACAAGTAATAAACAGCCCAATACAATAAAATAAGTATTAAAGTAATCATTCAATAGCTCAATAATATAGCATATTTATTGTGTATATATTATTATTATTATTATTATTATTATTACATTGTATATATGTATTGTATAGATGGATGTTATAAATATACAAATGGTCAAGAATAAATTCTAAAAAAGTAAACCGATGAACAAAATAATAAAATAAGTAAGAAAGTAATAATCAACATCTCAATAATAAAGCATTTTTATTGTAGCAGCTCATTGGGGAATATAACCTACAGAGTGAATGAAGAGGATATAGAAGAGTGTGTATATACTAATAAAATACATATATGAAAACTAAGTAATAAACCCCCGAATCCCGATGAAACTGATTTTAAGGTTCCAACCGAATGTCCAAATGAAAAAGTGATGTGGCCCGAACCATATCATGCTGGATGTATGGGATCCGTCCACTTCAGGGACAGAAAAATGCAAAAATTAAACTAAATATTGGCTTTTTTTCAAACATCCTTGTTGGGCGGGCGTGACGGACACAGGTGAACGCAAATACATTGAATGGCTCCAGATAAATTTAGAATCACACATTACATTGATCAGACGCTTTTATCCAAAGCGACTTACAATTGTTCAAACACCGACAGACGCAGCCATCAGGAGCAATGAGGGGTTAAGTGTCTTGCTCAAGGACACTACAGCATGCTAGCAGGAGGAGCCTGGGATCCAACCAGCAACCTTTAGATCACTAGACCACCAGCTCTACCGCCTGAGATACCATCCCCACACATGGAAGGTGAGAAGGGTTATTTAATTAACTGTACTTCCTCACATAAAAACATGGCCTTTAATAAATGCCGGGGGCGTGGTCTATGCCAGGTGTGCAGGTGTGCGTGGGCCAAGGTGGCCCCGGCCCCGCCCACTTGGCACTCAGTCCCACCCAGCCGAGTTCGACCCAAATACATTTTGGTTACGAATAATATTAAAAGTGATTAATAAATAAATAAATAAATAAATAGATGCAAAGTTGATTAATTGTTGACTGGTGTTGAAAGTGAAAAATCGGAACGAGGAGCGTGATCTTTTTAAGGTGGAGCGGAAAATTCAAACGAGGAGCCGCGAGTGTGGACCGTCATTCTGTTAAGGTGGAACGGGAAGCCCGAACAAGGAGCCAACTTCCCCCTCGCCCGGTGCGTTCGAGGCGCACTCGGAAAATTGTGAGTCCCCGCCACGATGCGCCTTATCAGGGTCGCTGCTCGCGGTCTCTTCACCCACCAAACGTGCGTTGCCCCCGGAGGCTTCAAAACAAAACGCGATGACATAAACGTATCAAACAGAGGGAATTAGATACAAAATAAAATAAAAGCCTGCCTCTAATACAAGCCCGCCTCTACGAAGGCCTGGCGCCCCTCTGCCGGTGGCGCAAATAAAGGCCCCGGTTCCCGTTTGAGGAAATCCGGTCCATGTTTTTCGACCTAAACAATGTCGCGGATTTACCGCTTTAAAACGCTCGGCCGCGGCGGCTCCTTTAAGGGGCGTTCCCGGAAGCTTGGGCGGATGTTGCGAAACGTCGGCGCCGGAGGCCTCCGAGGCGTCGACACGGAAGACGGAATCTAGAGAATACACACGACATCAAGTACATCAAGTACATCAAGTACATCACGGTACATCAAGTACATCAAGTACATCACGGTACATCAAGTACATCACGGTACATCAAGTACATCACGGTACATCAAGTACATCACGGTACATCAAGTATCGAGTAGTGAATCGTGTGGGAACGAGGACGACGGGATGAGTTGGTCATGATCCGCGCTGCGCTCTGCCTCCAGCTCCTCTCAGGTTGTACCTCCTTCATTAAACTTTTTAAAAGCATGTCTTCCGTTAATGTTCCCTTTTAAAAACATTGATTCCTTTACTTTGCCATTTTAAAACATATATTCCTTCAATGTACTCTTTAAGAGCATGTATCCCTTCAATTTGCTATTTAAAAGCATGTGTCCCTTTTCATTTACTATTTTAAAACATTTTATCCTTTAATTTACTGTTTTAAAACATTTTATCCTTTAATTTACTATTTAAAAACATTTTATCCTTTAATTTAATATTTAAAAACATTTTATCCTTTAATTTAATATTTAAAAACATTTTATCCTTTAATTTACTATTGAAAAATTTTTTATCCTTTAATTTACTATTGAAAAACATGTATTCCTTCAATTTGCTATTTAAAATCATTTATTTAATTTACTATTTAAAATCATTTATTTAATTTACTATTTAAATCATGCATTCCTTTCATTGAATATTTAAAAAAACACATTTCTTTGATTCACTATTTAAAAACATGTATTCCTCTAATTGAATATTTAAAAACATTTGGCCTGAGTCTCAGTGGTCGCACTATATATGTTTTTTTGGGATCAGGTGTACAAGTGGAATACCCCCATGGAAGACAAGAGATATGAATATTTTTGTCATAATATTCTGTCTATAAATGAATATGACATTCATAAAAGCACATAAAAAAAAAAAAGAAGTACTTTTGTAAAAATGTGTGAACCTTTCCCCGTACAAAGCTCTTCAAAGAACGCGAGATGTAAAACAGAAATGCATAGAAAAGTACATTATGTGGAAAACACTGTTTCTTTATTTGTTTTTCTTCTGTATTTGCTGAAGGAATGATATGGACTGAGACTGACAGCGTTGACTAGATCTCGATAAACCTAGATCTTTATTTCTGTTTGAAATGTTTTGGTTATTTGATATCATGGATGGATAGATGTCACAGTAACTCACATGAAATAGGCAATAATAATAATAATAATAATAATAATTAATAACAATACAAATGGAAAAAAGAAAATGGCAAAGTAGTAAAGCTGAACAGTAATGATAGAAAAATAGGGATTGTGCAATAAACAATAAAATATTAACCTATGATAAACAAAATAAAATATGCTTTTCCAATAACCTACTGGTAGATAAGTGAGAACCTAGAATAAACAAAAATCATAAAATTAGCCTAAAAATCAACAATAAGCGAGAAGAAATGGCAACATACACTAACCTAGAATAAAATAACCACGAACCGTTAAATAAACCTTAGAATGAATAATGAGTAATAGAAGAATTGGCAAATATACAATGATCCCCAACAAATATAATCTAGAAACAAAGGACATGTCGATGAATACTGTGATGGCTTTTTTGATTGTTAGAATAAAAAGTTAGAATGTACATCGTGTATCTCCGGTCCAGCTTGTGTCTTAATGGTGTTGTGTTGTGTATCCCAGTGAGCTGCCTGGTTCCTCCGCCCCAGGATGTCCACCTGGACGCCGCACTCCTCACATGGAGCCCGGGACCCGGACCCGGGAACGCCTCCTACTCCGTCCAGTTCCTCCGGTCGGTGTGAGTCAGACAGGGCAGATATTCTGTTATCCCACATACACACATACTGTATGTACGAGTTCATACAAGCCAAACAACATGATCGGTGTATGTATTTAAGGCTCTTCTCAAATTACATTACATTACATTACATTGATCAGACGCTTTTATCCAAAGCGACTTACAATTGTTCAATCACCGACGGACGCAGCCATCAGGAGCAATTAGGGGTTAAGTGTCTTGCTCAAGGACACTACAGCATGCTAGCAGGAGGAGCCTGGGATCCAACCAGCAACCTCTAGATCACTAGACCACCAGCTCTACCTCCTGAGCTACCATCCCCCCACAGTATAACATCCCCCCACAAATAACAAAAAAAACAAAACGCAATTTAACTTTTATTATTATTATTCCAATTGTAAATGGATCAATCTGTTCCTTGTGTGTGTAAATAAATAACTCTGCTTGAACGGTTCATTTTTGACTTCTCCCAGTGAGCGACGAAGAAACATTTCTTCACCAACTTCATCTTTTCACACATTTCACATTTCAACTATGTCCTCCACAATGACGCCATTTTAGCTTCATTGCAAAACCGTCATGAACCAAAATGCCTGTTAACGTCCTTCGGTGACGCTTTCGTTTGTTTTGTCTTTGTGTTTTTGTGCCGTTCCACTGCCGCCATCTTGGCCCCTCGTCCTCAGGTACAACAGCCGGCTCTGGGAAGACGTCTCCTCCTGCGCGCGGACCAAGCTCACTTCCTGCAATGTCACCGCCGTCCAGCAGGGAGCGGAGCGCGGTTGCGTGCAGCTGCGGGTCCGTGCGCACAAGCGCGGCGTGACCTCTGACCCCGTGGAGGCCTGCAGCACACAAGGTACTGAACCCGTGTATGTGCTTTTGAGGAGCCACGGTGCCTGTGCACCTTCATATTTTCATCAAAAATTATGTCTATTACACCCAAATGACACTCCTTTTATGGAAACACACACACACACACACACACACACACACACACACACACACACACACACACACACACACACACACACACACACACACACACCCCGCCTCGTGGTCATCGCTGTGTGTGTGTGTGTGTTCTCTCTCCAGAGTCGTCCTGTAGCGTCGCCTTCAACCTCACAGCGCGCCCCGGCCTCCTCACCGTGCACCTGAGCAGGCAGCGCCCCCTGGTGGACGAGTACGGGGACCACGCCCTGCACCAGCTGTACTGCGGCCGCGAGGGGGAGAAGCTACATGTGAGGGAGGGAGGGAGGGAGGGAGGGAGGCTTTATTCATCCCCCGGAGTGAAGCTGCAGTGTTTACAGCCGCTCACATTAAAAACCATAGGCAGTGATAATACAGATGTATCAAACATTTCCGCTCGGAACGCCCCTTCACCGCGGTGGAGAAGCTTGTGTGTTCCAATGAGCCTGAGAGCGATGCCACCTGGAGCTTTCTCTCCGGGTAGGGTCACTCATGGTGGTAAGGTCCAGGGGGAGGTTCCGGAAGAAGTGCGACCCAACCAAGACCTCAACGGCGGAACCAGGGGAGGATGAATTCGGGTCACAACGGCGCTGAAGGCGGATAAAGGCCGCGACAGAGGACCCGGAGTAATGGACCCGTGGCGTTGGAACCCGGCCCCCCTCTGCCAAGGACCGTGTGGTGGCTGCAGCCGCACCAGCCCCTCCACCTTTGAAAGATGTCAGGCGCAGGCATCCTCCCAAAAGGGAGTCGGAACCGGTCATCCCGGATCAAAGTCCTGTGGCGATTAGGAAGTGGTCATGGGGGCAAGACCGTGAAGTCCAGCAGCTCTTAGCCACAACCTGGCACACAGGCGGTGGGTGACAGGACTGAGCGGCCCCCCGTAGGGTCCGCTCTGCTCACCCCAGTAGGGGAAGGGGCTGGAATAGACGCCCTGAACATAGCCTGCCTCCAAAACTCCAGTTTGGCCACATCCAGAGAAATCACCGCCACTCGGCCAGAAACGGAAACAAAAATATATATTGGAGCCTGGACACGCCGACCCTCATGGACAACCAATCCAGTGATCGACCCGAAATGTGAACTGCCGAAGGGGATTCTGGCTCAATATTGCAGCACTCTCCCAAACCCGACTGGCTGATGAAGGGCGGCTGAAGGATTAAAAAAAAAATGTGGATATACTTTTCTTTTGGCAAGGAAAACCTGCTGATGAGCCAAGGATCCACTGTGTGGGTTTTGCCATTAGCCTCATGACCATATGCCCGATGTTTGCAGGCAGCCAAAAAGCCACAGTTGCTAGTGCTCACGCTTCAACATTTGAGGCACAGGACGAAGTTAAGGAGGCCCTCTGCGCTGACCTGGAAAACATCTTCACCAAAGTCCCCAAGCAGGACGAGCTCACCCTGCTCGGAGGTTTCACTGCCGGGGTCGGACAAAACCACAGTCTACGGAGAGGCGCAATGGGGAAGGAAGGGCTTGGCGATACGAACTCCAACGCATACTACTGCTAACGAAGTGCTGAGAACACAGCCTGGCCATCACCAAGACACCTCTCTGCCAAAAGAACAGATTCAAAACATCCTGGAGGCCTCTCTTTAAACTCCGGTGCCTCGTAGACGATGTAGTCGTCCGCACCAAATACCGCCATGATGCGCTCGACAACAGTGATGACCAGCCCTGATGGCGGCCGGAAGGACTACTGCCTCGTTCGTCATGTTCATCCGTCTCAAATGGAAAAGAAGGGTGCAGCGCAGGCGTAGCCGGCCAGAGGCGCCTCCGAAAAATCCCAAAGGTCGGCCGGGAAGCGAGACGTACCGACACCAGCTGAGGTGGACCGGACATGGCGTCCGTACGCCTGACTCTCGCCTTCCATCGGAACGGGCCACCTAGACCTCCACGCCTGAGAGGACGCAGCGACCAGCAGGGGGCCTCGGAGAGAACATGTCTGGGAAGGCGCTGCACTATGCCAGAGTTCCATCCCGGCCGCGCCGCGGAAGACAAGCGCAGACTCGGAACGGAGGGAGGTTCCGAAAAAAAAAATAAAATAAAATAAAAATAGCCCGAACTCAACCCAGGACCTCCACCTGCAGGACGGGCCTCTACGACCCCCAGGGATCTTAAGATGATATGAAATAACAGAAAACGAATAATACAAATAATAAAGAGTAATACAAATGATATAGAATTCAAATGGCAACGTGCAATAAATCAAAGGATTATCAAGATGATTTGGCGATAAATAAATAAATAAACCCTAACCCAAGAATTAACGATGAACCTTAAAAATAAACCAAAGGGAAAAAAAACAAAAGAACAATGAAAACGTCCTGAGGGAGAAGAGCCATCGTGTGTGTGTGTGTGTGTGTGTGTGTGTGTGTGTGTGTGTGTGTGTGTGTGTGTGTGTGTGTGTGTGTGTGTGTGTGTGTGTGTGTGTGTGTGTGTGTGTGTGTGTGTGTGTGTGTGTGTGTGTGTGGACAGAGACAGGTTCCTCTGGGTGATTCTTCATTTCACTATTTTACCCCCAACAACGTCTCTGGCTTGATTCTAAAAATCCCGCCGACCCTCCTGTCGTGGTTGTGCTCATCTCCATTGAAGAATTGAATCACTTCACATAACAAAACACTTTTACTTGTGATTAAACGCAATATTTACCAAATACTGTTACTTTGACTAGATTCCAAATACTCCATTCACCTCTGACTGACGGAAAGGTGTAATGTCTCTTTCATTTAATTGAAATTAATAAAAATTGTAATAGCACTTCTTGAAATTTATTTAAATTAAAATGGTATTTTTTTATTTATTTTTTTTATTGAAAATGGTAAAAAAGACTAATACCTTTTTTTTTTCTCGAATTTGTGAGTGATACCTTTTTGTTCTATTTGACGTCCTTCCCTGTGCCGCTCCTGCAGGACTGTGGCGTGTCCCGCTCCTCCCGCTCCATCCCAGAGCTGCAGCCCGGCACTCGCTACTGCGTCTCCGTGCAGATCGTCCTGCACAGCAGGCTGCTCGGCGCCGCAGGCTGCCCCCAGTGCATCCACATCCCGCACGCCGGTGAAATGTTATTGTTATTGTGTAGTTTGCTTTTCCTGTGTTGTTTGTTTATAGATGGATGGGTGGATAGAAGGATGGGGGGATGGATAGGATGTTGTTGGCGACTGCTCCTAACAGTTAGTGCTGATCTCAGTTGTGTGATAACTTTATACTTGTGTGCGTGTGCGCGCTCCCAGGTGACGAGGCCAGCTACACCAGGGTGGTGGCGGCTGTGGTGCCCCTTATTGCGGTGATCGGTACGATGATGGCCGCCGCCTACGGTTTCCTGTTCCACCGGGAGAAGATCAAGAAGTGTCTGCAGCCGCCATTCCAGTGGCCAGAGGTGCGGCCAACCGCCATCTTATATTATGTATAAAATATTTTACGGTCTACGAGTCCCAGAATTCCATTTTTAGGAAAGTAACCGTCACGGGTCGCCGCTTGAGATCATTTTCATTTGTTGGCCAGACCGTTTTTAACGCGAAGAAAATTTGAAGAAGCTTGTGCAGGATTACAATGCATTCGCTGGTTCAGTGGAGACTTGGATGAAGATAGGTATATTTATAAATATATTTATTTATAATTCATAGATATTTAGTGGCGGACCCCGCCTCCAACAAAATAAAGCAGCGTATAGAGGAGCACATGCTTAACACAAATACACTGAATGGCTTTCTTGGTTTCTTATAAATAATCAGAGCCAGATAAATAATAAAATGTGGGACTTAAAAAAATAATGTTATGGATTGCCACTTTAACCCTATTTCAACGGTGTTTTAATTCCATTTGAAACGTTTCACACCAATTTTTATTGGTTATGTAGTTTGATATTTATCAAGCTCATATGGAACTGTGATGACTGGCACGTGGAAGGTCCCGGTGATGTTACCGTGCAGGGCGTCTGCAGGCCCTTAAAGGCGCAGTGTGTAGAATTTAGTGGAATCTCGCGGCGCGGTTGCAGGTCGCTCCCTACGTAGATTTAAAAACGGTGTGCGTGCCATGAAGATAAGCTTGTAAGCAAGATCAAAATTGCAAGGCTGCACGAAAGTTATAAATTCCAGAGAAAATAGAACAGGTTTACACTCGAGTGTAAACCTGTTTTTCATGACCAAAAAAAAAAGGGTTGTTCCGTTTTGGGATTCCAGATTGTTCAATGTCGTCGTGATTTTCAGCTCCTGTCTCAGCCTCTCCCGGAGCACCAGCCTCACCCCTTCTTCTACGTCCCGAGCGACGAGCGCTTTGATGGCCTGTCCCTGGTTCTCAGGGAGGAGTGAAAACCAACTGCACGCCGTCCCCCGAAGTGGGTTTTCGACGCTTCCCTGAACACTACGCTCGATCCTCCACAGTGACTTTATCGTCTGCTTTTATGGAGGGAACATAAAACCCCCAAACGAATGTCTATTATGATGGAGTGAGCCCAATCTCAACGATGTTTGACCCCTTCACCCAGAAACAATGTGAACAGACACACACACACACACACACACTATTGTTCAGCTCTTCAACTACAATACAGATTTTTATTTATTTTTTTAAATGAAAACCATTCAATTTACCTGGACGACATTTCGACGTATTTTGTAACATCAGGAATGTGTGAATTTCCCGCATCAGAGAATTAACTTTAAAACTGCAAGTAAAGGAGCCAGTTAATATTGTTTGTACGCTAGATGTATTTATTAAGGAGACCATAGAAGAAAATTTGTAAAAAGCAACTTTTGCATCCAATCGTGCCAATTCAATCGTGCTGAAATTATCATTATCACTTCTGTATCCTGTTTTGTAACCCTAATTAAAAAATAAATGGAAAAAAACCACTCAGAACCATTTGTATAAGTTTTGTTCCTTTAATGACAGTGGGGAACAGGTCGATCAGACGTCAACGGAAAAACAATTCGACATCACGCCGTGAATTTATATCAAATACAACTCTATTAATGTTTCCCCATTTGGTCAGAACCAGGTGCGGCTCATCCCCATCTGGACCTCCAGGGCCACAACCGAAGGAACTTCCACCGGGTCAAAGGTTGTACGTCTTGTCCACAAAGTATTTAGAACAAATGGAAGAAAAACAAAAAACAAACAAACAGGAGAAGGGGGTCATTGTAGTCACCACGTAAACCACGGCTTTCCCAATCCAGTCCTGGGGGTTTCTCCTCCCTTCCTCCAGATTTACCCATTACCATTTTCGACCAGAGGGACGTTGCAGGATCCAACCATCTTGGCCAGTTGGTTAACGGTACGGGTCTCTGGGTGCGTGTGGCTGCGGTGGTGTCTGCAGGTACCAGGGAGTTTAAAAAGGTCTCCACCCCCGAATTACAAGACACATTTAATGATTCTAGGAACGGCTTCCTTGAGGTCAGATAGACGGAATGTGATTCGGGTCTTGGAGCGCCGCAAATGTTGAAATGTCATGTTGAAATTAAGAGCTCAAATTCAAACGTAACCGTTCAGGGGCAGTTTGGCGGACGGGGTTTAATCTAAATCAGAATTAAACTAATCCAGAATTTTAAAATGCCTTAATTTAAAGGGAAGCTGTTAAGCTCCTTCTAACACAAGTTAATTTAAGTCTCTGAGGTCCCCAAGACATGTTTTAGTTTTTGTTTTTTTTTGCTGAAAATACCACTCGGATTATGCATTCTATCCATACCTCCATGCAGCCTGACTCCAAAAAGGGCTGTTTTTTTGTGGGAGGAGCCACCCTCCCGAGGCCCAATTCCTTGCGAAGCCATGGCCTTTGAGCATGGCTTCCAGGTTTCACTGTATCCACTTTGTCACGCGGATCCCAGTCACCTAGATCCGGGTCAGGTGTGGCAGCTCAAACCACCCCATCCCCACACCACGGGTTTGCAGCCACGCGGATCCCAGTCACCTAGACCCGGGTCAGGTGTGGCCGCTCAACCCCATCCCCACACCACGCACATTTTGTTAACAAAGACTCGGGCAAGTCTGAGATTACTTTAAAGCATAACAAGCCAAGGACTGTTTCAGTCCAGATTAAAAAGTGGGACTTAGTCTCGGATTAGGACTCATCTGTGTCGGCCAAACCGCCCCCGTGGCTTTTGAAGGAGCTGCAGACGCCCTGGGCTCACGCCGTCCACGATACATGTTGATTGTCCCTTTTCTGCCACTTGGATCTCTCCGCTTCCCTTCAAAGTCATGGATGATCCAGAAAGTTTAGAAGTTTAACATCTTAAAGCTTATTAAGTCTGACATCCGCTAAATGTTTTCTTCCCCAGCCCACAACCTCCTCCCCAATCAGGAGGAACTAATCTACGAGGATGTGTGTACAAATATCATTAAAAATGTTTGATACTGTGAAAGTCTAAAATGCAGAGACGGCGGTAAAAAGTCAAAACAAACAACACAAATAAGTCCCTAGCGCACTATAATACCCAAAGTTTTACTCTAAACTATTTGTCCCTTTTCGGCTACAAACTGCTATATACAGGTATATACAGGTATATACAGACAGAAGTCAGCGAAATAAAAAGAACATCCTGAGGGAGAACGATGGAATCGCATTTAGAAACAGGAAACTGACGCAGAAGAAGAAGTCGTTTCAGTTGCAGTGCAGGTTTTTCGTCAGGTTTGCGGGAAAAAGCAAAATCAAAAGCTTACTAAGGGAGCAGCCGAGGTGGAGACGCCGGAAAGAGCAGCTTGTGTCACATCCACAAAAAAAAAAAAATCTAAATTGAAATAAAAACCCCAACTCTAAAGTAATAAATGTACCTGGTTAGATAAGAGAGAAGATCCTAAAATGATCCGTTTCCGTTTGGCTGTGGGTGCACAGTTCAACTGCACATGACACGCAGGGGGGTACAGAGATAAACTTCTTGCCTTTTTTTCTATGACTACAAAACACAAACTGCTCTTCAAAAAGATTAATTATAAAATAATAATAAAGTCAAAATGTAAAATCACTTTTCAAGATGAAGAACCATTTAACAGCCTGCGTTAAAAGTCAACTGAAGCCTTTTTCTCCCAGACCGCGGCTGAAAAACAACAATAATAATAATAATAATAATTAATAATAATCAGAGGGAATAAAGAGATTTTAGGTGATTGAGGAAAATAAACAGAAACCAGCGGAGCCTCATTTCCAAACTAGAGGGGAAATGGAAGGAATGACAAGGTGGGCTGCCTTGCCTCCACGCCGAGCAGCAGCAGCAGCAGCAGGTAGGAAACAAAAAGAGCGCGGACGCTCTAACCCCACAGATCCTCAGTCCGACCAAACTTGTAGATGAGAGTGCTACGAGAGCGAGAGAGAGAGAGAGAGAGAGAGAGTGAGAGACGGTGTACTCATCATGTTTGAAAAAAAAATAAAAATAAAAAATACAATGACTGAAACATCGAAATATCACAATTAGTAATGACTTCTTCAAATAAGAAAAGCTTATTTTAAATGTGATCTCTGTTCCAGCCACAAGCTCCTGGACTCCAACCCAACAGGAGCAAGTGGTGGAGGTGGGTGAGTGAAGGAACTTACAGGTCGATTCAAATGAATGTCAGTATAACAAATATTAACCTGTGGGGGATGTACTTCATGTATTCTAATATTTTGTGAAATATCACAAAATGGAATAATTAGTAAAACATCCCAATATTGCTCACATTTTGAATCTCAATTTATTGCCCACCCCCTCGGATGATGTAAAGAACATGTGGATTGTGAAGTAAAAGGAAAAAACAAAACAAAAACGGTTACCTGTACTCCTTACTTTCACAGGTACTCCTTACCTTCACAGGTACTCCTTACTTTCACAGGTACTCCTTACCTTCACAGGTACTCCTTACTTTCACAGGTACTCCTTACTTTCACAGGTACTCCTCCCTTAATGACCGAGTTCTGTTCCTACAACCAGGTCGTTAAGCCAATTGGTTGATAAGCGAGGACCCTGTTACTTCACTGTAAGGGGGAGTGGCTGGAATTTATAGTGTATATAGTGTGTATATATAGTGTATATATTGTATAGTGTGTATATAATGTGTATATATAGAGTATATAGTATAGTGTTATTTCACGGAAAGGGCGTGGGGATTGTGAATGCTAGTGTAGTGAATACTGACTGACTGCAGGAATGAGACTGAGAACGTTGATGAGGTGAGAGGTATACAGTGTGTGTGTGTGTATATATATACATATATATATGAGAGAGAGAGTGTGTATAAAGGTAGATGAGATGCTTGGTATTGTACTCAGTGTACTACACAGACTGGTCAGAGAGCTGGTCCTAAGTCCCAACGGTCGGTAAACAGGAGGTGCTTTAGTCAGGAGTACCTGTGTAACTAAATTATTCTAAAAGAGTGTGTGTGTGTGTGTGTGTGTGTGTGTGTGTGTGTGTGTGTGTGTGTGTGTGTGTCCTACAGTTGTTCTCCCCACTGAGCAGGGCCTTCTTACCTGAAGAAGATGAAAGCATTCTGAAAGAACACGGCCAGACCCGGACCCACTTTCTTCTCTGCAACGACAAAGCCGGGGGGGGGGGGGGTACATTTATTTCAAGCCTACTCCTTCATTTCTTCTACTTCCTTTCTCCTACTTCCCGTGGGCTGCACGGCTGCAAACCGCGTCCTGGCTTTGAGCCCGTCAAAGTTTTTAACTTTGTGTGTAATATGTGTTAATCGGGTCCGAGTCTACAGTGTCCGTCTAATTATGTCGATCGTCGTTTGTGGATGGGTGTGAATGGGAAGACGAGCCACCTGTGGATTAAACTGTCTCTGTGGCTTGTTGCCACGGCCAAGGAGGGCATTGTACAACCAGAGCCTTTTATGATTTCATGGGTATTAGTCTTCTTGTCTTTGTAAAATGTCTTACCTGTCATTTGTGCTGTTTTGTTTTGTTTTTTCTTTGTTTTTTGTATCTGTGTGCTGTGCCATGTCATGTGTCTGTACTTGTGTTCATCCTGTCAACACCTGTGCTTGTCTAATCTGTCATCTGTGTTGCTTGTGTATCGTTGTGCTGTCTTGCCAGGTGCCATTTGTACTTGTGTCCTTTCCTGTCACTCCAGTGATTGTTAACCTGTAGGTCCTAAATGTTTTGAGGGGCCTTTCCCAGGGACGCAAAATGAATTTCAGTGCCCTGCTGACCAATAATGTTGTATCGTATCGTAAGCCACCTCAGTAGGGCACGTTGCCGTGGGGACGTCCGCTTCAGGGGTGAGTCACATCACAGATACACCACAAAAGTCAAGCAGCTGCAGAGCTTCTTCGTCAGCCTCTTCAATGTTCATAAGCGACACTGCAGGGGGCTCCAGCCTGAGAGACTTTTTGCGCAGACACTGCCCACTACACAACGGCCGTCGCTCCTAAGGTTCCTGACGCCAACGCGAAAGCTGAGGTCCCGACGTCAGCACGGGACTCAAGAAGCTCCGTTTCGCCCTGTCCACGTGAAAACACGAGTTTTGAAAAAAAGTTTCCCAACGCTTCGTTTCCAGTTCCCCGGACGCCGTTTTCCTGTGGGCGGGACCTTAAGGGCAAGCGTGAAGTCGCTTTGCTCGAATGGGCTTCTGTGTGCGGACCTTTAATTATCAACACCAGGGCTCCAACACCAGACACGGTGTACTACTGTATGTCAGACACAGATGTAGAGCCTGGTGCTCCTGGGCAGCAGAAAGTGAGAGAAGCATCGCTATGACTACGAGAACGAGGAGTTGGTGTAAGGAGCAGCACGACTGCACCTCAGCCACCCTGTCACAAGCTGGTTTTCCTATTTGAGGACTGATATGACTGTAAAAGGCACCTTCTGAGAGGAGCGATCAGCCTCTCAGTGTGACAGGGGGCCACATTTCCCACATGAGAGAAACGCTGAAAGGGCGGGGCCGGCTCCGGCTCCCTCTGCCTGGCCCCCACACGCGCGAGGGAGCCCTGGTTATACCTTGGCGCGGACGGGCCCGGCAGCCCTGTTCGGCCCCCTCTCCACGTGCGTAGTGCACAGGAAATAAGGCGCCGTTAGTTCTGCTCTTAATTTTTTTGACTTTTTCTCTTAAATAAAAAAGGTAACCAATAAGAGCGCCGTTGAAGTGTCGGATCGATAAGCAGTAAGAGTAGTACTTCCGTGCCCCGTAGCCACATTGATTTTAGTTGTGACGGCTCTTCGTGTTGCTCTCCGTGCCGTCTTCATGTCTGAACGCGGACGATTCACACACATACAAATATTTTTTTGATCCCCCTTATTTATAATTCCTCATTGAATCCTCCCTGTGCATGTTATTGTAATGCATTTAATGCACACCGACTGACACAAAATGACTTCAACTGGTAAACGGAAATAAAAAATATAATTGAAAATACATTACACTATTTCTATTTGCTTTGTTTGAAGGAACGTGGACACGCAGCAGAGAAGGTGCTTTCACGGTGGGAAGCGGCTCCCGCCTCAGAGCCGCTGTTCCTTTTTTTTTTTTTTTTTTGTAAATGAACACAATACAGAATAATAGGGCGACCCTATATTTTGTTAAATACAATCCAGAAACGTCTCCATGAGGCTCTTGTTGCGCAAAAATAAATTGTGATATGATATCTCTGCCAAGTTGCCCGCCCCCGGGCTCGGGCGGAGCTCATTTAAAGTGTGGACGGTGCACAGCATGAGACGCAATGAGGCAGGGAAGCTGCAGAGAGAAGCGACTCCCCAGCAGAAGGCAGCCGTGCTCATCGGTGGTACAGCTCCTCCGCCTGTCTGCTGCCAAGAGAACTTTCTCTAGATAATATAGTCAGCAGATAGTAATAATTCATATAATTTATCATTTTTTACCTTTATACCATAACAATAATTTATCCTGTGCATAGTATCGCATTTGTACATCTTAAATATTTCACTAGTTCTGTTTGGTATTTTTTGGCTATTTGTGCTTTTATGCTACAAATTGATTATTGAAGTGATACACTGATAAAGTAATAGATTGCGCATGTGTCTTTGCCATAAGACTTTCATGAATCATACGCATCAAACTCTTCCGTCATACATTTACCATATAAGGATGTGGCCCAACAGCAAAGTACACATTTCATTCATTACTCTTTCTTTTCTCCGGATTCTGTGATGCCATAAAGCGTAACACACCTTTCCCGCAACTTCGTACCTGAACACCAGGGTTACGGCGTGCAAGAACAGACACATGATCTGAATATGGTCATAAATGGCGAATAAGGATTAAAATGTTAACGTTTTGTCTGTTTTCCTCAATCCAGCGGATGGAAAGTTGGAGGGTGGTGGCATTCCACTGGTTTCAAAGTCCCTTGACGCGGCAATGGAACCATCTGATTGCGAGCGATCCAACAAATCCACAAAATGATTGCGGCCCGGCTCAAATACTTGTAACAGCTCTGATTAAAGGTGCGTCTATTTCTCTAAATTCCAACCTATTCCATATGATAATTGATATCAGACGACTGAATTGGGAATGTTCCCCAACATCAGAGAGCTATTTCAGCCTGACACTCGACCTGTACTGGCACCAGCACTGATGCATCCCCAGTAAACGGGCTTTATCACTAGAAATATATCAAACATAGGCATAGATCACAGGAAGGCGGAGTCTCGTCTGCTTTTTAGACAAAACTCTGTAACACGTCACTAATGAGAATAATGTGTTAGATGACTATCACCTCGTTCTACTGACCTAGGGCTCGGTGACCTATTGATATAACATCAGTAACATGATTTGAGACGAGATATAACCTGGGATTTTGGTTACTGTATTATCACGATAAAGTTAAATGTTGTCTTTAAAGCCGCATTACAGCAATGCAACCTGATAAACTTGTTTAAGAAATGTTATGAAAGCCCCAATAGCTGTCACCAAAATGTCATTAAATGATCCATATTGAGGTATTCGTCAAACAATATTGATACACTTATTTTGATCAATACTGCCCAGCTCTATACCGACCCTGAACTAACATGTGTGCGGGTCAAAGCCCACCCATGCATGCATCAGCCAATACACCGACGGCTTAGGAAGAACGAGGGTGAACTGGGAAACATGGCGTTGAAGTGAGTGGGAGGCGGAGGGACACCCACCGGGCACCACGTAGCCGCCAAACAGGATCCAGATGGAGGCGATGAGCGAGCCAAACATCATCATGAAGCCGATGAAGAGCCAGAGTCGAGCGCCTGCGGGGACACACACGCACTAATCACTCCAATTACCACACAGATTAGGGTGCACACACACACACACACACACACACACACACACACACACACACACACACACACACACACACACACACACACACACACACACACACACACACACACACACACACACACACACACACACACACACATCTTGTATTGTCCAATCAACTCATCTGAAGAAGTTCACTTGAAACTAAGAGCGAACTTGATGAAACTGAGCCACCCGTGAACATGTTCCCCAACGCTGTAGTCGGTACACTCACGACACAGTGTCACAAAATATTGATATTGATATTTACACTGACTTTCTGAGAGACGCAGGTCTAAGAACCGTTGGCCAACCGGTCAAGGGTTTGCGATGGGGAGTTACAAACACACACAACCACACACAAACACTGTCTTCTTTCTATTGCAGAGCAAGGCTCCGTTCCATGAATGCATAGTGCAAGGCCTCTGAGACACTGTTACAGCTGATTGTTAAAGTTTGGCATTTTGGAGTCAACGGGATGTGAGTGAGCGGCCACACAAACACAAACCATGCATAGAAAGAACGTACCTGTCCGTCCCAGACAGCCCTCTCCGTACGTGTCCCCCCTCACCTGTCCATTAGACACCGCATTGATCCTGGAGATGACACACACACACACACACACACACACGCACGCACGCACACATTTGAGTCCTCAGCTTTACATTTAATTCAGGCAGAACAAACAGGAGGTTTCCCTGACGTAAAGTTGTTGTAAAGACTGTTTAAGATATCAAGACATGGGCAGTCAAATTAAACACCAGGGCGCCGCAGGCTGCTCGGGTTAACTTTAATACTTTTTAAGACATCGCAACTTTTAACGAAGCTTAAGACTGATGTTTGAGCAAATGATCCACCTCTCATCCATTTAAGTATTGCAGATAAGTATAAAGGTAAGAACCATACATATAGTACTTACTACATTGTTTTCTTGAGGTCAGACAGCAAGCTGAGTGATTAGGAATTGGAATAAATCTAACCAGTTCTTTTACTTTTTATTTTTTTTATTTATTTTTTTTTAATTAAAGCATTTTCTTTTTGGGGCTGCACTCAAAGGTGTTTAAGGAATTATTTATTCCTAGATGTATCGTCTTGTGTTCTTTTTCAGTTATGACTGACTGACAAAGTTGATAATAATAGGAAGTTCTATGGCATCAATTCTCTCTCTGTATTTGTTCATGTTTTACAAACAGTTTAACCTGAGTCAGGCCATACAACAATGATAGCAATGATATCACATCCAAACAGGGTTGGTAGTATACTGTAAATATATATACACAAATGAAAGCATCAACAAATATATATATATATATATTTTATATATGATTTGTATTTTATATATATTTTATATATTTTATACACTGGTATCAGAATCGGTATCGGGTTTTATTGTGACATTTCATATTGTATGACATGAAGACGGGTGCATGAGCTAAACTATTAGTTTGGGCAGATAGGTAAATATTGCAATATAATCCAAACCTTTTGTGTCACCTTTGACACATATTGGCTGGCCCAAGAAGACAGACAGCCACCCACGCAGACAGACAGTGTGACAGACAGCCTGGAAGCTGGCTTGGCTTACATGAAGAAGGCTATGGTGGAGAAGACCCCGCAGGTGTGGAAGGCGTGGTTCATCTGCACCTGGGTGGGATAGGCCACCGCCGCGTCAATCATGATCCACCAGCCTGCAAAGAACTGCAACGCAAAGAGAGAACACACAACGTTAAAGGTTTTACAACGTCTTTCAACGATTTTGTCGCGCCTTATCCGCTCGGCCTGTGCCGGCAGTATCGACAGTTTTAACCAGTCCAAAATGAAGGAGCCGGGACAGTGAGGCACTTTGGAATTTGGTATTGTGTATTTGCATTGCTGCCACACAGGACAAAGGGAAGGGCGATATTGACAAAATCATATATCACAATATTTTGGGGATGACTATTGATGCTTCATGAGATATTTACACACAAGAAATATTTGAGAATCAATCATTAGTAAGGTGGATATGAACACCAAGCAGAGCGAGGCCTTGATTACAACAGTCTGTGGAGTTAACTGGATGACATCAGCCTGAAAGACAACGTTCGACTATATCCTGATACAACGACGACCTGGGTTCCAATCCAGCCTGTTGTCATTTACTGCCTGTCTCTCCCCCCCTCTACCCCCCCATTTCCTGTCTCCCTCCACGGTTCTCCGAAAAAGAAAAATATATTTATACAAAAAAAAAAAATTCCCAGACAGTATTAAGTGTCATATTCCGATATCGATAGACCAACCAGCCCCAACAGGAAGTGATGTCCTTTACCCGTGACAATATCAGGAAGAGAGTTACTAAGTGTGTAGACACGCCACGGCCTGTTGAAAGTCGAGCTGCAGCGTGAAATACGACGGTTTGAATATTCGGTGGGAACGCCCCCAGTCAACTGACATTCTTTGGAGTCGAGCATTTCTTCTCCTTTTTTTTTTTTTTTAATCTAACTAACAGAATAAAGAATTATAGAATATTATCATTATAGAAATGCGGGAGAATTACAATATTGAAATCTACAATAAATAATAATAAAATACAATAAAAGGAGTTATAAAACATTAATAAAACACGAATAAAGCTAGTTAGTTTATTCTTGCGGAACCAGCTGATGTGCATGTGGAAACGGAGTAAATCACACAGAGCAGCAGTAAGGTTCACTAGGCACATTTTATTAGCGAGGACTGGCCAGTAGAGACGTTTGTTTTGATCAAGTAAAAGAGATCCAGAGAGACTTAGCAAAGCCATGGATGGACATGATGCATATGATTTCATTTGTCTACCCCCTTAAATCATTATTTTTGTGCAGGAAAAGATTGAATACAAACTATTTTTCTCCTCAAAGAAATGTATGTTTTTTGTTTATTTATTTGTTAGTTTACATTTGTTATTTTATAGGCTGTAATTGTGCAGCGTTGAAGCGGACAATGCAGTTCATTTTGAAGTTTAATTTGTTTATTACATGTTTACATTTATTATCTTTTTCAAACGAAATAAAGAAGTTTATCGTTTTGTTCAACCAGAAATACCCGCGTACTGCAGTCTCATTCAGACAAATCTACACGCACAAATCTACACCAATGCACAAATCTGACCAATCCATAGCAACAAGTTACAAAAAATCTCCCCTTGACTTGTAATGATTGGTCTGGATTCGAGCTCCGACAGGCTCAGTCGGTCATTGGGGAATACCCTTTTTTTCTGTATTTCATTTCGATATTAATGAGCACATCAACTAGCCACAAAAATTCTGGGAACAGCAAAACCCTTTTAATGAGCATTTCAGACATCAAAAAAACAGGAACAAGATGAAAAAAAAAGCAAACCTGGTTATGAAGCCAATATGCTTTTGAGGGAAGTTCCTTGCATTGGCACGAGACCCCTGTCACAGACTCATGTATGTGATATGTATCATGTCAAGCAGCGGAATTCAATCTGGGGAAGTTGTTACATCATACATTTATGAATGACGACGAGAGCCCATTCTGGAGAAATCGGACAAAGCATTGAAGCACTGACTCGAAAAAACTGGGCAGCCGGGCTCATCAGGTTTCTCCTGGTGGGATTATGACCTTACTCAGATCACAGAAATGGCCCACGCCGTTTGGCACCACAGTGTAGTTGCATGAGTCAAGTACAGCCTTGAACCAGCTGTGGTTTTCTCCGGTTGGATATACACTCCTCAGTGTGAGTAGCATGGGCTAGGATGTGTTGGAGCCGATATGGTAGTTATTGATTTTAAAAGTGCTCATCATATTTTGGGTGTATTAGCACTTCATACCACAAGAGGGCAGCTAACCCATATTAGTGGTGGCTTACAATTAGTCTACTCAAGACATAGGCACAGAGTGCCAACGGTTCTTAGAGCGCACAATAAATGCCATAACGCAAATTTGTGACCGTTTGTCTTTGTTAGGGGGGCCACCCAGGTCTTTGACATTTGAAATTGGACAGTCAGTCTTAAATATAGATCAAACCTCACAAAGGATACCACACCAATCAAAATGTACACCCTACTTATTGAATGACTTACTCAAACCAACAAGAACAACACAATATGCTTATTTTCCAGCATATGCAACATTTTCCCACTATCTAAATAGCTAATACCCAAGGCTACAACACACCCATTTCCCAAAACACACAAAATCCCATAGCTCCTCACTAGGGCTGAACGATTTAGGGGAAATTTGACCACGATTAACTACTAAATTGCAAAAAGAAAAAGATTCAAATCACAGTAGAATATTGGCCGAGTGATTTAAATTCAAGGCTTGTATTTGTTCGTATCGGAAAAATTAACATTTGAAAAATATGCAGTGTTTCAGCAAACATTTTTTTGATAAAAATGTTGCGTGCATACGCCCACATACACAGAGCGATGCGTGAGCTCAGGGACAGCTTTATGCCCAAAAACAAAACCAAAACAGACGCAGTGTTCTGGGAGAGGCTCCGTCCGGACTCTACAGGTGTTCTTGGCTCTGCCAGCAGCACGGGTCCCGCACAGCGCACCGCGGACTGGGCCGAAGCACCAGGTCTCACCGGGGGGCAGCGCGGAATTACGCGGGAGAGTCACGGAGGAAGAATTGAATAATAATATATCCCACCTGTTGACAGGTGCCATTGGAACAAGATGATCAATGTTATTCACTTCACCTGTCGCTGGTTTTAATATTGTGGCTGGTTGGTGTATATTTGAGGAAGTTTTTATTTTGAAAACTAGTGTTCATCATTACATTTGCAGACAGTAAAAAGTAATCAACCTTAGTTGGAGCGTTGTACAGATATTGTGATACTTGAAGTGGAAATCTGATAATGAGAAGAGTTTGTTAAGAAGAAAAATAAACGCAATCAATGCATTTGCAAGAAGTGAAAAGCATTTTTTTAGTGAGTTGTAAATAAATATCCCCACCACCTCAAGCGACCAAGAAAAGTAAAAGTAAAAATAGATCAAGAAGCAAATGAACGATGTGAGAAAAGACAAGGGTAAACCTTGACGTTGGAAAAAAAGCAATTTCAAATGGAATTGTGTAATCCAACCAAAACAGAAAACAGATGCCATGAAGGACATTCCCTATATGTAATCATTATTATTATTATCATCATTAAGGGTGAATTAATGTATCACACTAGCAAAATTATTTATGCATGTTTGTGTGTGTCTACAAAGTGAGTCAGGGAAAGTCCAAGACAGAAACAGAGTGAAAGATGGAAGACGTTGTTTCTGACCTAATAACAAGAACAAGTACGCAAGCCAATAACAACAACAACAGGACTCAGGACAAAAGGACTCTGTGTCGGTTCTGCCTCGGCGGCTGACAACAGCATCTTCCCCCAGCGCGACACTTCCCACTTCTGGACGTCACACCTTGGGTCAGATCACAACATGGCGGGGAGGGGGCAGCACGCTGCCAACGAGCTCCAGGCTAGTTTTAATTAAATATTGATCGGTGCTACAAAATAATGATGCATCATTTATATACATTTTTTATGATCATAGCACTGTGGAAATTATGTAACTTTATTTATTTACCAGGGACAGTGCACATTAATCAACATTTACAGTTTCCATGTAAATGTGCCAGATTTAGCTAATGAAGTCATTTTCAGCCGTAGTCCCTGGGCAGGTCCCTAACATACACGTCTTTTGGTGGTGGGGGGAAACCGGGGCAGCCGGAAGAAACACACGCAAAACATGGGGAGAACATGCAAACTCCACACAGAAAGGCCCTGGGACGACAGGGATTCAAACCCAGGCAACAGTACTAACCACCAAGCCACCTGCCACAGAATATAGTCATGGAAAAGGTCTGTCATATCAACAGGAATTTATTTATTTTTTTACTCACTGATTTCCTCAGGCCTTCAAACCATCATGACTGGCTTGTCGCGATTTTGCTTTTGTTGTTTTCACATAGTACATCATATAACCCACTAGGGGTTTCCTAGATCCAATAGAGCAGTTATAGTTTTAAAAGTAATGCATGGAGTATCCGTGCTGCCGGTGCTCCACGCTGCTCCACGCTGCTTCTACTGTGGTGTTGGTTTGTTCATGAACGATCAGATTCTTTTGAACAGTTCAAAAATACTTTTTTTTCATGTTTTACCATTTTATGTCGTTGTTTGTTGAAGTTGCTGTCTCCTCTACTCTTTTGTTCCCAATCACACTGGGACCATGACACACCCCTTTTCCGACGTGATCATGACGTAGAATGTGATGCACCAGAAAAAAAACAGCATTTCTATCATATATGCAATTATTAATCTGGCACCTATTAGGAGCCAGATTCCCCACCTCTGCTTCAAAGAAAGGATCTGTCAAATCAAGGATCAGTCCATCAAAAAAATAAATGCAGGATAAACAATTTGCAATCAGTGCAATAATGAGCGGCTTTGCAACACACCTGATTGCTGACAAAATACGTTTTTTGGGGTTTTTTTTACTTAAAGGAGGGCCATACGTAAAAGTCTATTGTCTGCTGAAATAGTAATAAGTATATTACAATATGCGCAAATTACATTTATGACAGAGGTCCACAATTTCACAGGCTCTCACATACCCATCATAAACAAACAGGAACCGATGTTAAATCCCTTGTACTGATATGATGCTAAACTGAAAAATCTAGTCGAGCCAAACAATTTGTGCCTAGACTAAACGAGAGACCCTCAGTCAGTGCCTTCATAAATATCCAACAGTGGGTTCTGTCATCCCAGAACCATTACCCAATCTCAGCCTGACATTCCATGTACACCTGCACGGTGATAATCCGTACCTTCCACCACTCAGTACTTGTTATCGCAACCCTATTGAGAGTCGGTACCAAGTACCTCAGTAGGGTGCTGTATTGATTTAAAGGATTAAAGTGTATACCCTGAATGTAAAAGGATTAAGAGTTTGGGGTCTGGGAGGGAGGTAGGGAGGGAGGGAGGGAGGGAGGGATCTGTGGCTGTGATGTAGGAAATTATTATTATTATTATTATATATTTTTTTTTTTTACTACCGTCTCCAGGTCAACAGTAAAATAGAAAATTGTTTTTTGTAATGGCCTATTCAAAATGCTCTAAAAATTGCACTGTTTTCCAAAATAGACTATTCAAAGCGTTGGAATTAGAATAAAACACTAACGGTACTGTCTTTCAAATGGGAGAGGGAGCGAGTGTCTGTGGCAGTGAAACTGCACCTGGCACCTGGCACCTACACCTGGCACCTGCACCGCCGCTGGTGTGCACTGCAGGAGTTCCGCTTACTCACTTTGTGAGCTTGCATACAGTAGGAGCATTAAAAAGTGCAGTGGACAGACTAAGTCTGGGAGTTCATAAGCCCCACAACCTCTTTGGGCTTGTTCTGGCTTTGAGGCTGCTTAGCATTCTGCCTGGAGGGGAGGACAGTTTGTGTGCCGGGTGAGTGGGGTCCTTCATGATGCATTACGTTCTGCTTCTCCACCTGCTGACATAAATGTCCTCCAAGGCAGGGGGGCTGCTGTTGGTTATTCTTTGAGCAGATTTAACCGCTCGTTGCAGCGTCTTCCTGTCAGCAGCAGAGCAGTTCCCATAGCAAACAGTGAGGGAGGATGTCACTATGCTCTCCACCACACACACACACTGCTAAAAAGAGGTCAGAAGGGCAGGGCTGAGGCTGGCCCGTTTCTGCCCCCTCAAAAAGTACAGGCGTTGGTGGGCCTTCTTTATGATGCTGGCTGTGTTGGTGGCCCACGGACACCATCTCCACAGCTGCTCCTCCGATGAAGAGGGGATTGGGGGTGTGGGTCTCTCCTCCTAAAGTCCTGTACACAGAATCATCATCGTTGGAGATCAGTCCAACCACAGCCGTGTCATCTGCAAACTTCACTATATGATTGCTCGGGTACCTTTCAGAGCTATCATATGTGAGGAGCGTGGACAGCAGGGGGCTCAGGACACATCCCTGTGGGGAGCCGGTGTTGAGTCTGATGGTGGGAGATGAGCCACCATGGACCTAGCAGACAGTGGCCTGTTTGTCAAGAAGTCCAGGACCCAGTTGCAGAGAGATTATTCTCGTCCCTGCAGCAGCCGTTTGTTGATTAAAGTCTGCGGAATGATAAGTGTTAAAAACACTAAAGTACAGGAAGAGCAGCCTGACATCGGAACCCCTGCTCTCCAGGTGGGTGAGAGCCGAGTGGACAACAGCTGACACTGTGTTAGACACAGACCGGTTCTTCCTATAAGCATACTGATGGGGGTCCACGTTGATGTTGATAGTGTCCCTTATGTGAGCCAAAACCAATCACTCAAAGCATTTCATGGTAATCGGAGTGAGGCCCACCGGACAACAGTCATAGTGCACGTCTTCAGACAAACAGGTACCACAGCTTGGGGGAGTGAGATGTTAAAGATATCCGTAAAAACCCCTGTGAGCTCCTGAGCACAATCTCTCTGAACCTGTCCTGGGATGTTGTCCGGGCCTGTCGCTTTGCGGGCACTGATCCTCCGCAGCGTCCCCCTCACATCCACAGCAGACACACAGAGGGGCAGCTCACCTGGCGGGGGTGTGAGCCGGGTGCTGTGGGAGGGGATGGATGGCTCAAAGCGGGCGTAGAAGGTGTTCAGAGCATCAGGAAAAGATGGACCCCGAGGGCATCGTGCATCCCTCCCTTTGTAGTCTGTGATGCTCTCTTCCTTTTGCTTCCTGTATGTTTCGACCAATCGTGTTGCTGGAGACGGGGCTGTTAGCACGCTTTCATGTAATGAGTCACTACTGGAAACAACCTGACCAGCAAAACAAATAACAATAACATGCTGATTGAAACGTTACATGGCTGACCATCGATTGCCAGTGACTAAAAAAGCCTTTTAGAAAAGGAGCACTGGGATCCAAGATTACTCCTTAGCTAATAGCGAACACAAACTGGGCCAGTGCTGATAAATTTTCCCGTAGACGGTGGAAAAATGAGATAGAAACATCCTGTCCGCACACCAACTTCTTAGACAAAGTTTCTCTGGGGTTTGTCTTTTGTCCGGGATTCCAAGCAAAGTCCTGGACAGGCTCCAGTAAGTTCAAAACTCTGCTGCTAGAGTTTTCACCCGCACCAAGCCTTGGCAGCACATCACCCCCACCCTCATCCATCTCCACTAGCTCCCTGTCAAATCCTGTATTTCTTACAAAACCCTACTATTAACCTACAAATCCCTCTATGCCCTTGCCCCACAGTACCTAACGGACCTCCTCCGACCCTACGCCCTGTCCGGGAAGCTGCGGTCCTCGGACACTGGTCTGCTCTCCACCCCTCGCATGAGGCTACGAACCTTTGAGGACAGAGAACTTCAGTGTGGCAGCCCCCACCCTCTGGAACTCTCTCCCCACAGGCATTCAAAACGCTCCATCCCTGGCCACCTTCAAAAACCTCCTCAAAACCTACCTCTTCAACGAGGCCTACTGCCCCGGACCCTTTTGGTTTCTTTTTTCTGTTCTTTATTTATCTTGATTTATCTACCCTGTCTTGTTTTGTTTTTTGTTTTTCCATTGTAAAGTGCCCTTGGGTTTGTGAAAGGCGCTATATTAATCCCAGTTATTATTATTACTATTATTATTCTGTAAAGACTTCCAATTGTCAACCCCGTGTAGACTGGCCACTGCAGAAATACACTTATTAAAATCCTCATGCGTAAGCTCCATCTTGCCACTCGTAAAGGAGTTTCTCTTTATTACGATATCCCCGCAATAAATAGAAAAGGATTGCTGGGATCCAAGATTACAAACACACACGAACTGGGACGTACTGTACAGTCAGTTCAACTACACCCAATTGAAATGCAGCAAGCCAATGATTCTCCAAAAACAACTGACCAGAACTCCTGCGACGACAGACGCCACGGCATTCCTCCTCTCGCCCCAGTCGATGCACTCACACTCCGGCCAGCGGAAGTTGTCCAGGAATCCAGCCATCCCCAGCGCTCTTCTCTCTTCTTCAGTCAATCTACAATACCACTCTCTAGAAGGGTGCCCTGGGTGTCTGCGGCTGTTCACCGGATGTTCCACACCAACACACAACGTGGGGCTGATCCACACTCCTCCTGAGATTCAATTAATCTGCGATGCCTGGAAGACAAGATAAAGACAAAAAACATAAGTACAGCACACTGGGTTAGAATCATCGATAAGTCACCTATCATGTACTAAATGGGCCGGTCTCCTGGGACTGGAAAAGTCACACCTGATTAAATTGTGGCTTTATGGGGGCGTGACCTTTATTTGAATGAGCTGCACAAGAGTACAGTTTGAGTTAAAACCCGCAGAGGATTGGATATGGAAACACTAATCTAAATCAGCTGTAATCAACATGGGGTCTGGGCATCTACAGGGGTCCTTCAAGTGGTTCCAGGTGGTCCCGAGCAACATAATTAATAGTTCAACACCTTAGACACCTAATGTAGACCCAGAACATCTAATGTACACACAGAACACCTAGTCTAGACACAGAACACCTAGTGTAGACACAGAACACCTAGTGTAGACACAGAACACCTAGTGTAGACACAGAACACCTGACGTAGACACAGAACACCTGACGTAGACACAGAACACCTAGTGTAGACACAGAACACCTAGTGTAGACACAGAATACCTGACGTAGACACAGAACACCTGACGTAGACACAGAACACCTGACGTAGACACAGAACACCTAGTGTAGACACAGAACACCTGACGTAAACACAGAACACCTCGTGTGGACACAGAACACCTGACGTAAACACAGAACACCTAGTGTAGACACAGAACACCTAGTGTAGACACAGAACACCTAGTGTAGACACAGAACACCTGACGTAAACACAGAACACCTAGTGTAGACACAGAACACCTGACGTAAACACAGAACACCTGGTGTGGACACAGAACACCTAGTGTAGACACAGAACACCTGACGTAAACACAGAACACCTGGTGTGGACACAGAACACCTAGTGTAGACACAGAACACCTGACGTAGACACAGAACATCTGACGTAGACACAGAACACCTAGTGTAGACACAGAACACCTAGTGTGGACGCAGAACACCTGACGTAGACACACAACACCTAGTGTAGACACAGAACACCTGACGTAAACACAGAACACCTGGTGTGGACACAGAACACCTGACGTAAACACAGAACACCTGACGTAAACACAGAACACCTAGTGTAGACACAGAACACCTGACGTAAACACACAACACCTGACGTAAACACACAACACCTGACGTAAACACACAACACCTTGTGTATTCACACAACACCTAGAGTAGACACACAACACCTGATATAGACACACAACACCTAACGCAGACAGAACACCTGATGTAGACAGCAGATCTAACGTAGACATAGAAGACCTAATGTAAACATAGAACACCTAATGTAGACGCAGAACACCTGATGTAAACATAGAACACCTAACATACACTTAGAACATAACGTAGACATAGAACACCTCATGTAAACATGGAGCACCAATATTCCTGCAGTTTGTACTAAGGTTTCGCCGTCAACGCGGGCTAACATTAGCTTGCACACGTCGCTAGCTTGCTCGGCTGCGGCGTTACACTTCGGAGGTTTTGCACGGTTTAAGTTTCTTCTGCGGATAAACATGATCAGAATAACGCATCATATTCCTTGCATCACAGTAAACATATACGAGACGGGCAGCCTACCCGCCGAGCAGCTGCGTAGGTAGCACCGCTTTCACTTTCCATTCGGATCTCCGGAGTTTGGATGGAGCACAGTCCGTGCTGCATTCAAGTCCATTGGGAGAGCTCGTGAATACACGGGTCCAACTGGGACATACACCTTCACGTCAAATAAATACTACTCTTGGAATTGGAAGCTTTCCTCGTCCACGAAACACGCCAACTACCTGAGTCAACTACCATAATATGACACACTTCTTAATGCATTCAATGTTGCATTATCATTGAATCGTAGATGAAATAATGGTCAAACGATAAATAATAATCGATTAAACATATACCTTCCTTGCTACTGCTGTTCTTGGCATTAACCGGACATGAAATACAAATTTGACCACAGTTAATGATGTCATACACAAGCAGCAAAGGCTTCCAGGGAAACTCTCCGCTGCGGGAGCCAAACGATCGGGTTCGGCAGCGGCCACACGCGAGGACGCGTGTAAAGAAGCAGCAATTCCCATGTGACTCGAATGCATCAAGTAACCACAGCGCGTTGGTGAGTCGTCACAGCAGAGGCCGCTCGAAGCGCTGCATCCTCAGCAGCCTCCGTTCGGGGGTCACTGATAAAAAAGTCCACTTTAATGATTTAATAAGTGCTACCCAGCCAACAACGAGCTCCGAAATAATATAAACTCAAATACATTTAAAAGAAAAAATGACAATAATATATATATATATATATATATATATATATTACATTATTATATTACATATATACTATTCATATATAGATACGATACTAGATAGAATACTAGATTCTTATTTTACTTATATATATACTTATATATATTTACTTACTTTACTTACTTTACTTCTATTTCTATTTCTTTCTTTATATATATTACATATTTTTGTGTGTATATATATATATATTTATTTATTTTTAATATTTTTTACATTTATTTTTTGTTTATTGCATTCCTCTGTCGGTGCATCTACCAGCACTGTTCTACACAAGCAATAAAACAATGGAATGAACTTTGCCCTGAGAGCTCCCAATAAACTTACATAAGGATCATATTGTGGAGTTAGAAAATGACACAAAGTGACTTCTATTAATGGTTAAACAAGTGAAACTCGCCATTAAAAGGTTCGTTTTACAACGTTACAAAGATAATTATGGATATTTAAAATAAAACCGGGCGGTACCTGAGCGCTCTGGACTCTGGGTTTGGGTTTGTGACGTCGGATGACGTAATAAACCCCGCCCACCCCGGCCCCTCAGAACAGAAGGGGCGTGTCCTGCAGCTGCGGGGGGCGGAGCCTGCTTGGTTGTAGCGGAAGAGAAGCAGCTGCGGGGGGCGGAGCCTGCTTGGTTGTAGCGGAAGAGAAGCAGCTGCGGGGGGCGGAGTCGTGTGGTGGACGGTCACACCACCCGTCTGTTGTCAAGGCCCCGGAGCCGCCCGTCTGTTGTCTGGTCAAGGCCCCGGAGCCGCCCGTCTGTTGTCTGGTCAAGGCCCCGGAGCCGCCCGTCTGTTGTCTGGTCAAGGCCCCGGAGCCGCCCGTCTGTTGTCTGGTCAAGGCCCCGGAGCCGCCCGTCTGTTGAAAATGGTGTGACTGATCATCAACGGTGAGTGTCTCGACACAAGGAAATGTAGGTTTTAGTCGACATTGGGGTTTTGTTTGGTCTTGAACGTTCTGCAATTGGCCCGGCTCCCAGCTAGCTCCTTTGTGTTTTTCTACTAGGTTAGGTTACGGCAGGGTTAGAGTAGAGTTAGAGTAGAGTTAGGTTACGGCAGGGTTAGAGTAGAGTTAGAGTAGAGTTAGGTTACGGCAGAGTAAGAGTAGAGTTTGGTTAGAGTAGAGTTAGGTTACGGCAGAGTAAGAGTAGAGTTTGGTTAGAGTAGAGTTAGGTTACGGCAGAGTAAGAGTAGAGTTTGGTTAGAGTAGAGTTAGGTTACGGCAGAGTTAGAGTAGACTAAGGTTAGGGTAGAGTTAGGTTAAGGTACAGTAGGATAGGTTAGAGTTAGTTTAGTAGTAGATAAAGTTAGAGTTACGTTAGGGTAGGTTAGAGTTAGTTTAGTGTTAGAGTTAGGTTAGGTTAGAGTAAGGTTAGCGTTACAGTAGGTTAGATTAAGTAAGAGTTAGTTAGGTTAGATTAAAGTTAGTTTAGAGTAAGGTTAGAGTTACAGTAGGTTAGGTAAGAGTTAGGTTGGGTTGGGATAGCAGAATGCTACAGCCTGTGAAACCAGTCAGAGCAGTTTTAATGTGAGTTTAAAAGCAGCAGAAGTGGACAGGAAAACAACTAAAAGCAAGTTAAACAGAGAGTCAACACATCCCTGTCTGGCCCTGAGCTCAGATGGTGTGGCCCCTGAGCTCAGATGGTGTGGCCCCTGAGCTCAGATGGTGTGGCCCCTGAGCTCAGATGGTGTGGCCCCTGAGCTCAGATGGTGTGGCCCCTGAGCTCAGATGGTGTGGCCCCTGAGCTCAGATGGTGTGGCCCCTGAGCTCAGATGGTCTGGCCCTGAGCTCAGATGTTGTGGCCCCTGAGCTCAGAAAAAGTTCAAGCTTGTTGAGAAGTGTCTATGCATCTGTCTGTCTGTCTGTCTGTCTGTTTCTCTATCTATCTCTCTCATGTCAAATCAAAAACAAAAATGTTCAAGTCAAAAAGAAATTTAGAATAAATAATTGAAGGGGGAAAAATATATATGCATTACTGTGTGTGTGTGTGTTTGTCCTGTATATTCCTGTCGCTGTAGATATGTTTTCATTTTCATTTCATGTCATTATTTCTTCAGATGCATCGTCGTAATGAAGATGTCCTGAAACCTAATGACTGTTGGGGTTACACTAACTTACACTCCTCATGTTTTTTGGATTATTCATTATACTACCACAGATTGTGGCAGCAGCAGGTTACAACTAGACCAGGAGGGAGTATTTTGATGTTGTAAATGTAAATCATCCCAAACCCCAACCCGTTAATCCAGGACCACGAGTCGACCAGAGTCCAGAGTCAGATAAATCAAACACTCCTCGTCTTTTTTTTCTGTGAACTCTCCTTTTTCTGTTATAATGAATTTGGCCGAGCTGCGGCATGAAAAGCAGATATGAATCTGAAAGGCCTGACACTCCCCTCTGTCCGGCAGGAGAAAGACTAATGGCAAATATAATATAATAACGACAAAGGATCCAGCCCTCTTTTTGATTAGAGTTTTTAGCAGCCACCGCTGTGATTTGATTTGTGGTTTGCTGTTTTTCTCTTTTGGGGTTATTCATTCTGTCATAATAAGAAAAAATATATATATATATTTTGAATCTGCATGTTCCCTGCCTACTGCCTCTGGTTTTAAGCACTTCACATTCACGGGTGAATGACGAATCCTTTGTAAACTAACCCTGAAAAGTCATTTTGTGTTGTCAATCAGGCTGGAAGGGTTAGGGACAGGCCACATTTTCCATCAATCTTCAATATTAATCCAATTTCTTCAATGCTGCTCTTTTCTATTCCAATTTGAAAATAACACTACTCAGTTGTATTGTGCCGGAAATGGCCTTTTCTGGTTTGAATAAAAGAAAACCTCTTTACAAAAACATATCCATGAAATTTGCTCTTTCTGTACGGACCTTAAGTGGTATGTTTGTCTCACTGAGGCTGAAGAGATGGATTATTTCGGCATCAAATATGATAGAAAATAAATACTCATCCTATTTTGATGCGAGCTGCTGTGACACTGCAACTTTCCTCCGGAGATCAATAAAGTATCCGTCCATCCTTCTCGCTGTCTTCCACTACATCACTGATGTTGGTTTGGATACTTGTTTCCCTTTCCTCCAGTAGAGTAGACCCCTGCCTCCTGTTTACACCACAACACCCCTATGTCCTCGTCGATATTCTCATTGTTCTCCGCATCTACACCCCCCAGCCTGCAGGTACGTGGTGCGGAAGGTCCAGGCTGCAGTGAGAGGCGGAGAGCAGCCGGGGAGATCCTCCGTCACAGGATGTAGCCAGGCCAAGGGTGAGTGTGCGACAGGTCGATGGACAGACTGTAGTCCGACCCGACAGGGAGCCGAGCGCTGTGTTCTCAGGAGAGCTGAAAAACAACAACGCAAAACCAAAACAGCAATGACAACTTTGTAGGTGACTGGCGTCACGCCCAACCCCAGCGTTTGTTGTTCACCGGTCCATCGACTAACCCTTTCCGCTGCTTTGCAGGCTGTTCCTGAAGTCACAGGTGGCACAGTTCTTCTTTAATCGATGTGACAAAACAAAAGTTATTCAGGCAGCCAGGACCCTGCTGTGGTCTATTTTTATTTTGTTATTTCATTTTCACCTCCCAAATTACAGAAGGGTTTAAGCTGCGGCGTGGACCTGCATCTGACAGCACGATACATGAACCGTATCATCAGCACAATCAGAGTACCACGTGGAGAACAGGCGGCAACCATTACAGCCGGGTGTTGAAGCCAATGCAGAGGTGATGCTGCTCCAGAAAAACAGACAGAATGGAAGTCAATGGAAAAAGAATTAGGCTCGCACTAAGAATTAGGCTCGCACTAGAAATACAGAGTCAATGCACATCTCATTATAAGACTTAAAGGTCTTACTATCTAAGTTTTACGTCTTCAAATGGGAGTCTTGGTTGGTATTTAGAAAAGCATTTTCTAAAACTAAAAATCGAAGAAAATCGCCAGTTCAGCAACGAGCGGACTGAGAAATATTTATTCATTCGTGTTCAATCAAAGCCGATATGTTTGCTGTGCTCGGAGTCGATTGCTGTAACAAAGGAATGCAATCTGTCCGCCATCGCTGTCCGGTCATGTTCGGAACACGAGAGGACTGCAACAGCCTCCCTCCATGTTGCATGGATTCTAGGGGAAAAAGGAAAAGAGCATTCATGGGTTCAGAGACGGTGAAAGATTGTGGCATTGCTGTCCTAGATGACGAGGTCAGAAGGAATATTATACTGTATGTTGCATCTATCCAGAAAATTCCTATGTCGGACACAACGTACATGAGAAGAGTGGAGGCATTAGCAGCTGATGTGTTGGAAACGCCTTTGAACCAACTAAGAAAGGCCGAGGTGATGTCCCTAGCAGCGGATGAGTCCACCGATGGCAGCGACGTGGGAGAACTGTGTCTCTATGTGCGATTCTTTGATGGCGAGTGCTTTGGTGAAGACATGCTGCCTCTAATGGTGTTGGGGTCGAATGGTCAAATGATTTTTTTTTTTTTTTTGGCGGCACTTTCACTTTATTGGAACGGACAGTGTAGAGACAGGAAAGAGACGGAGAGAGCGAGGGGAGGACGTCGACCAAGGGCCTCGGGCCTTCGGGCCGGATTCAAACCGGGACGGCGGCGGGCGGGACCCCACCGGGTGAGCCACCGGGGTGCCCCTGCCAGGGCGGGGAGAGTGCTCACGCCACAGGTGACATCATTATATTGCCTGATACAAGGACGCGTTCTCTGTGCAAAACTTGTCTACTAGTCAGCAGCGCCGCTTGTTTCGCAAACTCTTATCAGACAGCTGAGCACAGCGATTTATTTTTACACAGTGAAGTTAGTCGGCTAGGTAAGGGTAACACACCGAAAAGAGTTTCCAAATTCAAACAGGAGATAAGGTTGACCTTTCTCCATGGCTGCCGTCATCAGAAAACGGGCCCATTTCTATCCCAGACGCTAGATCAGGAGCACATCTGCAATTGCAAGGCGAAGGAAAGAGTCCTGAGGACATTGTGGAAAAGCTGAATGGATTCAAAAGGAAACTGGAGTTCATTTCTAGCCACGGACTCCCACGAAAATGCTGCACTTTCCAACACTCTGGATTTAATCAAATTCTCATCAGCAGATTTCCCCGGTGATGACAGAATTAGGTAGAGTAGATGGATGTAGAGTGGAGGCAGAGTAGAGATCAGGCAGAGTAGAGGTAGAGTAGATAGATGTAGAGTGGAGGCAGAGTAGAGATCAGGCAGAGTAGAGGTAGAGTAGATGGATGTAGAGTAGAGGTCAGGCAAGGTAGAGGCCGAGTAGACTCCACCCCCCTTTCTATCCAAACCATCCTCCCTCTTAGCTTCCTTCCCGTCTTGTTGTTTTTCTCCTCTACTGTGAGTGCGTTCCCAGAGTTCCTCCAAACAAATTACTATTCTCTCTCTCTCTCTCTCCAAACTCAAACACGTGTTGTAGGCTCTCAAAACAGCAATGCATTCCCCCACCCCTCCCTCTCTCTCTGTCAAGCTCAGAAACATATGTTCCCAATACTATCACAAAATATATTCTCTCTCTCTCTCTCTCTCTCTCTCTCTCTCTCTCTCTCTCTCTCTCTCTCTCTCTCTCTCTCTCTCTCTCTCTCTCTCTCTCTCTCTCTCTCTCTCTCTCTCTCTCTCTCTCTCTCTCTCTCTCTCTCTCTCTCTCTCTCTCTCTCTCTCTCTCTCTCTCTGCAGAGCGGAAGGAGGGAAGCGTCGTGCAGGGCCATGGAGAGGCGACAGATCCAAGCTACAGGCCCGTTCTGGCCCCGGCGGCGGCGTCCGACCGCAGGGTTGAGCACCGTGGTGGCTGAGGCTAAACCGAGAGCTGGAGAACACGCAGGCTGGGCCAAATAATAAGAGCGCGCACACACATGTACACACACACACACACACACACACACACACACACACACACACACTAGCAACATTAACAAACTTCACCACGACGTCCTGAAAAACCTTCATTTCATGCTCTGAAATGCAAAGAAACGTCAAAAAAATTGACTTTACTTGTTGCCAGGTGCTGTTTTTAGCCAGGCATACAGCATGTGCCTCAGAAAAATAACTGCAATATCTCAAAGTAAATGCAAGAAATAATAGAGGTGGCCTTTAAGACGCTTGAAAGGAAAACATCCAGTTTGGGTTCTTAGAGACAGATGCGCGTGCGCACACATACACACACACACGCACACACACGGAAACCAGAGCACATGCACAAGGCGCTCTTGTTTTCCCACCTGCCACCAGCTCTCGACCTCCCTTTGGAGCGCCATGCCCCTGGGTCTCATCTGTTGCCGGGGGGGGGGACGCCGTTGTCCGTGCAGAGAGGATGAAAGCCCGACCGCCAAGTCCCCGACGGAGGAGCCGGTCGGGCTGGATGGCTGCCCGCAGCCTCTGCCGGCCATTGCCCCCCCCCGCCCCTGACCCTTCCCTCTTTCAATAAAGGATTTGAAAAGGAAAGAAAGCATTTGCGCCCGGAGGGTTATTGGACGGGATGGGGCGTGTCATTCATAGTTCATTCATCCTTCACGGTTCTGTGACTTCACGATGACTTTTGTCGTTTTCCCAGACACTTTTGTCCCGCAATATCCCCCCCCCCCCCTTTTTCAGTAATTTTACACTTAAGAAAAAGAAACGAGGGAGAGGATGTGTCGTTCACATTCAGACGGTGTGTCAGGGTTGCAGCGTACTGTGTGATCACCTCAGAGGTGCACTGGGCACCGAAGTCTCAGGGTGTGTCAGGGATGGATTTATGACTCAATGTAATTATAATATAATTAAAAATATGGGGTCATGTGGTAGCAGCGTATGGAGCGCTCCTCCCTCTACGTCCACGGAGGGAGAGTACAAGTGAGGAGAAAGATAAGTGAGAAGGTGTTTCAAATTGGCGCAAGTTGCACAGTATTACGTCTTTATATTAGCAAATTCAATCATACTGTAAGTATTCCCATCAAGATATTGACGAAATTTGGATTTCCTCATTGTCCAGTAGAGCAGAGGTTTTTACAATCCAATTTGGTTATTCCATTTTTACGACCATGCGCAGCATATTAAAACGTGCGGTCTACAAATACAATAACACAGTGGCTCTGATGTGAGATCCCTCGTTCTGATAATTAGGAGGGGGCACACAGGCTTAAGCAGAGAAGGTCAGGCGATGCCGTCGTGGAGCCTCCGCTACGCACTCAAAAATGATCAGATACCTCAAGCCTTTACTTCAGGAGAAAATCCAGAGGAGGACGACTGCCAAACGCTGTCTTTGTAAGGTCAGTTCAGAGGCCAACGGAACAAAAATATACCTGTCGACAGCGCAGATACCAAGGTTTCGATATGCTTACAGCCTTGCATCGAGCAAATGATAAAATCAGACTTAAGTGCGCTTGATACCACATCCGTAATCGCATCCGACAGTCGGACCCTCCCCCTAGTGGCCTTCGGACGAACTGTGTCTTGAGTTTTGCATCCCAAAATATGTCAGGGAAAATGTGGGAGCTTGTTTACAGTACAGCAGGACATTTACCATGCTCAATGAATGAGAGTTAGAAACCCCCTTTACATAGTGTTTACAAAGTGCGAAAAAAAAAATCCACACAATCACTTGTATAACAATAGATTTATTGACAGTGAATACAGTGACATCAAAGGTTAACGTAAATTATGTCATTACTTTATTTGCAGCACATGACCTATTGAGTTATTTTAAGCCCAGTTCCAATGAAAAAAAATTGGAAATTCGGCACCGCAGCTTGTCACAGATTTTGCGCGTGGAACTTTTTCGTAGGAATGAATGGGCTTCAGGTTTGTGGGAGTCGGTGTGAGACAGTCTTAATAGCTGAGTTTTGCCAGGTTCCACGCATAATTGTGAGCATGCCTGATTCCAATGGTTCCTCAAATGGGTCCGTGCATTAGGAGGACGACAGTTTGTTTGGGTGCTGAACAAGGACAAAAGTGAGTGTGTGCCAAAGAGTCCAGGGAGCTAAACGTCCAGTATGATATCACTACTTCTCCCAGCCCTGCCTCGTTTTTAGCAAAGCATCTTTTCGGTGGCCGCCGCCGCTAATGGGTCGAATGGGTTCCATTCAACTCGTAAATGTGGAAAAGGTTGCCTCAGGTCAAGAGGCCACCACCCGAAACAAATGAGCTGTTATTGAAGCAAGTAAGTGGGCTGCCAGGTGGAGCGCACGTTCCCAGCGTCTAACCAGTATAAATTACAAGTTAATTATAAAATTATAACTTTTGTAAAATTAAAATGTTTAACTTAAGGTGTCAAACAAGTTGAGGAAACTAGCTGAATTAAATTCCAATTCATAACCAGTATTATGGTCAATTTCTCATGTTTATAATGTAGTTGAAAAAGAAAATGAACTGATCCCCCACTTGTTATTGTTGTGTGCTAAGGAAGACTGTCAGTATGACCCAGCGCTTCCCAGATACTACTCCCTGGAGATAGTCAATGTAAACAACACTATTAAACTGTCAAATAGTGATGTGGACACTCAGCTTAGGTAAAAAAAAAAAAAAAAAAAAAAAGAACGCACCACGTATCCTTTGTATTTTTTCAGTCTTGTCCTCTGCGGAAACAAACGCAGGTGTTTTATTTTTTTTATCATAAAGGGTCTTGAATGAAGGACCTCTTCTCCGGCGTGATTTTTCTCACCACAGTAAGAAACCAAATTTCACGAAAATCTGTTCAGAATTAAGCGAGTTACAGTCAATTTGAGAGACTGTGCTACGTTGTCCAGCTCATTTTCTACTGAGGGAAGATCTGATCTGGTGCAGCATCTATTAGTCAGAGTTCAGCTGAAACATGGATTTTGAGATAGTTTGTCTATGTTAGTAGTTTATCAACTGGTGTGCTGTCAATCATCAGAGGGTCACAGAGTTCACCGGTACAACCTTTAAATCCCGATACAAACAACAACTTTCTCAGTCAGAAGCCGCTCTGATGGGGAAGCATGGAATTGAATTGTAAAATCCTATTTCTGTTGATACGTGTTCTCAATCATCCAGCCTTGCAGAGGGACTTCATTTGCATCAGAGGCGGGAAGGGAACTGCAACCGAAATGGAGGGAAAATTGAGAAATAATACAGGATGCAGATTTATATTGCTGCATCACAGCGCAGCACAGGATAACTGCATTTTTTGACCCAGGCCTTATTCAAATCATTTAGAACTGTTCCCAGCACAGGAAAGAAACGCGCCACTCTGCTCAGGCTTCACACTGTGCTTACATGCCGGCCAAAAGTTTCAGCGTTTAAACAAAAAACTTAAAATCTCCTTTCGGAAACGGGAAACTCACATTGCAGTCGTGCGTGTCTTTTTTTTTTCTGTCATGTTTTGAATAACAGTAACACATGAATGTTTGTGCAATTGCCGCTGTGCATCCGCAGTGTAACGTTGGCTACAGCAGGTTGCCAGGAGGAGGCGACGCAGCCTGTTTCTAGTTGCTCAACTTAGCACAGACGTAGCCAAAAGATTCAACAAAAACACCCTTAAAAAACTGACCATTTTGTTTTCCCAATATAACATACAAGGACTGCCTGACAATATTGAGAGTTTCCCGTTTTCTGAAAGGAGATTTAACGTTTGTTTGTTTGTTTTTAAGTCTTGATCATTTGCCCCATTGGACTGCATGTAATGCACGCATGCAGGCATTCAGCGAGGTTGCTTCTATGACCAGTTAGAAATGATGGAAACAGACATTTTCAATAAGGCCTTGGGAGAAAAATGCAAAGCTATCCTTTAACTACAGTATTGGAACTTCAGGAGTGGTGTGCCGGGTTTATGAACCATTTGGTTTCGTCCAAGCCACAAAGGGCTCGGGACTAAAATCCAATTTCCTTCCTTTCATCCTGAAACAATCCTTTGAAATCGCCATCGGTTCACACCCTACTCGAGATGAATCGATGCGTTGGAGGGTGAAACTAAGGTCTCCAGCTGACGGCACATTTCTCTCTGAAGGAACAACAGCTGCAGTATTGACAAGCAACGTTGAAAATCACTTCAGGCGGCGAGAACAATGGACGTGCTCCTGCGACGCCCCATGGAGCAAATGTGATAAAGGACCATGTGAATGGAATTGATTTGAGCGGATGGAGACTGCGGAGGGTATGGCCACGACGGGACGTCACACACAAAGCCTTACACTACGCCATCCAGCTCTGGCTTTCGTCCAAAGCCAGTCACACTAAGCGGGAGGAATTCGTCACTTGAGCGGAACTGACTGTCGCTCAGAGAAGATTTGTTTATCCATGAGACGGACGAGCGGAGGTCAGATAGACCCTGAAGCGAACTGCAGAGGGGATTGAAGAACACCACCAGGACATTTCAGCACCAAGGGCAGCAGCCGTTCGCTGACCAGCACTGTGGCCAACTCGCAGTCTTCAATGAGGCCCGGCTTGCGGAGCGGCTTCTGTCCGACAACTCGACGGCGCCACGCGCTTCCACGCCCTTATATGGGCCGGCCTCTTTAAGCAGCCGGTCCCTCCGGCCCTACCTGCGTTGCTGCGCTCCCTCCACCTCCCCTGCCTCCACCTGTTGGGCTCTACTCCTCTACGCGACGGGGATGGAAGAGCTAATCACGCCTATATTTCCAGCTCACTAAGTGCCTCTGTTTGCTGTTTCCTCGCCGAAAGTAATGAGCAGTAGAGCCCAAACTCAAACGAAGCGGGAAAAATAAAGATAATTTTTAAAGTATCTAAGTTGTCCGTCAGAAGTGTATATAGTTTACCAAATTAGAGTTTAGTATTTTCCTGACAACAGTGCTCAAACGGTATGTGGAAAGTAACCAGGAGGACGTGGCTGTATGAGAATGTAGTTTTTGTGAGAAGTCGTCGTTCTTTTTATTCACAGACTAAAGGTCCATTGACAAACATCTAGTACGTGGTTGGCCTTTCTGGGCGGAGCCTTAATCTCTTACTGTGTTCCAGATAATTCACCCATCCACTGCCCACTTCGCTCTACAATCTTAGAAGATCACACTCGATTTGATTTGATTTTGCACGGCGAAATTAACCTTGAGATGAACTCCTCATCTCCATGTGCGTTTCACGGCTGGTAATTCAATCCCTCTAATCTGGAAGATCAACGCCAGAAAAGAGAAATTAAATTGAAATTAGATGGTTTAGTAAACGTGAATTTAATTATCTTACTTAATGCCCAGGCGCCATTATCTCAATGCTTTGCATTACGGGACATTTGCATTGCCGAGGGTGTATGGGCTGTGCAGTCTGAGGTGCATCATGGGTATTTTTTAAAAATGGATTTAATGGAGGTTTTGGAACACTAAGGCAAATAAGGGAAATAAGAAATTAGAGCTACTACTTAGCTTGGCTTAACGTGATTAGTGGCAGAAGCAAACAGCATTTGAACTGTTTTGTAATAAAAATCAATTTCGGGACACCGAGAACTGGCCCAATTGGATTTTTTAACAAGAGGAATGCCGCGGGTGGACGACCTTTGGAACAGAGTTAGAATTTGGCATTTGTTTGAGCAGCGTCACGGTGCAGACGTACTGCCTGCGGCTCAAATACTGAGGGAGTGCCTATATATATATATATATATATATATATATATGTATTTATCTATATATTTACAGTATATATATTGGCACAAGTAAATAGTCGAGAATCAATAATATTTCAATATTATTTCTTGGTTCTCGACTATTTATTACAATTTTCCTGTGAAAAAAAAAAGTATTCTCACCCAGACAGCTTTGAACATTCTCATTTGTTTTATTAATAATGAGGATGAATCAGTCTAATCAGTCTCACAGAAATGCTTACTGCCTGGATGTCAATCAGACAGAGCTTGGAAACACCCGCGCAGACCTCCTGACATGAAGGCCAAGAAAGTCAGGGTGATCAGGGAACAACCAGCTGTTGTAACCATCATCGCCATGACAACCCGCTCCAAAAAGTTTTTCCCTCCATAACACCGACAGAACACACATGCTCCTCACAAGAACACATCCTGGCTGAGGCCTGCCTCTGCAACACCCTTCTGCCAAGGATACCAGGTGCTGTAGCCCATCTGGAATTCACTGGCAGAAAATAAATCAGAAAAACAAGATTCTTTCCACACCTACGTACATATCTAGGGAGACTGGTGTGTAGAACTGGAAATCCTCAGAATATTGTAAAAAGAAGAAACTTCCACACGCACACGTTATTTGACGTTTCGGTCAAAGGACCTTCATGGGTTATACATTTTCCTGGTGAAGTTCATGTGACGAAAATGTTGCTTCAGTATTTGAAATGTAAGTTTCGACTGTGAGCTTTATGAATGTTTTGAGGACTTCCAGTTCTGCTAACAATAAAAATCTAAAACGCATGCTCCTAGTGGGAGGCAAATTTAGCTACTGGGCCTTCTCATCTACATACAAAGATCAGGTTCCAATCACAGGCTACTTTGCTCCATTCCTCCACCTCTGCAACAACATCGCTAGAAAATTCCATTGCGATTGTGGAAACAAAGGAAACGGGTTCAATGTGGCTCCATTCAGAGGAGACATCTTCACTATCCTAAATCAGAGGAGACATCTTGACTATCGTAAACTCATGGGAGACATCTTGACTATCGTTCACTCAGCGGAGAAATCTTGACTATCATACACTCAGAGGAGACATCTTGACTATTGTACACTCAGAGGAGACATCTTGACTATCGTTCACTCAGCGGAGAAATCTTGACTATCATACACTCAGAGGAGACATCTTGACTATTGTACACTCAGAGGAGACATCTTGACTATCGTACACTCAGAGGAGACATCTTGACTCGTAAACTCAGAGGAGACATCTTGACTCATAAACTCAGAGGACACATCTTGACTATCGTAAACTTGGAGGAGACATCTTGACTATCATAAACTCAGAGGAGACATCTTGACTAGTAAACTCAGAGGAGACATCTTGACTATCGTACACTCGGAGGAGCCATCTTGACTATCGCACACTCAGAGGAGGCATCCTGACTATCGTACACTCAGAGGAGACATCTTGACTATCGTACACTCAGAGAAGGCATCTTGACTAGTAAACTCAGAGGGGACATCTTGAATATCGTACACTCAGAGAAGGCATCTTGACTAGTAAACTCAGAGGGGACATCTTGACTATCGTACACTCAGAGAAGGCATCTTGACTAGTAAACTCAGAGGAGACATCTTGACTATCGTACACTCAGAGAAGGCATCTTGACTAGTAAACTCAGAGGGGACATCTTGACTATCGTAAACTCAGAGGAGACATCTTGACTATCGTACACTCTGAGGAGACATCTTGACTATCGTACACTCGGAGGAGACTTCTTGATTATCGCACACTCACAGGAGGCATCCTGACTATCGTTCACTCAGATGAGGGATCCTGACTATCGTACACTCAGAGTAGGCATCCTGACTATCGTACACCCAGAGGAGACACCTTGACTAGTAAACTCAGAGGAGACATCTTGACTATCGTACACTCGGAGGAGCCATCTTGACTATCGCACACTCAGAGGAGGCATCCTGACTATCGTACACTCAGAGGAGACATCTTGACTAGTAAACTCAGAGGAGACATTTTGACTTTTGTACACTCAGAGGAGACATCTTGACTCGTAAACCCAGAGGAGACAGCTTGACTATCGTAAATTAGGAGGAGACATCTTGACTATCGTACACTCAGAGGAGACATCTTGACTCGTAAACTCAGAGGATACATCTTGACTCGTAAACTCAGAGGAGACATCTTGACTATCGTACACTCGGAGGAGACATCCTGACTGTCGTACACTCAGAGGAGGCATCCTGACTGTCGTACACTCAGAGGAGACATCTTGACTATCGTTCACTCAGCGGAGAAATCTTGACTATCATACACTCAGAGAAGACATCTTGACTATCGTACACTCAGAGGAGACATCTTGACTATCATAAACTCAGAGGAGACATCTTGACTCGTAAACTCAGAGGAGACATCTTGACTCATAAACTCAGAGGACACATCTTGACTATCGTAAACTTGGAGGAGACATCTTGACTATCATAAACTCAGAGGAGACATCTTGACTAGTAAACTCAGAGGAGACATCTTGACTATCGTACACTCGGAGGAGCCATCTTGACTATCGCACACTCAGAGGAGGCATCCTGACTATCGTACACTCAGAGGAGACATCTTGACTATCGTTCACTCAGAGAAGGCATCTTGACTAGTAAACTCAGAGGGGACATCTTGACTATCGTACACTCAGAGAAGGCATCTTGACTAGTAAACTCAGAGGGGACATCTTGACTATCGTAAACTCAGAGGAGACATCTTGACTATCGTACACTCTGAGGAGACATCTTGACTATCGTACACTCGGAGGAGACTTCTTGATTATCGCACACTCACAGGAGGCATCCTGACTATCGTTCACTCAGATGAGGGATCCTGACTATCGTACACTCAGAGTAGGCATCCTGACTATCGTACACTCAGAGGAGACACCTTGACTAGTAAACTCAGAGGAGACATCTTGACTATCGTACACTCGGAGGAGCCATCTTGACTATCGCACACTCAGAGGAGGCATCCTGACTATCGTACACTCAGAGGAGACATCTTGACTAGTAAACTCAGAGGAGACATCTTGACTATCGTACACTCGGAGGAGCCATCTTGACTATCGCACACTCAGAGGAGGCATCCTGACTATCGTACACTCAGAGGAGACATCTTGACTAGTAAACTCAGAGGAGACATTTTGACTTTTGTACACTCAGAGGAGACATCTTGACTCGTAAACCCAGAGGAGACAGCTTGACTATCGTAAATTAGGAGGAGACATCTTGACTATCGTACACTCAGAGGAGACATCTTGACTCGTAAACTCAGAGGATACATCTTGACTCGTAAACTCAGAGGAGACATCTTGACTATCGTACACTCGGAGGAGACATCCTGACTGTCGTACACTCAGAGGAGGCATCCTGACTGTCGTACACTCAGAGGAGACATCTTGACTATCGTTCACTCAGCGGAGAAATCTTGACTATCATACACTCAGAGAAGACATGTTGACTATCGTACACTCAGAGGAGACATCTTGACTATCGTACACTCGGAGGAGACTTCTTGATTATCGCACACTCACAGGAGGCATCCTGACTATCGTTCACTCAGATGAGGGATCCTGACTATCGTACACTCAGAGGAGGCATCCTTACTATCGTACACTCAGACATCTACTCAGACACAGACATCTTGCCCTGATTGACCTGATCTTGATTGAAGCCTAAGTAATATAAATATTAAATGTTGCTTGTGCACCACTCATCCCGGTCGCAGCCGTAACGGCAGAATATCTGTCCACCTTCCACAGGAGCCTGAAGAACCAGAGTACATCTGGACCACCCCTCCCTCATTTCCTCTACTTCAGTGTGTTAAATATCAAATATAACTCTCTCTCTAGCTGCCTGACTCATGGCATAGCTCAACATATTATTATATGTGGTTTTAAATAGATTTTGGTGATAAACCCATGGCAGTGCGCCCAAGGCCGCTCATGAACTTGGGAAGGATTTTTTTTTTTGTGTGTGTACGGCAAACATGAACAACCATGCTCAGAAAGACGTTTCACACGGCAAAATGAACGGGGGTCACGGGGGGTGAGATCGTTTTGGGATGAAGAGTGGGGATCACCAGGGGGTAGATCACAGTGGGGATCTACTCGCCACTGGTCACATTCTCTGCTCAGAGGTTACATCTGGGGCTGAAAGATCAAAACATTTAAAAGCAGGTTGGATGCCGGTTGGCAAAAGCCTCGAGAGCAAAAATATCACTGAGTGAGTGATGTCTGCGTCGACCGTCTTTACGTTTATTATGGGCTGGGCATGATCTCAGCTCTTTGAATTGAACATTGTGCCCACCATCCCAGCAGCAAAAGAGAATAAGAACAATGTCCAAAGCATTGGCTAGACATTTGGTTGAGAAACCGGCTTCGTCGGACCCAACAGCTTTCCCTCTCACTCTGTACCACACACACACACACACACACACACACACACACACACACACACACACACACACACACACGATTTGCAATGGGTTGACTCAACCTGCCTTTGGTGTCTGGAGATAGATTTGCCCTTCTCACAACCAATACACATGCACACACCTCTCCCCAAAGACACACACACACACATACACACAACACACTCATTACTTATTAAATCTGGGATAACAAACACAGATACACACCACAGACACACACACACATACACACAACACACTCACCCCTAATTTTATCTGGGATAAACATATCTTTGATATCTTTGATATCTTTGATATCTTTGCTTTGGGGATTTACAATCACCAAATTAGGTTATCTAGGACATGTGAGGCTGTGTGTGTGTGTGTGTCTGCGTCTGTGTACATGTATGTGGGTGTGTGTGTGTGTGTGTGTGTGTTTGAGTGTGTTGGGGGGTGGGGGCGGATGTGGTGGTATGTAAAAAATATAAACCCCACCGGATAAAGAGTGCATTCCTAGGTGTGATGCACAATACAGCAATGTTCATGATATATATACACACACACACACACACACACACACACACACACACACACACACACACACACACACACACACACACACCATTGCGTGGCAGCATGTTACAGAGTGCACGGCTGTGTCAATCACTGCAAACCAGGGGCGTGATTGAGCTGCAGTAATAGCAACGATCATAGCTCCCTGTGGGCGCGTTGCCCTTTGTTAGGATGCTGAAATGCTCTACACTATAATTTCCCTGTGTGTGTGTGTGTGTGTGCGTGCGTGCGTGCATGCAGTGGCGTAAGTACCACCGGTACAAGCGGTGCACCGGAGCCTGATGTGTCCTCTTATTCTTTCAGATGTAGATGTATTTAATTTTACTCCGTTCCTTATTGGACGATACAAGAGAAGCATGCGTGCGTGGGTGGGGCCGTCCGCAAAACCATTTGCACCGGGGCCTTTCACCATTATGTTACGCCACTGTGTTTGTGTGTGTGCTTGTGTGTGTGTGTGTGTGTTAGAGAGAGAGAGAGTTGTGTGGATGTACACTCAAGGCAAATGTTATGCGAGTACCTTATGACAGACAATGACAGCATCAGCATCAGCTTCCACATTCACGATTAAGACGCGTGCGTTCCTTTGCGTGCGTATGTGTGTGAGTGTGCATTGCCATGCACCGTGAGCTAGAAGAAGCCGAGAGAAGAGAGCGACAAGAGTGTTTGCCCCACTCTGCCTCTACTCTACATCTACGCCACCCAGCTACGCAAACCACAAGAATCAAAGATCCGACCTGCCGGAGGGGGTCCTGGACACACAGTTCCAGGTAACCTAAAAACGCTAACCCTAACCACATTCATCGTTTCACACATTTGCTAGAACGGGGTGATGACAAACTACAGACAAAGACGCTAAACGTCAAGTTAATGTTGCTGTGGCGCCTGGGAGGGCAGCTACAACAAGGTGCCTGGTCCAAACAACGGCCAAGTCGGCTGGTGTGGACATTTATTTGAGTACTAAACCTTTTGGGAATGTCGTCACTTTTGGGCCAGTCTTTGGGCTCTTTTACATGTTTATTGTACAGCACAGGGCGCTATTCAGCTGAAAGTCGAGTTTAGTATCTTCTTAAAAGTTCATGTTTTTACCTAAGAACAGCCTGGTGGACTGAAAGGTGACGTCCCAGCCAAATGAACTTGGGTTTGATCCCAGGGTGTAAATGGGTAAGATACTAAATCCCTAACTGCTTCTGGGCTGCCTGCCAGCTGGCCAACCTCTCCCAACAAAAGCTTACAGACAATTTACCTACAGCGATTAAAGAAAGTACCACTTATTTATATTAAGCAAATAATATCCTTGGACCCAGGCGAGACGCTTTAGCGGATGTGGAAGGTGTAGAAGTGGTGAATTATGGAACGCCATTCTCACCATTGCCGGCGAGGTGGCTCAATAATATCAGGCTGAAGTGAACATGGGGGCCACGGTAAGTGTGGAATCAATCTATTGCAGCAGAAAACCATTTAAGTCTAGAGTGACCTTGAAATGGAGGGCAACAGCAATAGAATAATAGCAGACCCATTTGTGTCCACCCGTACACAAGAAGTTCACAGGGAACCCATTTACAGACTTACAGAGCTGCGACTGGAATGGCTGACACCCAGTCCAGTCACCTTTATTATCTAAAGCCCCTTATCGCAGGAACAGTCTCACAGGGCTGCACTGACCCACTTTTACAAGAAAATTGGACATCTACCCCACTGGCTCCCAATCCAGAAGGATGACCAAACAAAGAAACCTTGGGAAGTGACTCAAATAAGGAGCACTCCACTTTCACAGGCGGGTTAGGTGTTCAGTGGGCAAACATCCCACAGTGAACACAATGTGCAAAAAGTACAAAAAATAGGGCCATTATCCATATACATCAGAATATATTTTATTATCGTTTAATTTGCTGGATACATTTGTATATACAAGGAATTTACAGACCATAAGCAGAACAAATAAAAATAAAAACAACCATAAACATTTTGAATGAAATTAATAATTGAATAAAATAGAACAAAAAAAAAAATAGAATAAAAAATAAATGTGAAGCAAAACTGTGGTGTGAGGGTGATTTTAGCAGCCACACCTGTCTAGGGTCTAGGTAATTGGGCCCGGGATCAGAGGTGGCTGTACGCCTGTTGCTCTTCAGAACAATCAGCAGGCAGCAGGTAAATCACCCATCCCCACGCACACTCGAGGGGATGCCTTATCATGTCATGTTCCCATCCGCTCCAGGCTGGATCTATCTTGCCCCACTATCTTTAATTAACTGGTACGTTTCAACACCATTGCCTGTGTCTCTGTGTTGGAGGGCCCAGGGAGAGCCACTCGGCTGGCGTGTGGCCGTTCTTCCTGCCTGGGGATGTGGATATTTATGGGCACTATCTGTTGAAGTTTTTGTCTGCGTTATGCAGTTTTCTCCATGTCACGTTTTCAAGGAGCTCCCTTTTTCTTTGTCCACACAAAGACGCGGAAAAAGAGAGTTTTGAAAGACTCACCCCCAGAAGATGTTTTCCCAAAGAGTGTCGGTTCTGGACGAGTCACTCAGCAAAAACTGTCGCTCTGATGTTTGTAGAACACTGATACAAAGGATGGATTTTAAGAGGTGAGATGCAAGGATCAGAGCAATGCCACGACCAAATAAAACATTTAGCCGGTTGGACAAAAACAAAATTCACAGTGGGCAGTTGTCGAGACAGGAGGCACAGGAGCAGCTGGATTCACAAGATGATGAACGGTTATTGAACCGAATTCGTGCTTGTTAATATTAATTCAGCCGGAGGCAGATCTCGCTGCTTTGATGTTTGGTTTCGCCTGGTAAATCCTTCCATGTGAATGTTTTGAACTTTTATTTCTTCCAACTTCTGCTCGGCCTTCCTATCGTCCCTTCTCTGTCATTGATCCAAGGGGATGGATTGACAGCCTTAGCCAACATCATTTGATCCAGAGCCGCAGCATCCAGAGTCATCAGTACGAGAGGAATGGGTGGGCGGGGGGACCCGGGGGATCAAGGGCAAAACTTGGCTGCAGGTCACTCATCGAAGATGTGTTTGGAAAACTGTCAAAAGAAATGACATTTACCATGAAATAAATCAAACACAAGGAGTTCAGGACCCAGCCAAGAGTGAAACCCAGATCAACGGTGTGCCCAAAGTTCTGCATGGAGCCAGAACCGTGACGCACAACGTTAAATCATTTTTAAATATCTAAAAAACAACAACCAGGATGGTCTCTTGGCGTTTGAGCGCAACTGGTGATGATAACTCAGGGAACTCATTGAGGAAACATGTGATTTTGGAGTTTGGAGGAGGAACTCTACAGCACAATTTGTTATCACACTCAACTTCACAGTTCACAAGCTCACAGTTCAAACCTTTTAAAATTGGCAACAGTGCAGGTGCAGGTGAAAATTCAGAAAGTTGTTATTCTGCAGGTACAGTATTCAGGTTTGAGCAAAGTCTCAATATGAGACGTGTAGAATGAAAGGCTTTAGGAAGCCACCACAGACGGATAGCCAAAAGGTCGACGTAATAGGCAGCAGGGATTCTTTTTTAAGCTGCTCTTCAACTCTCTCTCACACACACACACACACACACATGCACACACACACGCACACACACACACACACACACACGCCCTATCCTAGGCAGGATCCCACGGAGGCCATTTCTCACTTTAAAAACGTCTGTTGGCCCCCCTGCCGGGCAGGCGACTGTGGCAGGGTGTTGGTCTGTCGGGTTCGGGGGCCTGGCTCCGGGCCTATGGTCTGTGCCTGGTGCCTTCAGCCCGGGTTCTGCACGTGTGGGTGTGTCTTATGTGTGCACGTGGTTGTGGCGTCGTACGTGTGCGCCTCAGGGGTGCAGGGTCATTCCGCGCTCTCTGGCACTGGTTTGTGCGCCTCAGGGTTGTGCGTGGGTGTTGCTCTATGGGTGTTGCTCTGCGGGCTTCTCTGTGGTGTTCTTCTGGGGCTGCGGTGCATTGTGCTTGGAGTGTTCTTGCGGTCGTGGGGTATCTGTGAGGCCTTTTCCGCTGCTTGGGAGGCACTACAAGATAACTCTGACCTCATAGACCAGAAGTAATTGAGACCGATCCCTTGCAGTCATGGGTGGACACTTCACGCACACACATACATAGACACGCTGCCAGCATCTGCTTCGAGCACACCCCTCAACATCCTCCTGATTACGTCCTTCTCCTTTCCTCTCCTTTACTGCTGTAACTATCACAGGAAGCGGCCACATGCCATAATTGCGGTTTCAATGTTCTTTGACTTATAGGTATACACATATTATGAGAAACTCACTTTTTTAGTGCTTGTATGCATACATTTGGGTCTCCTGCTAACTGTGAAATAAGACCCAGTTAACCCAGTCAGTTTTGTTGTAGGCTGCCCAGCTCAGAAGACACGTGATTAAACAAGCCATTCAGATTTGCCCCTCCCTCCTACGTCAAGTGGGGTCTCATTAGAATTTGAACCGTGCACCATCTGAGTAACTCCACCCACAGCTGGAGATATGGCTCGCACTCGCCGAACCTTTTAAAAGAAACATGAATCAATACCAACTGTCCGTGACAAAACTGCAGCCGGAGCAAATATTTAAAAAATAATTGTGCCGTGTGTTTCTTTTGCCTTTTAGCATCAGCTAACGCTAATAGCTGAGGTTATACATTTATACCTAACCCGGTATATTAGATGTAAGTTTCTATAAAGTTACTGGCGTTGATTGCTGCAGGATCCACAATAACGTCTACGGTATGAGTTTGTTAGTTGAACGTCTGCAAGATGAACTCCATCTTATCGACTCTCATGGGAGGTGATGTCCCCATAGAGATTCTTGCTGCTGATTTCATAGAGATTCACAAGAAGTTTACTGACTTGCCGTGAATCATGTTTTCACAGGGGGTAAAAGCTCACCGTAACCATGGTAGCTACAGACACAGATAAACAGATTGATAAGCAGAGTTGTATAGAGTCATGTTAGAATGGCTAGAATGAATAAGCTATGTTTTGGGGGCCTCAGAGACCTGTGTTAACAGAGAATAATATGTGACCTTTAATTGATGATGCTTTGTCAAATACATGTTTTCTATGCTTATGCTTTGTCAAGTATATGTTGAAGTGCTGATGATGATTGGTTGCTTATAGATCAAACATGTATAACAAAAAAGCTGTGCTCTTGTCACCCAAAGTAAAGAGTTATTGCAGCATTTCTTTGTGGTAAATAAAGAGTGGCTTTGCAGGTTGAGAAGTTGAACTCCACTTGCGGATTAATTTCGGTCTGGGACGCAATGGCATTAAGTACCCTGTGTTGTATGACCAGTATGCTGACAGAACAGTTTAAGAAGCAAACAAACAAAAAAACAAATAAATAAATAATAAGCCACGTGGACTGATTTCGGGGACAGTATATTTCATGCACATTCATTCATTAAAGTTGAAAGAGATTAATGTGGTTGTCCCTGGACGTTCTGCTGATTTCCCTGGTGGATCCTCACCCGCGACAACGTGGCCAGAGGAGACGTGTTTTTGGAGTGGGGAAAATCTCAACATCCAGCCCAAAACATCATGGTGAAGTTTTTAACAACTTCCCCCGGGACGACGGTGGAAAACTGCCCCTGTAAAAACAACAAAAATACACATACCAACATAAACAGTGGAAACTAACGATGAGCCCAGTTTCTTTCCACAGAGACACTGGAGACAATCTGCACCAGTTTACTGTGACAATGTGCACAATCTAGTCTCTACAGTTAAGTTATATCCAGAGGTGAAGTGCAGGGTATACGCAGGTATACAGAGAATACCTTCTTCTTTTTCAGTCGACATTGCCTATACACACTTCTAAATCCCCTTTGATGTGCATCATTCAGTAGTGTCCTGGAGTAGCCAAATCAGGAGAGACGGTCTGAGCAAGTTTCTTGAAAAACACCCACTCAAGAGATGATCTTCACATAAAGGGTGGCTAATTATGTAGGTGTCTGTGGTGTGGGGATGGTGTGGTTTGAGCAGCCACACCTGTCCCAATTACCACTCCTGGTAATTGGTGCCCAGGATCAGTGTGGCTGTACACCTGTTGCTCGTTGATTGGTCTAATGAGATGCAGGTAAAACCCCCATCCCCACACTCACACAGGAGAGGAGCCCTTGTCATAACATGCTGTCCATCTGCTCCTGAGCTTGTTCCATCTTGACCACTCTCTACAACTTTCAACTTTCTTCCAGCCACAGTTTGGTGTCAGGTATGTGGTGTGGGAATGGTGTGGTTTGAGCAGTCACAACTGTCCTGGGTCTAGGCAATTGGGGCCCAGGATCAGAGTGGTTGCATACCTGTTCTCTAACTTTTACTGTGATCAGTAAAATCTTAAAATCGGTTCTGAACAGAACAATGGAGAGAAGCCAGGATTTGGTTGATGTGATGTCATCTATTGGAACCGGTAACAAGCCGAGCTGCTGCATTCTGAACTAGTTGGAGGTGGGAGAGTGACTTTTGGTTGATGCCAGAAAGGAGGGCGTTACAGGAGTCTAGTAGCGAAAAAATTAGGGTGTTGGTTACTTTTTCCACTTTCCGCTGTGTGGCAGTCTTGGTTTGAGTCATAATGATCCTTACTCCCTGAACTCAAGCAGCAGAAGTTAAGAGACAGTTTTCCAATACTACCGGCCCCATTTTTGGGTGAACTAAAAATGCAACAGTAGTCTTACATGTCATTGTTTATAATGCAGGGCATTTATGCTTTGCTGGAGTATCCCCACAACTCCAGGCAACAAACACCACTGATGATATTACATCATTTATCAGACACTTTTGTCCAGAGCGACTAACAATAAATTCCTTTGTCACATGTCAGTCACAGCTGAACATTCTCTAAAGATAAGCAGCACTACTAGAGTTAGAGATTTTTAAGTTACTGTAGACAGTCAATAGGAAAGAGGTCCTCGTGAGGTAGACAGGTCCAGGTGTACTCTGAAGAGATGGGTCTTCAGTCTGCGACAAGAGACTCAGCCCTTATGCCACATCATCATATCATTGGGGCTAAAGGTGCAGTTTCACTTAAAAAGAAGTAGACGTGTCCAGAACAAGATAATAACAATTTGACGCAGTGATCTGGGTTCTTGCAGTCTTCTGACTCAAGCCCATGAGGCGAACTTTGTCTTTCTTCTCGATCCCACTCTGAGGGCTCCCCTTGATGCGATTGGTCCAAATGCCGTTGTGTCAGTTTGATTTCACTATTTTTTATTTTATTCTTTTCATCTTTTTTATGCATCTTCAAAGCGAAGCCATTCCCAACTCCTCTCGCTGTCGAGTTTGTGCTTCTTTCGCCGCAGAGTTCTTATTGAGTATCCTGCTGGCAGTGTTCTGGGACATGTTCTCCGGTGGTTCAAATGTCTTCACGCCTTTTTAAGTGTACCACCTTCTTAAAGGGATGAGAAGAGTCGCGACTGGGATGATCGACTTCTGAGTCCAGGTACTTGTCACTTGTCGCTGCCTGGTCCTCTGTTGATCCCTGACGTGCAGACGTGAGTGCATGTCGAGACCGTTCCGTATTCTGTTGTTCCCCACTGCCGCTGCTCTCTTTATTCCTAAGTATGTATCTTCACCCTCCCCCTTCACCGCGTTCAAGTATGGGCGTGGCGTGTCTGCTTCGTCTTTGGCCGCTGCTGGACGCCATTTCCCATTGCCAGGATCCTGCACTCTGAGATAGTCACCCTTATGCAGTGCAGCCACGTCTCTCCCTCTTCTGCCATATAGGGCCTTCTGTCTTTGGTTTTGCGTCTGTATTGCTTTGCAAACCTCTTTGGTTGTCTTGTGTATCCTTGGCAAGAGATGCCTCTCCAAACATGGTACAGTATGAATGACTTCAAACGTCTGCCCATTAGCAGCTGAGCAGGTGAACCACAATCTCCTCTGTGTTTGTTACGATACAGAAGAAACCCCATGTATGGGTCTGAGCCATCAACGTCTGTTTTTGTTAAGTATTCTTTTGACTATTTGTACACACTCTCTACAAGTCCTTTCGACTGAGCATGTCTTGGGGACACGGTTGTATGCTTAGGGTTCCATTCTTGGCTGAATCACTTGTTCTCCCATGGGTACTAGGGTCTGTTGTCTGATGATTCCATGTCTGGCTAATGTAGACTTTTTGAATCCAATCACAGCGGCTGCCTTTGCGTGTAATAGCTGTGCCAGCCCCCAGTATCGAGAGTAGTAATCTGGCACAATGAGAAAGTCATGTCTGTGCCATTAGAACAGGTCAGCCCCTAGAGTCTGCCATGGTCTTTGCAGTATTTCATGTGGAATGAGTGTTTCTTTCTGTTGTGTGTTTTTGTGTGTTTGACATGCATTACATCTTGATACCACTCCTTCTATGTCCTTTGACATCCCTAGCCAGCATAACTCTGAATTTGCATTTTTTGATGCTAAAACCAGCATGAATTGCCTTCAGCATGTCTCTCCTCAGTGTTTGTGGTACTATTATCTTGTCACTTTTGATCATGATCCCCTTTATTTCGCACAACTCTTGTCTATAGTTCCAGGACTCCCTGACTTTCTCCTGACCTTTCTCACTTCAGACCAGCCCTGTTTCACCATTTCACCAGTTTAGACAAGGCAAGTTAATTTATATAGAACATTTCAACAACAAGGCAATTCAAAGTGCTTTACATAAAACATCAAAAACATGAAGAAAAAGTGCAAAAGAAACACATTATAAAAGGTCATTATTTGAGAGTTCAAATTTAAACCCACTTGATAAAATAATATCAAAATTAAGATGGGAATAGAATACCTAGGATGCATAAAATCAAGTAATAAAAGTTACAGTGCAGAGCAAGAAATGAATCAAAAGCCGCAAATTTTGTTTAGTAAAATAGTGTTGATTGTGTGGAGTCCCTCTGTGTTTCTTTGGGTATTGTCTACATCTTGTTTTCACTCACCGGTAGTTGACTCAATATCCTCTGTCACTCAATCGTCTGAATCGTCATCTCTGACTTTCAGGTGCGCCCTGGAAAGGGTGTGTATGACATTCAGCTGGCGGGCTTGCGGCTTCAGAAGAAGTCTCTGTATCCACGGAGAGGCACCTCCAACCGGTTTCTTGAACAAGGACACCAGTGTCTTGTGATCTGTTTCAACCTCTATCGTTCTGTCTTATATGAACGGGTGGAATTTGTGACATCTGTCGGAGAATTCTCACCGCATGGTCGGTGAGGTAAACCTGTTTCGCTACAGGTAACAAAGTATTAAAGATATTTATTCTGCAGAAAGATACAGACGCACTTTAAAACAGTGATGCCGTCCACTCTGCCCTTGCTTCTGCCGAAGATGGCTTTATACCGTGAGGGTTGTGTGTCATCGGTTAGGTCTCATTCACAAGATTATGCCCCCCATTCACATATCACCTGGTGTTCCCCTCATACAATGATTTAACAGTCAAACTCCTGTCACAGATACAATGTTACTCTGTGGCAAACAGACCACAATACTGTCAAGCCCCTTGGGGTTATCCTTATCTCTACACAAGGTTAAGTAAAGGAGGCATGTGGTCTGGTCTTAACAATACAGTATTGCATTATCTTAAAGAACACTGTCTCCTCAATGTGAGCTCTGAGTCATTAAAAACCCAAGACAATGTGTTTTAAAAGCCTCGTGAGATACAAAAAAGGCTATTGTCTTATATGCGACCGCATTTGTCAACCTTTCCTTGCCGTAGCGCTCCTCCTCCTGCACATTCTGGGTAGCAGCGTGTACCATGGATGCTCCTTGCCTGTAAAGCTGAGCATCTGTTGCCGTGTGCATTCCGTAGCATGACACATGCCAACACATTTTTATAATTGAAGGCATTTTCTAATGCCAGTCTCTTATTTTGGCATCCAGTAAATGTTCATACTCAGAGTTCCTGGACAGAATCCTGACATCTGTTAAAAATTGGTCGAACGTCTCATCTGGCCTTTGTGTGCTGTTGTTGAAAACGTCTCTCTCAGCAGGTGTTTTTCCTCAGGGTGCAGTACTCCTCAAGTTTGCTGATAACCGGTTATCTCCTCCGGTTTCTCGGCCTTCTCGCTCGCACACACATGCAGTCTGAAATGCTGAATCCATCGTCTCCAGTTTTGCGATACCATCAAGTTGGAAGGGACCAAAGTTTAACTTCTGACACCCTGTTGTATCCAGACTATTAGCTAGTCAGTGACTGGCAGGACACACAATTGCTTATTCAGCCATTCAGTCATGTGACCAATAAAGATTCTTCTTCTTCTAAATTTCTGGTCTTGGTGGCTTTAGTCTTTCTTTTTTCGAGTTAACCTTTGGGTTATGAGTTCAGGCCCAAGCCCCGGTAACGGGTGAACGCTCCATCGCGACCGCTGCCGTGGGTCAATGTGGGCTCGACCAGGGGGCTCCACGTGGTCCTTTCCTCCGGTTCTGACATCAGGAACCAAACGTCAGTAAACAGATGGCTGCGACGATATAAAAAACTATTTGGAAATTTTACCGGACGTGACGGCCCTATGACTAATAAACCAAAATTTGGGAAAATTGGAAAACTCCTCAATTGCTACGACCAGTTTCCTTTAACACACTATACAGCAGTGTCATTTTCAGGTGGGCAGATGGGAGTAGTGTGGTGTCTCCCTGCCGGATTACTGCAATATCCAGGCACACACACACACACACACACACACACACACACACACACACCTCTGCCATTTGAGGCGCCATGCATGAATCACTTGCTGATTGAATCTCGTCAATGAATTTGTTGAAACCTGGGTCTTGCCGCGTCGGCTTTAATGAGCTCAGAAGGGGGTCCAGGTGGGGGTCCGGGTGGGGGCTTTAAGCTCGGATGCAAAGAGACAAAGAGGAAAACGGACGGACGACCGGATGGATGGAGTCATACACTGAGCTCATGGTGATTACATGGTCAGTTAAGCATTATTGTCGTCTAATTCACAATTGATAAATTGCTTGTAAAAAATTCTTTAGACATTCGCGGTGAAGCTCCAAGCTTTATTCAGCCAGAGCCTCCGATAAACATTTGATTATCTCAAGTTTATTAATACTTGTACCTGTCAGCACTGAATGATAACCAGTGTCTCTTGGGATGTATTGTTACTTCATTTTACGTCTACTGATCTGCTTTGTTGCTAGGATTCTCTGTTGTGATTCAATAGTTGTTATTGTTATTATTGTTATTATGGTATTAATATGAAGGGAGGGACCCCTATTGTTTTTGTTAATGAGAAATTTACATCAATAGTCTATGGCATACTGACATACCCTCAGACATGATGAATAAAATTTGGATTCGGGGCAGTTCCAACATGTTCTCCAAATTTGATCCAAATATGTGCATTTTTGGAGGAGAAGTAAGTAAAAACGTTTCTCATTGCCGCAGCGGTCATGTGATACAATAGCACTGCAGACCTCTGATTGGTCACAGACAAGGGTGTCATGGCGTCACCGGTCACGTGTAATCACTTGTCAATCAACTGCTTGACATTAAATCTGCCATTTGTAAATACCTCAGATATTTAATCTGCTTACTAGACCATTCAATTGGACTTTAACTAAAGGAATATAAGACACCAACTCTGACAGACTGTTTATACCCAGAAGCACAGCAGCCCAGAGACAACCAGCGTTAAACACAAGGTAGTTGTTGCTTTTGGAACACTGATGATGCAGTTTACAGTCTTCCTAAATTGTAGTTAGTTGTAACAGACACAATATAAAATTACACAGTGACAGGTATTACTTTATTACTATTAACTTTGTTATGTTTCAAAATAATTAGGTTAAAGTATTACCAGAAGACAATTAGATTAAACAAAGCACAGCATATTAGGCATCATAAACATATACGCTTCCGAGGACGGCCGACACTCAATAACATCACCTTCAGAATTTATAGACATTCCAGAGATATCAATGGATACAATCTTCCTGAATTGTAGTTATTTGTAACAATAACCATAAGCAATAACACAATATTAACCAAAAAAACACCCACAAAAAATGGGGAGAATGACCACCAACATCAGATTTTTTTAAAAATATCACCTACGTGTGTATTGTATTCCCTTAAAAACTATTTATTTGGTTGTATGTCATCTACAGCATTGCAAATTGGCTTTGCACATCATTACCTCACACACATCACACCCACGAGGCTGGACCCTGTGGATTGCTGCCTGCAGCTATATATATACATATACATATATATATATATATATATATATATATATATAAATCCTTCATATTATTATTAATATAATAATAGTAATAATAATAATAATAATAATATTTTTTATAATTATGATGTTTGTTATTATGATGTTTATTACGCACTGTCCCGGTTGAATAACATAAATTAATACAATTATTTATAATAAATCCTTCAATAAACAATAAACCTTACATTAATACTGCAAGCCTCTGTTCAAACCCATAATTACTACAAGTTAGAGTCATGTAAAATCGACTTTGTATTGTAAAATGCCTTTGTTTTGTGCCACCTTTGTAGAGACAAAAAGACCAAAAAAAAAGACAAAAAGACGGCTGGCGATAACTTCAAATGAGGTTTTCGAACCAACGCAGGAGCAATCTGGAAATCTCACACTCGAGTCTCCATGGAGGAAAGGCGCTCCGAGTCCATTGAGACGTTAGTGGAGCGAATGCTCTCAGTTAACCCCAGGGGGCAGCACACAGAGAAAAGATGAAGAGAGGAGGAGGAGGAGACCTCAATGAGATGATTGGCAGGCGACAAGGAAACCGGGCGAAAGTGCTGGCTCCCTGTACCCCCCCCCAAACCCCCCACTCGGCCCCGCCCTGCCCCACTCTGCCCCGCCCTCCCCCCACTCGGCCCCGCCCTCCCTCGGTCCGGGACATTGGGACGTGACCGGCGGCGGATTGGTCCAATCCCCCGGGCTTCCATTTTTCTTTTCCCATTATAAATTGAATCAGCTGGGTGCGACATCACATCACGTCTCATTAATCTGTCACTGCTCTCCTCCGTCCTCCGTCCTCCGCCCACCCTCCATCCCCCTTCCGTCCTGAGCGCCCGACAGGAAGTGACAACAAGTTCCGCATGGAGGTTCTGTTCTCTCTCTCCATCCCCTTTTGAGTCTCTCTCTCTCTCTCTCTCTCTCTCTCTCTCTCTCTCTCTCTGCTGCAGGTGTGGCAGGTTTTTAAGGTCCACCGTGACACAACGTCTGTCCCTGGGATGTGGCTGTTTGGGGAGCCTTTGTTTGGGAACCCACTGCCAGACTCCGGCCTCCTTTCGTCCTCCAGCCTGTGCTCCGGCTTGCTCAAGGCTGGGTGCGTCAGGCTGGCTCCTCTGCTGAAGGTGTCTGCGGAGCAGCCCATGGGGACAACTGGCATCAGGTCCTCCAGACTGCTGCACAGGTTGGTTGATGAAGTCCGTGCTTCACTGCAAGCGGCCTATAGGGCTTTTGTCGACAGCCGTGCTCTGGCTGACCAATGGGACGGTGAGGGCGAGGTTGCGTGCCCTTCGCTGACTGTCTCTCCGGCTGTGCAGTGGCAGGAGGAGCGGGACAGCCTCCTGACCTTTGCCACTCGCAAGCTGGGGGGTTTTGAGGCAGTAGGCAAGAAAGCCGCCGACTACACCTGCGTCAAGGTGGCACACCTACGCTCTCTGGCAGAGGTGCGGCCGTCAGGGTGGACCCAGTTCTTCGGCCCCGGTCCCCTGCTGGCATTCTCTGTACAAGCCCCCCGTCGACAAGCGGGTGGGCAACCTCCAGTGGAGGATCGTGCATGGGGCGGTGGCCACAAACAGGTATCTGGCACACCTGGACCCCAGCACGGGGGCGGGATGCGTCTTCTGCTCTGAGAGGGAGTCGCTGCAGAACCTGTTTGTTCTGTGTCCTCAGCTGCGGGGCTGTTCGGGCTCCTGGAGCGGTGGCTTCGGGGTCTGGGGGAGAGCTTCTCCATTAAGCTCTTTGTTTTCGGTCCTGTCTACACTGTGTCAAACAAATCTGTCCATGTCCTGGTGAACACTGTTTCGGGGGTGGCCAAGCTGGCCATTTCGAAAAGCAGAAGGAATGCTGTGCTACTGACAGGGGTCAGTAGACCCGGCCCAGATGACGGTTGGTCTGCTCTCAGCCCGCCTCAGGGTGGAGTTTGAGTTTTACAAACTGACCGGCAAATTGGACACTTTCAGGAGTGTATGGGGTGTTGGGGAGGTGCTGTGCTCGGTTCAGTATGATTCCCTCATTGTTAACCTGTCATTCTTCCTGTGGTAGCTGTGCTCTCCCTCTCCCTCTCCCCCTCTCTCTCTCTCTCTCTCTCTCTCTCTCTCTCTCTCGTCAGACCTGTTCCTCCACCTTGTTGGGGTCGGTGTCCATGTTGGGTGCAACCTGCATGGGCCTGCAGCAGCCGGCGCAGACGTACTTGAGGAAGCAGAGGTAGGCGCTGCCCGACACGATTACCGTGATAATGATGATGATGGTGGCTCCGAAGGCCGGCGAAACTGCGTCCTTCAGCACAGACTTGAGGCCCCCCATGCCTGTCCCCCCGGGGCCGGGACCCGCTGAGGGGCCCTGGTTGCCGGGCGGCTCACTGGTGGCTTGGCCTAGAGGAGGAAGAGGAGGAGGAAGAGGAAGGGGAGGAATAGGAATAGAGGGAAAAAAGATTGGCTGGTGAAAGTTGCTGTTGCCATTTGAGGCTTTGATGTGCAGACACCAAAGGTTTTGGAAAGAACATCCCTGATAAAATCAAACATGTTTGATTGAATCGTGACCTGGATGATTAGGATTGTTAAGAGACATTGTTGAGTCTTTCACTCACACACACATCAATGACAGCTACGATTCTACAGAACTGTACCACCCTGGACTACCCTAAGTACCCCAGGCCTACACTGGACGACCCTAAGTACCCCAGGCCTACACTGGACGACCCTAAGTACCCCAGGCCTACCCTGGACTACCCTGCACCACCCTGAACTACCCTGTACTACCCTGGACTACCCTGTACCACCTCCGACTACCCTGACTACCCTGGCTTCCCTGGACCACCTTGGACTACCACCATGACCACAGTGACCATAGTTAGCTGGCATCTGGAGCAGAAGAACAGAACCAAGGAGCTGAGGAAGGGATGACTAATGGAGGAGAAAGAGAGATGATATGGTTTTAATGGTTCAGATGTTTTTTTCTGTTTTTCACCTCGCTCATCCATCACTGACACCACACACACACACACACACACACACACACACACACACACACTGTAAACAAGCAAACACACAGACACACAGTGCTCCCCTCTCTTAATTATATAAAGTTGGTTTTGTCATGAATCATACACTTCACGTATAGGCCTCGAAAACAACACTTTTCCTACCAACCAGATTTTGCAAAACCACTGAAAACACTGATTATTGTTGTTATTATTATTGTTATTTGAAACACATAAAGATAATAATAATAATAATAATGTAACTATTAAATAATATTATTATTGTATAACAATAAATATATATATTAATTATACTATTAACAATACTATTAATAATAATAATAATAATAATAATATAACATTACAACATTATTATACATTTATTTAACATAATTATTATTATGGATGAGTATTTTAGTAATGTTATAGCACATTAAGAGGAGGAGTTAAGCAGAGCAGATGTAGAGTTATGCAGAAGAAGAGTTAGGCAGGTGAACAGTAAAGCAGAGGATGAGTTAAGAAGAGGAGGACTACCCTGACCACCCTGACTACTCTGGACTACCTTGTACTACCCTGTACCACCCTGGACTACCCTGACTACCCTGGACTACCCTGTACCACCCTGGACTACCCTGGACTACCCTGACTACCCTGGACTACCCTAGACTACCCTGCACTACCCTGGACTACCCTGGACTACCGTGGAGTACCCTGTACCACCTGGACTACCCTTGACTACCCTGAATACCCTGGACTACCCTACACTACCCTGGACTACCCTGAATACCCTGGACTACCCTGGACTACCCTGTACCACCTGGACTACCCTTGACTACCCTGAATACCCTGGACTACCCTGGACTACCCTGTACCACCTGGCCTACCCTTGACTACCCTGAATACCCTGGACTACCCTACGCTACCCTGTACCACCTGGACTACCCTGACTCCCCTGGACTACCCTTGCCTACTCTGACTTCACTGGACTACCCTGGACTACCCTCACTAACTAACTAGCCAATAGCCAACCAAATTAGTTTTTAAAATCATGTAATGTGGCCCTGGCCATAGTCAAATTGTCATCTGTGGAGGTCAGGTTCTGACAAGTTGCTAAGGCGTTCAGTTGTATGGGGACACCGCTTCATCTTTTCATATATTTTTTGGGCAATTTTGCTTTTTAATACAGAGAGACAGGGGAAATATTTAGGTAAACAGAAAGAGAGAGCACCTTCTTAAAGTTACGGTTTATAACATTCTCGCCTCCAAGACACCATGACCACAACGGTAGTTAGCTGGCATCTGGAGCAGAAGAACAGAAGCAAGGAGATGAAGGAGGGATGACTAATGGAGGAGAAAGAGAGATGATATGGTTTTAATGGTTTAGATGTTTTTTTCATTTTTTCACCTCGCCGCTGAAAGGATTTTATAGAAATGTCCCTCTTTTGGGATGAAAGACAGAGTGTTCATTTGAGTCTTGAGGTGTTCCTCCATAAATCCAGGGCCTGGCGTCATTAAAAAACTGCCTTGGAGGAGCTTTAATGTCCAGCTGGATAAAAAACACTCATCCATCACCGACGCACACGCACACCCACACGCACACACACACACACACACAGACACACAGTGCTCCCCTCTCTTAATTATATAAAGTTGGTTTTGTCATGAATCATACACTTCACGTATAGGCCTCGAAAACAACACTTTTCCTACCAACCAGATTTTGCAAAACCACTGAAAACACTGATTATTGTTGTTATTATTATTGTTATTTGAAACACATAAAGATAATAATAATAATAATAATGTAACTATTAAATAATATTATTCCTATATAACAATAAAATACATATATATTAATTATACTATTAACAATACTATTATTAATAATAATAATAATAATAATAATAATAATATAACATTACAACATTATTATACATTTATTTAACATTATTATTATGGATGAGTATTTTATATGTGCCACCCTGGACTACCCTGCACTACCTTGGACTACACTGTACCACCCTGTGTACAAAGAGTACAAATTACTGACTGTTGGTCTATTACTGTGGTAGCATGCGCGATAGATGCAAATTGGTCCTCGGGCTTCGCTATATGCTGCCCACTGATTCTGGCTGCCCCAGAAAATAAAACTATCTTCTATCCATCTATCCATTAATTCATCATCTCTATCCATCATTCATTTCTATCCACCCATTTCTCTATCCATCCCTCAATCCATCCATTTATCCATCCATCTCACCATCTATCCTCTGTCCTTTCATTCATCATCTCTCTAGCCATCATCCATCTCCATCCACCCATTTATCCATCCATCCATCCATCCATCCATCCATCCATTGTGGTGGTTAATAAGTAACCACACATAAAAATAACCTTACATGTTATAACACATGAAATAAACCTATTACATGTTATACTTAACCACCAATACTCAAGATATATGTATCAAAAAAACGTTGTATGCCAAAAAGAAAAAAATTATGCGATAAAGCCCAAAACTAAGAAATAATAAAATAATAAAAATATCTCGTCTTCTAGAAAAACAGAAAAAAATACACTATACAACCAGAAGAGGGAGCCAAAGTCTTCTATAAAAAAGAGGGAAAGTTTAGAGGACACTTCAAGGTCACGTACAACAGAAGGAAGAGGAAGTATGGTCAAATATGGGAAAATATGACGTGGGTGTTCCAGTAACACCCTTTTCCAAGAAAGTGGAGGGTGCACAACAACAAGGACTGTGATTGGCTGTCTGGAAAATCACTCCAGAACGTGTGATGACAGGACTACGAGCTGCGATTGGCTCAAACCCACAAAGAATGTGATTGGTTATTCAACTATCCAGAAAAACAAAAAAGCCCCGGCAACAGGATTTTGAGTGGCTTGCGACGCTGAAAGGGGTGGAACATGTAACAGAAGAAGAGTGTTCCTCGGACATAAAAAGAGGAACAAAGACTCGGTTGGATGGTCGGTTCCACGGAGCCTGCTCAAGGTTTATTGATGTATTTGTCCCTTTAATATACAATAGATTTTTTCGCATGAGATTTTGTTTGGTTCCATAATTTTTCTTCCAAGTTTTTTGAAGCCAGAATAAGATAGAAACCATATCACCATTCCTCACACTAGACAATGAAATCCAATGATTTGTTCCCAGTCGTAGAACATGAGAACAACAGAATGCTAGGTCCATGGAAAAGAGAGTGAGGGGATGGAAGAGTGAGAGAAAGACAATCC
>NC_137210.1:27265696-27273196 GCF_960531495.2 Zeus faber
ACATATATATATATATATACATATATACATACACACACACATATACACACATACACATATATATATATATACATATATACATACACACACACATATACACACATACACTTATATATATATATATATACATATATACATACACACACACATATACACACATACACATATATATATATATATATACATATATACATACACACACACATATACACACATACACATATATATATATATATACATATATACATACACACACACATATACACACATACACATATATATATATATATATACATATATACATACACACACACATATACACACATACACATATATATATATATGTCAGGGGCTGTTCCCCGAGTCCCCGCGTCCCCGGCAACGTACCATCACTGCTTCCCGTCCTGACCGCTGATGAACAGCCTCCAAACAGGAGCGACGCCGCAAGGAACAGCCATAAACACCAGGGCGAGACGGTGAGTTTGGAGGGATGAAACCGCCCATAACTATGCAATAACTGCTCGATATTCACCGGGGTGCGCCTGGGGGATTGGAGGCAATCTCAAACGGACAGCAGAGTGAGGGGCTGAGGTGTGTGAGGCCATGAACGAACAACCATGCGGTGACAAACAAACCGACATAATCGCGAAAATGACACCTTGACTATATTTCAGTCGACAGTGTCACCTCCTGCCCGATCTTCACATTCTTGCCGGGAAAGGCGGCGGACCCCGCCACCGACAATGAATGGGGACAGCATATCCAGGAAACACACGCGGAACGCAAATAAAGTGCCAGCTAAAAAAAATATATATCAAATACGTGCTTTTTTTTTTTTTTAACAAAATAATGTCACAGATTACCACTTTCAAATATTTCCAGTGTGAAATTGCATAGAAATTGTTGTTCTTTCTGGTTGGATGTAATACTGTAAATTGTATAAAAAAAGAAATGCTAGATATACATCGTTAGCATGCGAGCAGGCTCACCAATTACTATTAGCAGACGCTTTTATCCAAAGCGACTTACAATTATTCAAACACCGATGGACGCAGCCATCAGGAGCAATCAGGGGTTAAGTGTCTTGCTCAAGGACACTACAGCATGCTAGCAGGAGGAGCCTGGGATCCAACCAGCAACCTTAAGAATACTAGGCGACCAGCTCTACCTCCTGAGTTACCTCCCCCACCAAAAACTCCAATGATGTATAATCTAATCCCTGAACATAATATCCCTCTGTAAAAGCAGATGCCTAAACGCTACCTAATAGTACCACCTAAACATCATCATTTATAACACTGGGCCTAAAGTCATAACTGCCTTTTCAACCTTCCTCACCCTAAATATTATTTCAGATCCATGAGTGAGAGCTTTGCAGCCCTTATCAACATCACCGAGGGCTTCAACCTAATTAGAACGGGCCCAAGTCTGAGTAACTCAACAAACCAATCTGTGAAAAGAAAGAGGAATTAATACCCACTGTCCGTGAGGAAACTGTCTCTTTCCTAAAAACAGATTTAAAAAGAACGCGGTGGATAGAGTGCAGGCTGCAATGCGCCATCAGCTGAGGGTTTCCCCAAACAACTCCGGCCAAAAGCTTGAAGCACGGCCACGAAAGTCGGAACGAACTTTCGAACGAGGCCTTGTAGATCTAATGTGAGTGAAGATTCAGCAACTGGATTGATTATTTCTTTCTTCAGAAACATATTTTGGTGAACTGGTGAGGTGGGGGGGGTAGCTCAGGCGGTAGAGCTGGTGGTCTAGTGATCTAGAGGTTGCTGGTTGGATCCCAGGCTCCTCCTGCTAGCATGCTGTAGTGTCCTTGAGCAAGACACTTAACCCCTAATTGCTCCTGATGGCTGCGTCCGTCGGTGTTTGAACAATTGTAAGTCGCTTTGGATAAAAGCGTCTGATCAATGTAATGTAATGTAATAATGGAATCAGTGACAGTTACGACAACACAACGGAACCCGCAAGACATGCCCAAACGCCATTGGCTCACGGAACTGGAGGGAGGGTGGCTCCTCCCACTTAAAAAAAACGGCCCGTTTTTAATAGGAGGATTAAGAGGCACGTTAGAATGCATAATCTGAGTGGTATGTTCAGCAACAAACGTCAAAAGCATGTTTTGGGGACCTTGGGAGACCTGTGTTAACTTGTGTAAAAAGGAGCATAATGGGTCCCCTTGAAGACTTTAAACTTAAAAAAAGAACGCACAATCTCGCCGCAGTTCATCCAGAGCGCTCGGTTGGCTCCGGTGGCCAAGCGTGGAAATGAAACGGAAAAAGACGACATTTTAATGAGGCCCGAGTTGAACGAGCCCGTCGACGGTTCTCCATCTTCACCCAGCGAGACCAGCCCGTTTCCGTTTTGTCAGATTACGCCAGGTAAGTGCTCGGAATGGGCCGGCGCACTCGGAAGTCACAAACACCTCCTCGAACTGGGGGGGGATGGCCTACACCCTAACGACCGGCCATTAGGCCTCCTCGCCAGGGCAAAATGGGACATTTAGAAACACATGGAGAAATATCGCTTCCCAAAATGGAACCCTCCCTCCGTCCGTGCGGACGTAATGGCTTTGCTCCTTCCCATCATGTCCTTAATGCTGCACTTACACGGAAGACATGCACAGGAGGCAGCATGATGGAGCCTTCTGAGGAGGGTACCACGGCCAAACGCGTGTTGCTATGGTGATGTGCAAAGACTCCAATAAAATACATCAATGGTTATTTTGTGCCTGTCATTATATACAATAATTTTAGTAAGGCATGTTACGATAAAAATGCAAAAAGTTTACTATAGAAATGTGTTTCTTGGTAGTGATCGATGATCTGTTAACCAAGTGATCAATACCTGATCACCTGTTTTCCACTTGCAATTAAAATTATTTACTATTCATATTTAATTACATCATTATACAAGTAACAACGTGGAGCTGCAACCCTATCGCCGGGGCAACCACGGCACATGACACCATGTCTTAATCCTTACAGACAGCCTCCATGCATTTAACAAACAGAAGAAAAAAGAACCAAAACAAACGTTCATATCAATCCACTGTCTGTATTCAAGCCGTGGAGGTGCCATCTTCCAAATGTCGGGCACCACAGCGAGAGACACTGGGGGCCACCGCTCACGTGCGCAGCAGAGCGGGCTCCTCGCTTCCTACGCCGCGTAGCGTCTGCCCTGCTCCAGGTGAATGCAACAAATTAACCAACAAACTGCAGCCATTCAGTGCACGATAACAGGGGTTCCAGACCTAAAAAAAAAAAAAACAGTCGAAAAGTCTTGCGACCGCATTCGTTACCACTCGCCGATGTTTGCTCCAGCAGCAGCATAGTTAAGTACACGTACAACCCTCTGTGGGGTTGACACCCAAGTGATCACAATTAGAATAAAATCATCGCCGTTCGCGCTGCGTTGGTGCTAATTTGTGCCGAAAAAAATTATAATTTGTGCCACTACGGTTTTTGATATATTTAACATTTTATTTCATGAGTTGCTATGTAACTTTCCACCCCATCATCGTCCATATCGCACGGAAATAAATGGTAAATGCTAAATAGACTGCATTTTCATCGAGAGCTCTTTAGGGTTCAGTGTCTTGCTCGAGGACACTTCGACGTGCTGCCAGGAGGAACAGGGGATCGAACCAAGAACCCTCCGTTTACCGGACGACCCGCCCCACCTCCTGCGCCCCCTGCCCAAATAGTCTTGGTCGTTTGTGCCACATTTGTGCTGAGGGAGCAAACATCCCAACCTGTGCTGTAGGGTCCCGCATTCGAACAACCGTCCACAAACCAGAAGGAATGTCCTGATTAACTATACTCCACCTCTAATCTACGTCTACTCCAGCTCCACTCTACCTCCCGCTACTCCAGCTCCACTCTACCCCCCTTCACTTTACCTCTGCTGTATTCCCTCCGCCTCTATTTTTCCCTCTACTCCACCTCTACCTCCCTTGACTGGCGGCCCTGAGAGCTCAACGCAAGGCGACGTACGAAAACACATACGCGCAGACAAAAATGAGCCAGTGAAGGAAACACATGCAAACAGGCAAAACAGCAGCAAATGAAGGAAGCGTCTTCACCAACATGACGACACATGCGCAGCATTCGGAAAACGTGCCGCAAATCCAGACGTGTGGAAGGGACCGTACAGCGAAGCACTCTGAGGATTCAGAAAACACAACCACGTGTTCACCGACCGGTTCACAGGGAACCGCGCACGCTCACTGCGAGCGCGGTTCCGAAACCGCCTTCTGCCGCAGCTGACTGAGCTCAGCTGAACCCACTGGCCAACGGATCGCTTCAGGAAGTGATTCGGTTCAGCTCGTTGGCCCAAGAGGTTTGACTGGTTTGAGCCTCCCCGCACCACCGCAGAGCTGCTGGAAGCCCCCGTTTCCCCGGGAACGTCACACTTGAAGGGCTTGAAAGAAAACTGTGGATTTATGCGAGAGTTGTTTTTTTTCAATTTATAAACTGCAGGGAGGAGGCAGACGGAGGGTTTGGATGTGGTGGTCTTGGCGTGGCGCGAGTGGTTTGCGGCTCCAGGTTGTTACTTGTATAAATTCTTATGTATAATTACAGACACTAAATACTTTTGTTTAGTACATTTTATTGCAGATATATTGGTGCATCCGGTGTGGATCACTTCCCTTAAGTGGCTTTGCGTTTGTGTTTTCTCTTATTGTGTTTGTGTTTTCTGTTAATGCGCTTGTGTTTTCTGTTAATGCGCTTGTGTTTTCTCTTATTGTGTTTGTGTTTTCTGTTAATGCGTTTGTGTTTTCTCTTATTGCATCTGTGTTTTCTGTTAATGCTTTTGTGTTTTCTGTTAATGTGTTTGTGTTTTCTCTTATTGCATCTGTGTTTTCTGTTAATGCTTTTGTGTTTTCTGTTAATGTGTTTGTTTTTTCTGTTAATGTGTTTGTTTTTTCTGTTAATGCGTCTGTGTATTCTGTAAATGTGGTTGTGTTTTCTGTTAATGCTTTTGTTTTTTCTGTTGATGCGTTTGTGTTTTCTGTTATTCTTTTGTGTCTTCTGTTAATGCATTTGTGTTTTGTTATTACAGTTGTGTTTCCTGTTAATGTGTTTGTTTTCTATTAATGCTTTTGTGTCTTCTGTTGATGCGTTTGTGTTTTCTGTTTTTCTTTTGTGTTTTCTATGAATGGGTTGTTTTCTTATTGCGTTTGTGTTTTCTGTTAATGTGCTGGTATTTTCTGTAAATGCTTTTGTGTTTTCTATTAATGTGTTTGTTTTTTTCTGTTAATGCATTTGTGTTTTCTGTTAATGTAGTTATGTTTTCTGATATTGAGTTTGTGTTTTCTGTTAATGCGTTTGTGTTTTCTCTTATTGCGTTTGTGTTTTCTGTTAATGGGTTTGTGTTTTCTCTTATTGCGTTTGTGTTTTCTGTTAATGCGTTTGTGTTTTCTCTTATTGCATCTGTGTTTTCTGTTAATGCTTTTGTGTTTTCTGTTAATGCTTTTGTGTTTTCTGTTAATGTGTTTGTTTTTTCTGTTAATGTGTTTGTTTTTTCTGTTAATGCGTCTGTGTATTCTGTAAATGTGGTTGTTTTCTGTTAATGCTTTTGTGTTTTCTGTTGATGCGTTTGTGTTTTCTGTTATTCTTTTGTGTCTTCTGTTAATGCATTTGTGTTTTGTTATTACAGTTGTGTTTCCTGTTAATGTGTTTGTTTTCTATTAATGCTTTTGTGTTTTCTGTTGATGCGTTTGTGTTTTCTGTTTTTCTTTTGTGTTTACTTATTGCGTTTGTGTTTTCTGTTAATGTGCTGGTATTTTCTGTAAATGCTTTTGTGTTTTCTATTAATGTGTTTGTTTTTTTCTGTTAATGCATTTGTGTTTTCTGTTAATGCAGTTATGTTTTCTGATAATATGATTGTGTTTTCTGTTAATGTGTTAGTGTTTTCTGTTAATGCTTTGTGTTTTCTGTTAATGTGTTTGTGTTTTCTGATATTGAGTTTGTGTTTTCTGTTAATGCATTTGTGTTTTCTGTTATTGCGGTGGTATTTTTGTGAATGTGTTTGTGTTTTCTGTTAATGCTTTTGTGTTTTCTATTAATGTGTTTGTGTTTTCTGTTAATATGCTTGTGTTTTCTGTTAATATTAATGTATTTTCTGTTATTGCGGTTGTGTTTTCTGTTAATGTGTTTTCTGATAATGTGTTTGTGTTTTCTGAAAATGTGGCTGTATTTTCTGTTAATGTGTTTGTGTTCTCTTTTAATTTGGTTATGTTTTTTGAATTGGCAACACGTCTGGATTTGAAGCTTGTTTTCTAAATGCTGCACGTGTTTTCATATTACTGAAGATGTTTTCTTCATTTGCTTGTGTTTTGTCTATTTGCATAGGTTTCTTAAGTTGCAATATGTTGAGCTCTCATGGCCACCATACTTTACTCTACTTTTGCTTTATCCAACTCTATTTTCCATCATCTTCCTCTACTCTACCTCCCTCTACTCTACATAACCTCTACTCTACAGGAAATCCACTATTTTGGTCAGTATCTTTGTGGCAGGCGATGGGGCGTGGTGAAGCCACAGGTCACATGGTCTGCAGGAGACGTTGCTGGCTTCTTCCTGCCGCAGAAAGATTCTACTGGGTCTGCCTGATCAGCCTCATCAGCGCCGCTTGGTCAGACCAATCAGCGCCGATGAACTGTCAGAGTTTTCTTATGTGTTGTTTTGTTTTGCAGTGGGATGACGTGGTGCAGGACGCTGACACCCTGCGGACCAGACCGTGACCGAGGAGATACAGAAACTTGGATTATTCCTTTGATTTTATGTTCTCGTTCCGGCCGGCCAGCCGTTTCCTTTATGTCTATTAATAAAACTCACGTCACATCGGCACCCCGCTGCCAGGAAGGCTCCCTCTCCCTCCTTTAACCCGTACCTGTGGGACGAGGCTCCCACAATCGTGAAAACACATGATGTGATCTGAGTCTTCAATTCGTCAATAACAATAAACAACTGTTTTACATCATAAATGTCAGTGTGTGACAGTGATTTCTGAGACCTGGTAGGCACGTCAGAACCCTGCATTCCACTGTAAACGCTTTAGCCAGCACACGCCCCTCCCTCGGAGAGTGAACATAAGCGTTTCCCTGGAACGCCTCGTCTCGAAGGCCTCGTGAGGGCTTCGGTTCAGGGGAGGCAGCACAAAGGGGGGCCGGCCTTCACGGCGCTTGTTAGCGGAATCCCCCATACGCGTCCCACTGACGTGCACATTTAATGAGAGGCAATACAAAAATAAATAAAGTGGAATAGCAGAGGGAAGTAGAGTAGAGGGAGGGAGAGAGACAGAGAGGGGGAGGGAGGGAGAGAGAGAGAGGGAGGGAGGGAGAGAGAGGGACAGAGAGAGGGAGAGAAAATGGAAACATGGGTTGAGACCTGAGAGACCTAGAGGTGGAGTAGAGGAATAGTAGAGGTAGAGCAGTGGTAGAATAGAGGGCGGGGCTGGTAGAGGTAGAGTAGAGCAGATGTAGAGTAG
>NC_137210.1:27275696-27383196 GCF_960531495.2 Zeus faber
AACTCACGGAAAATGACACGACATCAGATTTCAACACAGATTTGATCTGATGCGTTCAGGTGAAAGGACTCCTGTTCGCTCCCTTTTCATCCCTTGTGCACGGCATACGGCAGCCCCACAGGGTCACAGCCAAAAGATCGGGGGGGGGGGGGGTTTTACCAGAACCGGGGTGGGAATCGCACCTACGACTCAAGCGCAAAGAAATCAACAAGGCTTCCCACCGCGGCAGCGCCGCTTCGTTCCTCAGCCCCGGCAGCTCAACGCAGACGGTCGGAGGCGCGAGAAGGGAATTTGCTTATTCGTGGACACGGTTGAGAGGTTTGTTGGATCCCATCCCAGCCCTAGTTCAGTCATCCAGGCCATGCAGCCGCGCCGTCGTCGCTCCTCTTCACCCCATCTTTCCCCGGGAGGGGGAGGTAAACAAAGGCAGCATCCGGATGTGGGACGAAACGGGAACCCGTCACGCTCCAGCCGGGACCGGCCGGACGCTTTCCCCGAAACCGAGCCAGAGGTCCAGCCGAGTCGAGAGGGGAAACGCACGGGAGCACCGCGGACAGGGCTCGAACCGGACCACTGGCGTCTGGGGAGGAGGGGGTGCTGCCTCGGCCGCCAAGTTTCCGCAACTTGCTTCTCAAAACCGAAAGCATTTACCTGCGGTTGGACCCGCTCCGGACGCCACTTCGCGCACCGTCCCACTTTCAGGGGTGGCCAGAGAATCGCCGTCAACCAAAGCGGATTCGGATGCAGAACTCACATGTTGCGGCGCTGGGAACCACAATAACAACAACAACAACAACAACAACGCAGCGGGAAACCAAACAGCCACATCCGGGGATGCAGTCGGCCCCGTGGCCTCTTTGCTGTCCCGCAAAATGGTGGTTGTTGGGTGAAGGTCTGGGGGAGCCCGGCGCTCCCACCAGGCGGGGGGCGGCATGAGTCCAAAGCAGGGTACCTACTATGAGGTGGGGAAGCCGATTTTGGGACAAATTCTGCCATTCCGACGACCGCCAACAAAGTGAAGCCTCCTCGTCGCCCCCGGAGCCACACTGGCGCCGGGGGCGAGGAGGAGGAAGGAGTCTTCATCCCCTCCAGCATGTGTGGGCGACGGTGCACGGGGCTAATTACCCACGTGTGGGTCTCAGCTTGGAGTGAAAGTCGTTCAAATTGGCCGTCTTCATCGACAGTCGTCGTCGTCGTCACGTTCGACGACGCCCCAACACGTCGGCCGCCCGGCTCCTGTGGATTTGGAGGAACACACCCTCCTGCAGCTCCAAAGCCGAGTTATTTAAGCGTCCTGATAATGAGTTAAAAAAAAAAAAAAGCTGCAAAAATTAAACCCCAACCCTACCATGGGAGGACTGCATAATCCCGTTTGCACAGAGAGGCTGTCAAGTGCGCACCAGAGTACCTCAGTCAATTAAGAAAAGCATATGAGCAGCGCATCTGCAACGTGGGAGGCAGAGAGAACCCGCCTGTGTGGGGGGGAACAATAGCCCGTTTCAAACAGCTGCTTTCAAACACCTTTTCAATCGCTGCCGGAAAAGGGGGCTGAGGCGTGATGAGGGCGACTCTCAAGCCTCGGATCTCCATAGAGGAGTGCGAGTGTAATTGAACCACAAGGAGAGCCCCCTGTGACTGTAAAACTGAAAATTAAAATGATACGTCCAATTCGGAGGGGGAGCGGGGCGCCGCAGACGGACCGACCGCCCGGAGAGCAGAGGATCAGACACAGATTTGAACACCGCAGGGATGTTCACATCATTTGGCCGCATGGTTGACCACAAATAAACATTTCGCCACGACATACATTTCTCATCTCATTGTAATCAAGGACCTGAAACCCTGAAGTACCCTTGTATTTAATTAATTTCCCCCCACACCTTATAGCGGGGAAACTCCATCCTCTTGCAGACACCAGGTCAACAGGTGAGTTTAATATTCATGTGTATAATCCCAAATGGCAATAGCACCAGGCTAACCAGGCTATTATCGTTTCTGTGTCATATTCGGGTACGAGATACCAGCAGAAGAAAGGTCCGTTAGTGACAAGAGAGGCGAGATGTGTACGGAGGAAACCTCTTAATCACCATCCAGCCTCAATACATTACACAGCTGATCGTTTCAACGAAGGAGACATGAACAGCGTTGATCGTGGCAAATGCAAAAGGTTAGAGGAGTCTGGTTAATAAAAAAAAAAAGAAAGAAAAGCACTGCCGAGAAAAACGCTCCAAGCTTGTTCACTGGAGGCCGAAGAGCCGCCTGAATCCCACCCCGACTCCTCTCCACAGATAAATACCAAGAGTTTGCGTCCTCCTTCCCGGACAAACTCCATCATATTAGACAAGCTGCGGAAAAAAACCCCAAAAAAGACATTCGTGTCAAACAAAGAAGTTTGGCACCAGTACATTCATACACAAGTCGTGATGCGACCAGCCGTTCAAAGCGTGCGCCGCCCCTGACACCGCCCACAAGCTTCTTCAAAGAAGCTTTTTGATCGTCTGCTGACGGACTTATTGCCAATAACTAACAGCTCTCTCCCGCCGTCGTCTTTTTCCGCCGCCGCGCGGGTAAACAAGCCTTGCCGAGACGTCATTTGGAAAACGGACCTCCCCTAAACAAGCCGCAGCTTCCCATCCCCCAACGCGTCCTGGGGCCTCATTCGCACGACAGGGACTCGGCTGCTGCGCGACTGAGCGAGCCGACCCATGTGGCGTCCCCCAGGGCTCAATCCTCGAGCTCCGGTCGTTCCGCCTCCACCTCCGCCGTTCAGGCAAATTGCGCAGGATAACATTTCCGAGCTCAATGACGCTGATGACCACAGATGAGAACCCGAGTCGTCGTGACTTGTGCCCGAGTCGCCCGTTTTGATGACTCGCAACTTGACCCGACAGAACATAAATGACCCGAGACCCGACTCGGAAGTTAGCGACTGGGGACCGGACCCGAGACACGACTCCAGTGACTTGTTTGTGTTCGCCTTCACTCACCGAAACCCACACGCGATCGGCAAACAACGAGGTACTTGGCTTGGGCTCGATCCTCCTCACCTCGCGTCGTGGCGGCTCGGTAGCAGACAGGTGTTACCGTAGGATCGGACTTTCCGAAATCGGACCTCAAAATATGGCATAGATCGGGCTCCAAAAACTATATATATACATTGAAAAAAAAAAGTTTCATATGGCACAGCCCAATAATTAAAGTGTTCAACTTGGTCAATGCTCACATTACACGTGTCAGTGTAACGTCACCTGGTGTGCGAGTGAGTGCACACAGGGCATTGTCCTGATTGGATGACCACCCTGTCAGTCAAAAGCATTGTTTCCCTCCCGCTGGTTACACACACACACACACACACACACACACACACACACACACACACACACACAAACCTCTTGATGTCCATGGTGCCCTTTATATCCGGCGTGTTTTTATTTTTGAAGCGTTTGAGGGCCTCGAGGTAGCAAATTTTCTGGGCAGGATATTCATATTCATGAGCAACACGTCCTGGGCGCGCATCAGGGCGCGGTGATCTGTGCTTCCGATGCGCATCCCTGTGCCTCCGAATAAAACACATGAAACCAGTGTGCTCCGTTTCCTAATCGAAGGAGAAAAAAAAATTACACCGTGCGTAACGGAGAAACTTCGTCAGTCACAGAACGGGGGAACAGCTGTAATGGTCTGTAATTCTCCTTTTGGAATGTAACTATGTATATATATATATATATATATATATATATATATATAAATATATATATATATATATATATATATATATAATAATTTTTTTTTTTTTTTAAATACACCTGGCACCACCCTCCCTCCCAAAAGAATGTCATAAAAATCACACAATGAAGCACATTAAAAACTGGAGGACGACGCATTCTGCGCCAGGAGAATGGCTCTCCTCCGAGCGGCGGAGAGAAGGGCGGAGCAGCCAATCTGTGACTCCAGTATTTTCAATGCACGTTTTACCTAAATGGATAAACCGTCAACAGTTAAGCTCATTTTCCTGAGGCCAAACACAGTGCAGGCCAAAGTGTGGCAGGGAAGGTAATGAGAAAGTAATGAAAAAAAAGAAAAAAGGAGAAATAAGTAAGGCCCCGGGAGCCACTCATGCTGGCCCTGCCGCAAACACCTGCAACGAGCCGCTCTGCACCTTAAGGAAGCACAGCCAGGTTTTTCACGCTCAATTAGATTAGGAATTCTAATGGGTTAGGGTTAAGGTTACGGAAGCACCAAACGGGAGCCGGTCCTGCGGGAAGCGAGGACGGGTGCCGGGCTTAAGAAATGAAGCAGAAGGAAAGATCTTCAGAACCCATCAGAGCCGGAACACAGGAATTCGCTGGCTTGACCCACTTGACGATGAATTGTGAAGAAATGAGTGTCCATCCAGGAAACCCCGTGTGAGCACGGGGAGAACATGCAAACTCCACACAGAAAGGCTCGGGTGGGTTTTCACCCAAATAGGAGCCTTTGTGTGGAGTTTGCATGTTTTCCCCGTGCTCACATCGGGTTTCCTCCACCTAACGTCAGTAAGGACCCCCACCAAAAACATGCACACATCACCATCTGACCAGCGATGGACACTCGTCACCAGGTTCCCGGTCGCGTCCACGAATGCTGCCCACTGCTCCTGGCTGCCCCCCCCGGAGGAAGGACAAGCCAAGGATGGGTTAAACGCAGAGGCCTCATTTCACCGGCCACCATCCAAAGCGTGTGCATGTGTGTGCGTGAATGTGTTGTAGTGTGGTGTGCTGTGTGACGATTAAAGATTCTTCTTAAATTCAAAGGTTCTTGCGTCGGTCGCCAACCGGTGTCGCGGACGTCTCAGGTTGAGCGGTTGGAAAGTCCGGGTTCGAGAAAGTAAAAAAAAATAAATTCCACTCCAGGATCGGGACCATGTCGACTTGCAACGGCCACCGCTGCACCGAAATCGTGTCAACCACTGCTCACGTAAACATGTAGGACTGTGGAACTCGCCGCTCACCCGCCAATAGTGGTGTGAGAATCGCAATTTCGCAACGATTAGTTCATCGCAAAGATGAAATCCTTTAAATGAGTCGGGAGCCTGGAGCCGCTCCAGAAAAAACTAGCGGTGGAGTGGGTGGATTTTCCACCAACAAACTCAAAATAAGTGACTCGTTCATCATTCAGACCGACCGAGTGCAGCCTGGCAATTTTGACCTCGCAACACAAACGCTCATTGTCATCACTCATTTGAAGTGGAATTTGAAGGACGCAGGCAGTAGAGCAGGGCGGCACGGTGATGTGGGGGGTCCGGCTCCGACTGATCAGTGCCCGGCTGGGTGGGGTGGAAACAGGGCGGGACTTAACTTCCCCGACCAAGAATCGCCTCCTCTGCCGGGGGGGGGGGGGGCCGCGCCCTGGGCTGCAGCCAGGAAACACCAGGCCGAGTCAGACGCAAATGTCCTCCTTTGCACTCCGACCCTGGACCCATCCACCCGACTCTGCAAGCGTGAAACCTCCAACCAAGAGCGTTCTACGCCTTCCACTGCACATGATCAATATTCATGTTTCAATGACACCAGTTACTCACCCACTACAAAATAATACGTTTACCAGGAAGAAATAAATCCGGCCGCCCCGCCACCTCCATCTACAAAGTTCTGGCAGAGAAATCTGGGCAATTCCCTTTGTCAATTCCCTTAATCGCTCCAAGGACTCAGGAGGAACGCAACCGCCCGCGCAGCTCCGCTAGACGGCTCCGCCGGCCAACATTTCTGCCGGGACCAATCCGGACGAGCGCGGCTCCCCCGGCGCAACGTGGACGATGACATCGATTAAATGCTTGTTAATTAGACCAAAACACACACGCAGGTAATATGGTTCATTAAAACGGAACGATAGGTTTTATTAAAATTTCAGCTCGTTTACCAAAACGGCACAATAACATCAAAATCAGATGGTTAACAAAAAAACCAAAACGTTTTCTTAATACAGAACTTTATCAAAGGGGGGAGACTATTTTTCAAATGTAACTTTTTGAAGTTCATCATCTCAGCACCGGGGCACATCAGAAAAAGTCTGCCGCCGCCGGACGCCTCCTCGGGGTGACGACGGCCGGGCCGGCGGTCCTGCCGGGGGTCTTGCCGGGGGTCTTGCCGGGGGTCTTGCCGGGGGTCTTTTTGGCCTTTGGCGTCTTCTTCGCACCGGGCGGGGTCTTCAACACCCCGAACTTGGGCTTCTGTTCGGGGTCAAAGGGCACTCGCGACGACCCCTCGGGGCTGACCAGCAGGCTGCGGTCCGTCTTCTTGAACTCTGCGTTTGAGCCGGACAGAAGCAGAAAGGTGGTCATTTACATTTAGTCATTGATCAGACGCTTTTATCCAAAGCGACTTACAATTGTTCAAACACCGACGGACGCAGCCATCAGGAGCAATTAGGGGTTAAGTGTCTTGCTCAAGGACAATACAGCATGCTAGCAGGAGGAGCCTGGGATCCAACCAGCAACCTTTGGATCACTAGACCACCAGCTCTACCTCCTGAGCTACCATCCCCGTCATGTGCCGGGAGGTGGCCGACCCAACGCCCCCGCACGGCCAGCCCTGCCCTGGAAACTAAACCTCCACCGCTGCACCTTCAGGCGACTAACCAGAACGTGCAGAGCCGAACCCGCGCCCGTCGAAATGGAACGGACCCTGTGACCACAGCGCGAACGAGGAGCGACTTGAGGAGGAAATTGGGGAGAGAAATTGGCTACGTGCGGAGCACGACGGCACCCGGGCACGAAAGAGGAAACTAAAGCGGATTTATTTATTCCGGGTTAAATGGAACCTGGAGGTACAACACAGCAGTGCAGCTAACGACGAGCAGGGAGAGAACCAGCGTGTCCCTGAACACTCACTGTGAAGAGCACTCAGGATGATTAGTTGAGGAAATAAAGTCTGTTGAGGTTTGTGAACTGATGAATAGTAACAGAAGCTTTGTTTCCTGTTCTCCCTGGGGGGTTTCAAGGGCAAACGGATACAAGAGGGGCTCTTAAAACACACGGTGAGCACTTGAACATCCCTTTATCTATTTGAACATCTCTCTGGGTGAGCGCTGAAAGGGTTTGCAATTGAAGCTGCGGGTGGAGGGCAGGGCGGTGTGCAGAGCAGCGGTGGAGGTTAAGATCCATAAAAAACTAAAATCAGAACAAAAACAGATATTTCTCATCACTGAAATATATTACTGAAATATTGTCCTGGATTCAACCTTGAAATAGATTCATATTGTTCAAGGTTACAGTAAGTAAATACTGTTCTAAATACAAATATTGGTAAATATGATTTAGAATAAAGTAAGATTTATTCAAAATTAGGTGAATCTTCTTTTAAATATATAAATTGAAATCTAGTTTTGCAATTTAACTCATTTAACAATTTCACATTTTTCTTCACATTGTCCAAAAAGCCGAAATCGAAATACGATCAGACCTGCCAAGCTGACTGTGAGCACCACAGCAGTGCACCAGGGTCAGCGTGGCGCTTGAGCTACCGCAGCTCCATGACTCCATCAGTAACCAGGATAACCACATGGTTACTGTCATAGCTACTGCTGCTGCCGATACACAGCACACAACTTCATCTCATTGGGATGTACCCCCTGAAATGCATCCTCTCGTAAGGTTAGCAAACATGGTGACCAACCAGAAATGCACCGACCGCAGCTTTCTTGGCCGATTCAGATTCCTGATTATCATTATTATTATTATTTTTTAATTCTGACCTGCAGATTCCCATTTTCTGATCTGCTGTTTGTCCATGACAAATACATCCCATGAACCGCCAGGACGGCTGCAATTCTCAGTTAGCACAGTATTGAGATTGCTGATTTAGACACTGTTTATTATTGTTCATTATTCACTGTCGAACAATAATAGAACGTCAACTGAGTTCCAGTTAAACAGAACATGGCAGCGTCAGCGGGTTTCGGTAGAACTCAACCTGGAGCTCCCACTGAGCCTTGGTAGGACACAACATGTAACCAACATGTCTCAAAAGTCTCTTTCGCTTTAAGCTAAAAATAAACATTTCTATTATATTCATATGGTACTTGCAATTCCAAAATAAATTGCAATAATTACAAAAAAAATGAAAAAATAAAACAAATGGCCGACTCTCCTCACTCTGGTTCCCCGGAAGTCCTCCTCCCCTCACCGCGCGTTAAACCGAGTGAATCAAGTGGAATGACTCGTTTTACTGAGCGACTCGTCAAGAACCGAGTCTCAAAAACCAAACAAAAAAAAAAACCAAACAAACGAACTTTTCATCCTGATCAGAGCTCCAGCCGTGACGGCGACGGGAACAGTCGGCACAATGTTAGAATATTGTCAGGAGATGAATAGAGAGGAGACTAATAACTGATCTCATCTGCGGTTGGCAGGTCTGCATTATTAATCATTCTCTAGTCCTGAGACCGTAAATAAAAACAGGTAAGTGAGTGACTTTCTGAACCACAACACCCTTCATGTCATCCCAGATACATCTGGCTCCGCGGTGCGACGCGGTGCGATGCGACGCGGTGCGTGGAGACATGGATTGAGTGATAATAATAAATCCACATCAGATCCTCTCACCGGCTGTCTTGTTGTTTTTCAGGCCGAACGTCACCTTCTTGGATTCTGACATCGGCGTCTGAGGCCTCTGCGGAAGAAAGCAAAGTCACAAAGTGAAACGTACAGTTTGGAGCCGCCGCCCGCCCCCTTTCCCGGCGTGGGCGCGGTGGGCGGCCGTACCTTCCTGCCGGTCAGCGGCGTGCGGGGGCTTCCTCTGGCCTTGAAGAAGAGCGGCGTCGGCACGGAGCTGTGGCTCTGGAAGGAGATGAAGGGCTCCTCCTCCTCAAGCTGCTGCTGCTTCTTCTTCACGGGGGTTTTCTTCAAGCTCTTTAGCGGCGTGGACGACGGCTCCACACCCTGAGGAGGAAAGACATGTTTACAGACAGACAGACAGACAGACAGACACACATACACACACACCCTGAAACCCGCTGCACCACATACAGTACAACAGGATACAACTGAACATAACCTCCGTTTTGAGGGACTGGAACCAATTTTTAAAATACACCCAGTCGTGACTAATAATCCCTATCAGCGTATTTGCCCTGTTGAAATGTCAGTACTTATTGCGGTTTCTATTTTAAGCAGTCGGGTTTTGCGAAACAACGAATCTTTATCTTAAAAAAATAATAATAACTTTAGTCAGAACCCCGGGGCTACAAATGCCAAACGCCCTAATTTCACCTCCACGATAAAGACTCTGAACAGTGAGGATAAGCCCCGAGTGGAGACAGTGTCTGAAGATGACACTTGAAGGGCACTTTACGCAGCAAATTAAACTCTGTTCATTATTAAATACTTCACACCGCCTTGACACGATATCAACAACTCACGTTGCCCATCATCACCATCTTATTCCTCTTCTTCTTCTCTCCCTCCTCCGCGTGGCCGTTGACCTTCGCCGCCTCCACCTCGTCCGCCTCGAACTCGAACACCACAGGGATCTTCCTCTTCTTCCCCTTCTTCTGGGAGGACGGAGGCGCCTGGCCCTCTGCGGGGGCGTCGTCCTCGGCTTGACCTTTGACCCCCGGCTCCGGGTTAACGGCCGCCTGCTGGTCTTTGTTGTTGTTCTGCTGCTGCTGAGTTGGCGTATCCACCGCGATCTGAGACTGAGGAGTTTCTACGTCGGCCGCCTGCGTTGTCCCACAAGCCTTCTTGGTTTTCCTCTTCAGGGGCGTGGCGGTGGCCATTTTGTACTCCGTTTCCTCTTCCTGCGCTGACTTCACTTGCTGTAGGTTCTTCTTGTTCTTGTTTTTCGGTGTTTTGGAATCTTGTGCAGCCGCCACTCCCTCCACCTCACCTCCCCCAGCCTCCTCCACCTGGATCTCCGCCTTAGGGCCCTTCTTTTTCCTCCTCGCTGGTGTCGCCGGGGCCTCGGGGGCCACCTCGGACTCTAGGACGCTTGTTTCGGTATCACCTGCCGGAGCTCCACAGCTCTCTTCCTCCACCTGGCTTCCCGTCTCGGGCGTTTCCCCACCCTTCGCTCCCTTCTTCCGGGCCTTCTTTGTCAGCGGGGTCGTTTTAGCCGAGTCGCCCCCTAATGGCGAGGGCTGGTTTTGCGTCTTGGTCGTTGGCTCTTTCGGCGGGAGCTCTACGTCGGCATCCACTCCGGGGGGCGTCTTTGGCTCTGCAGATCCCGCCGAGGGGTCTCCGTTCTGGGCGGGCGGCGGCTGGAGCTCCCCTGGAGCCGCGACTGCCGCAGCGGGCGTGGCCACAGCTGGACTCGCCCCCGACTTGTTCCTCTTCCTCCTCTTCTTCTTGGACGGGGTCTCCCGCGGCTCGCCGGCTGCCCGGTCCTCACCCGGAGGGGGTGTCGGGGCACCGGGTCCCTCTGCCCCGTCGCTCGACGTCACAGGTTCTGGCGTCTCCCCATCGGCGCAGGCCGACCCTTCCTGCGTTTCAGCCGCTACGGCCGCACGTTTCCCCTCCGCCACTTTCTTCTTCTTCCTCCTTTTTTTCTTCTTCTTCCCGCCATCGGAAATTGAGTTATCCTGCGCGTCGCCGTCTTTCGCCGAGTCCTTGTTTTTCTGTCCAGGTCGAGACTCCTTTGCTTTCTTCCCTGCGGAGGAACAGAGACGGACTGCGGGTCATTACATGGAGCACAACAAAAGTGTTTTTCCTTCTGATTAAAACCTTCAAATACACTTTCCAGCTGTAAGCTGCAAAAACAGACAAAGGCTTTCTGCAGGTTTCAGAAAATTCTCATTCAGACCTTTGAATGTCAGTTTCAGCTCCACTCAACTCCAATCAAAAAATTACTTACTTAGGGTTACCTGCTCGGTGCGGTAAAATGTTTTTTTTTGGTCATTTAAAATGTATCCAAAACCCTTCAAAATCCACTTCTAAAAACATTTTATCGAAGCAAACCAGTGAATAAATCGAGTAATGAAAAAATAAAGTAATTTCATTTGAAAAATTAACCCGCAGCATCTTCCCAATTTCTGTACTCTTCATGCATTGTATCAGTAAGTACACATAAGCGTCATCGTTGAATTAAATAAAAACAATCTCTTTAAATGTTAAAATGTATTGACTCAATTGTTCAGGGATGGTAGCTCAGGAGGTAGAGCTGGTGGTCTAGTGATCTAAAGGTTGCTGGTTGGATCCCAGGCTCCTCCTGCTAGCATGCTGTAGTGTCCTTGAGCGAGACACTTAACCCCTCATTGCTCCTGATGGCTGCGTCCGTCGGTGTTTGAACAATTGTAAGTCGCTTTGGATAAAAGCGTCTGCTAAATGTAATGTAATGTAATGTTCTGGAAAACCACTCTGTCCTATTTTAAGAGTAGATGCACATTATTCAACCTGATGGCAGGGACGAAGCCCCACCCACAGCAGCCATGCACACACTGTAGGATTTATCAGGACGGGGATCTCTCTCTACGTCGTCCTCAGACGAGCCTTCCATCAGCGTCTCCAGTCATCCCTGTTCTCCATACATCTGGCCAGCTCCTTTGTGCTTTCCGCACCAGCATCTTTCCTTAGCACGTCCACATAGGTAGATGCGTGACGTCCTCTTGATCGATGCCCGTGTGTTGGTTCCCATAGTACAAGCTTTTTGGCCGGGAGTTCCTGTGGCGGTGGCAATGGCCTGCTAGTCTCATCCTCCTTACTGCTATGTTCTCTGATACACTGGGTAGTGCCCCATACAGACGTTGGTTGGTAATGTGTTCGTCCTGGTTAATGTTCAGTACCACACGTAACATTCTGGTGTAGCACCCGTCCAGGGACTTCTGCAGGGCCTTTATTAATGTCCAGCATTCGCAGCCGTATAGGAAAACTGACTCCAGGGTCGCAGAGAAGAAACTGATCTTGATGTGTCGGGGGAGGTTGGATTTCCACACACTGGTCATGCCATTAAGTGCTCCCCAGGCAAGTGCTTTTCTTTTACATTAAGGTCCTTTTCTGTGGAGCCAACCCACGCGCCCAGGTATTTAAAGTCATCGACCTCTCTTAGCATTGAGCCTTCTGTTGTTATTAGGGGTGGGTGTTCCTGGGGGATGTTGTAGGTCATGATCTCGGTTGTCTTTGCATTTAGCATGAGGCCGACCTTAGCACACTCTAGCTCAACTCTGGTCAGGAGATCCTGTGCCTGCTTCACGTTGTTAGATAGCAGGCAGATGTCATCAGCGTAGTCCAGGTCTGTCAGGGTTTCTGCAGGGTGTCTCGTGGACCTTCTGGGTGCGATAGTGAAGCCGAGCTCCGGCTCCCTTCCTTTGATGGCTTGTCTCAGAGCATTGTCCAATACTATAATGAAAAGGAAGGGGGCTAGGGTGTCTCCCTGCAGCACTCCGGTGTGGATGTTGAACTCCTCACTGTTACCGTCCGGCATAGTCACTTGGGCTCTCGTTCCCGTGTACATGGTCCCTATGGCACGGAGTAGGTTGGGAGGAACATCGTAGGCCTTGAGTATTCTCAACATCATTCCTCTGTGGATGGTGTCGAAGGCCTTCCAGAAGTCGATGAAACACATCACCGCAGCCAGGTTGTTCCTCTTTACCTCTTCGATGATCCTCCTTAACGCAAGGATCTGGGCTAAGGTGGTTCTACCCTCTGGTGGTTCTACCCGTTTTGGTTTTCCCTGAGGTGAGGGTCGATAGCACTCCGTATCCTGTTTATTATCATGCGGTTGAACATTTTTGCAATGATACAGGTCAGGCTGATACCACGGTAATTGTCAGGTCTTGAGAGATCTCCAGATTTTGGTACCGGGATGATGTGTGAGAGTGACCATATTTCCGGCATGACTTTTTCCATTAGAGCCTGGTTGCAGACCTCCCAGATGACGTAATCGAGATTGCAGTTCTTGATAACCTCTGGGGGGATGCCATCAGGTCCTGCCTCTTTCCCCTGCCTCAGGGAGGCTTTGACCTTGGCTAATTCCCGCGATGTAAAAGGACCGTCATCAATGTTGAGATCCCCCAGGACTGCAGGTATCTCCTGCTCAGCACCTTCCACTGCCTGGTGTGTGCCAAGGAGGTTCCTGAAGTGAGTTAACCAAGTGGTGACTCTCTCCTCTGGGTTGTTTCCTGCCACCTGTCCTTCTTTCGGTCTTTTCCTTCCACACATCTCATTGATCACCCTCCATGATTCGCTGTACTGTTGTTCTCCCCGCACCTCACCTCTGATTTTGTCATACTCGGCAAAGAGAAGACGCTTGGCCTCCTTCAAGGTCTTGCGTTGTTCTGCGGACGGGGTACTGCGGTTTTGACCCAATGTGTGGCTTGAGTCCTTTACTTTTCGACGTGCTGCCATGACATCTGGATGTTTTGATCATGCGGGGCTTCTGGTCTTCTGTATTACCGGTACACACCTCGATGTTGCCCGATCATGCCACGGGATGAAATCTCCGGATCGGAAGTCTTTAGTCTTCAGATGACCAAACAAACCCGATACCCTCCTGTGGTGACCCCTGCACTCGACTTGGCTGAGTGATTGAACCGTCTCTCCATTTATTCTGCACGGGGGTCGTTACCACAGCCCAGACCACCTCAGGGGTTATGCGGTATAACCACTCTCTCTGCTCCTGCGTACAGGCAGGTGATCTTGCTTTATTTTATTTTGTACACCTTACAACATGCGCACACATCTCACACCACTTGTTAGTCAGTGGGGGTGAAGCAGTTGGGGGGGAAATTCTCGCTCAATTTCTGTGAGGGTTAATTTGTGCCTAAATAGCGTGTCCGCTGGTGAACAGTACTGTCTGTATCAGTCAACTGTAATCACAGCTTCTCTGTCTGCTTTTTCAGGCGCCCACACAGGCGCTTGCAAATGGCTGTAAAAGGGAGCAGCAGGTGATGATAGCTGATCATTATTGTTGCGGGGGGAAAAAAAGCAAGGATGATATTCAAAAGAAAATAATTATTTCGGCGCGTTTGGTCAAAGTTCGGTCAAGTTTGGTCACAACTCGGAGGGAGCCGGCGTCCGTGAAAAGTGAAACTGGAGGTAAAGCAGTCCAAACGACAGTTGGACGGCTGGCTGGGGAGGACTCTTCTTCTGTTGGCTGTACACCGGACAGTATGGACGTCGTGGTTAATCTGCGTTTGGTGCCCAGGTTTAAGGTTTAAGGTTTTTGGACCGATGCAGGGTGTGGCGCTGTGCTTGACTCCCGCCCCATCGGCGTGCTCTGAGCCTTCCTTCTCAAGAGTTTTCCCGCCGTTCTCTTAAGATCTTGAAAACGAGTCTGCAACTGGAAAACCCTTCAATCCTCTCGTGTGCGCCAGCGCTCGGCGTCCCGCCAGGAGTGTGATGCGGTTTAAGTTATGACATATTATGGGACATTAGAAAGAGTTTCTGGAAGAGTTTAATGTTTTTATTTTACCTTCATGGATTAAACTGAGTCAGATTTAATAAAGTTCACGTCATTCAGTAGCCCTACATGGAGATCTTTCGTAGAAAAACTTTATGTACATAAAACAGAACCGGTTCATCATGAGCTTGTGTGCAAATAAACTTAAAATCTTGGGATATTCAGGATGGTTTTGTGCATTTTGCAGTTTTGTTGTTATTTCCGTTATTATCCAGGTTACCCTTCATCTTCTTCGCCACGGGGGCTCCGTCATCCTCCTCTTCTTCCCACTCCCTGGGTGGGTGCTGCTTCCTCAGCCTCTTTCTGCTGCCAAACATCTCGTCGTCGTCCTCGTCTGTGGAGACTTCCTCTGGATACTCGTCCTGAGGGAAGATCCCTGAGAAGGAGCGAGAGAGAGAATCAAATCTTTTATGTATTCATCAGTAAGTGATCATAGTGTGTGTGTGTGTGTGTGTGTGTGTGTGTGTGTGTGTGTGTCATACCTTCGCTGAGGTCACGCATTCTGAGGTCATAGAAAGAAAAGAAAAATATCAGTTTGTCAATCTATCGCTCCATCAGCTGATTGGGGTCAATCCCAAGTAATGGTTTCATTGACCAGTTCAAAAGTTGAATTAGTGTGTTGTGTAATTAAATACATCCCCATGCTTGTGTGTGTGTGTTTAAGAGAGGGGAGTGGGCGTGGCCCGTACGCACACTTTGATGATCTTGTAAAGTCGTTGTCGGCTTCGGCTCGGGGTGTTGCCGCGACTGGCGAGCTCCAACAGTTTGTCTGCCACGGCGGTGTAGTCGAACTACCACACACACACACACACACACACACACACACACACACACACACACACACACACACACACACACACACACACACACACACACACACACACACACACACACACACACACACAAATGAGCGACGCAGTACAACTGTGTCCCATCCACCGTGAGACCACAGGAGGATGATCGATGATTAAATTCGCAGGAACCACCTCAATCATTCATGAAGCCCTTCTGAAGGGGGACGCTTCCACTGAAGCCTGGAGCGCATTAGAAAATGAAATGACTTATAAAAATGAAATAAAAAAAACAAGTTTCTAAAGACAGGAATCCAGCTCTGCAGCTTAAGAGGCTGACAAAGCGAGTTGGGCGTGCAGATATAAGTACAAACACACAACAATTATCAAACCATGCGCATTCATATGGAGGCGCCCCCCCCCCTTCTCCACTCCTCTGGAAAGGCTTTCCACTTCATTCTGGAACACGGCTGCAGAGATTTGCTCCCATTTAGGCACAAGGGCATCAGGAAGGTCGTGCGCTGATGTTGGCGTGGCTGGCACTCAGCGCTCCACTTCATCCTAAAGGGGTTGAATGGGGCTGAGGACCTGGGCTCCCTACAGGCTCCCTACAGGCTCCCTACAGGCTCCCTACAGGCTCCCTACAGGCTCCCTACAGGCTCCCTACAGGCTGTAAGGAGCCTGTAGGGAGGCTGTAACCGTTGCCACGAAGTACGGAAGAGCGCAGCTCTCGAGAATGTCATTGCCATTGCTCTGCCGACTGTTTTCATTTGTTTTGTTTGTAGAAACGGATGCATAGCGGAGTTGAGATCGCTCGCTCTCAAACGCGCAGTTGGTACCAATATGCCTTGTTGGGACACTGATTCAGCAGATGAAAGCTGGGCTTACAAAAATGTTTTTGTTGTTACAAATAACCAAATGGTTTTTTTTTTTAGAAAATAAACTGTAGATTTCTGCTGAAACACCGCACAAAAACTTTTATAGACAGTAATTTTGGTGTCAAACCCTGTGATGGTCTCACCCGCACCCCCCGAGTGACGCCACCGGGCTGGACTTTAGGGGCGGGCTGTCGGCTGCCCAGCCAATCAGAAGTTAGAAACGGTCCTGGATCGGCTGAACAAATGTTTTTCTTCTCAACTTTGAGCCCACAGCCACCGCCGGCCATGGCTCTTGGGCTGTGCGTTGCAACAGCGTACGGACCACTTCTGTGAGCTGGGGCGGCACCGCTTTGTGGTCGGAGGCGTTGCCACTTCACAATGAGCCGAGTTGCGGGTAAGCCCGGCAGGTCTAGCAGGGCAGAAGTTCAATCTTGTGACGTGTTGGAAAGGTGACATCCTATGTCTATGCCTATGTCCTATGTTTGACAAGGAGGTTGCACGCCTGGAGGCTTAGTTCGACGCACCTCTAATAATATAACAGCCAAACCCATAAATTGGAGTTCAAATGTGCAAAGTCCACATATTTTTGCCCATGTAGTCAAGTACAAATATGTACATAAACACAATCATTCCAGAGGTTGAGCCAGGGTTTGGGGTTTGATTCCCAATAGAGCGAGAGACTGAGAGAAAGGGTGTTACCTGCAGCACAGGTCCTGCTCCTTCGTCATCAGGCAGCTCGGTGTCAGACTCATCGTCTTCATCTCCTTTTGATTTAGATCCTAAAAGCCGGGGGAAAAAAAACAATTATTGAATTTCGAGATTAGGAAATTAAAAGAACAAGAACAGATCGAAAATATCCCAAAACTAAATGAAAACATCTGGGAATATGAGCATCAATTCTCAATCAATAACCTACATAGCTAAGTATCAATATGACAATTTTCAAGTTAAATTTTCAGAGATTTTAACAAAATAATGAAATGGTATCAGAGTATTGTTTTTTTTTAACCCAGTGACATATAATAATAGCTTTTTATGATTGGAATTATTAATATCACGCAAACTGCTGCTGTAGAGTTTAGACCACTGTGGAGTAGGAACGACATTGATGGAAATAAATAAATAAGTAAATAAATAAGTAAATAAGTAAATAAATAAATATATATATATATATATATATATATATATGAGATATTCAAGTAAAAAATAATAATAATAAAATAATAAATAAAAGAGGGGGGGGGGGGACCAATAAATCTAGCTCTCACGGTTCCACCCACCGTTGAGCTGCTTTCCGCTGCCTTTGTTTTTCATTATCTTGCCAGCAGGGTGACTCTTCATTTCCTCTTCCTCATCAGACGCCTGGGCCGAGTCCGAATCCCCCTCCCCCCCGACCTCCCGCATCAGGTCCTCGATGGCGAAGGGCGCCTGGTCGATGATGGCGCTGAAGATGCTGCGGCACATGGCCTTAAACAGGACCTGACTGATGGACACAGAGAGGAAATCACACCCAGGCCGGATTTGGGGACAATAACAACGAAAGAATATGACTGCAAGCAGCCGCTATCGGGACTCAAGCCCATGAAGGCTATTTAGATCTCAGGGTGCAGACTGTACAGGCATGTTCAGCAGGTTTAGTCCTAAATTCTACCAAGATATGAGATGACTGGTTAAAAATCAGAGCGATCAGTACAATACTGCCAACCACGAGCAATGTGAACATAACAACCTACCGTTGCCTGTCCCGGATAATTGTGTCAATACTAAATTATAAATCCTAAAGAACCCTCCTTGTCACCAGAGGAGAAAAAAATAAGTAGAAAAGCCTTTTTTGCCGGCAAACTTGAATGGAAATGGACAACTATTTTGCATTTACTTATCACCATGATAAGTAAATGCAAATGTCATCCTGAGGTAAATGTTGAATGAACAGTGTAATGGCTATAGAATAATGACACCGTCGGCATTCAGATGGGTTCCCTATAAGCCGGGCTTTCACCATGCAATACAGACTGCCACCCCGGGTACAGGCTTGCTGGAAACTGAAGGCTCGATTTACGGCACAAAGAGAGTATGTCTACCATTGTGCGACCAAAGAGGAAAGAGAATAGCCCTCCCAATCACTGTCCTAAACCAGACAAAGCGGAATGAAATCACAAACTTACTCGCAAGTTTGTTTGAACGGCAATGTCTAAATGAAGACGATATTCTTAAGTAACTGATGTAATCCTTCGAACAGCGGGTTCTATGCCGGTGTGCCACACAACTTACTTTTATTTCAATATAAAATTGTGGCTATTTCAATGTCTCACTTATTAGTCAAGTGGTGTTGATCATCTACACGCAGCGCTCTGAGGAAAACGTAAAGCGTTTTACCTGTAAAAAAAGTTTATTTTATATTTTTCTCCCCAAACCATTTTCTCCATAAGCCCAAAATTGTAAATTCATTAAAAAAAAAAAAAAAAAAATATATATATATATATATATATATATATATATATATATATATATATATATATATATATATATATATATATATATATATTTAAAACACACTGGCCGACCATCCCGTAACCTTTGAATGGATTCATAGCAGACTTTATATGAATGTTCCAATTTGTGGTCTGAACATGTTACTCAAGTGTCATGATGATTTAAGTCAACTTGAGTTGTAAGCCATTATGTGATTGGCCACACAAAAAATACGCCCAGGCCGGGCTAATATGCACCAATAACAACCAAACTGCATTTTCGACTAATAATTGTCTATAAAGAATGTTCACCAAGTTCTGTGAAATTCCACTAATCACACCCATTGTCAAGTTTAATGGTTAAAAGCAGCTATATTGGTTATCCAATCAGAAATCTGTTATAATACTTTGGTGAAGCGAGCCCCCCTTCTGTCCTGCGCTGCATTTGGAGTGAAGCAGTCAAAAGCGGACAAAGCCTTAGCGAAAAACATTTTTCAAAAAAATTAAAGACGGTGGAACATCGATGGTGGAGCTTAGTGGTCTGACTGGCGTTGGTGGTGGTGTTTCGTTGTCACAAGGGATACTTGGAAGGGACTGCCGCGACACCTCGCCTAGGCGACCCTGTCTGATGACGCTCTGGTCCGCCCTGCTGGCGGTTCGGCAGTTCAGACTCCCACCCCCGTCTGAAAACGGCGCCTGCTTACACTGCAGCTTCTTCACCACTGCTGGCTAGTGGGGTTCCGTTTGCTCTCCATTCCACTTTGAAGCCAAATCAATGGCCCTCATCTTGGATAATGACCTTGTCCTCCCAACGTAAGAACGAGTCCTCCTGGCTCTGACAGGGAAATCCTCTCGAGTCGGATGACACTGCCTCGCCACAACACTCGCCTGCTCGGACGCCCACCCTCAATCAGCAGGGTAATCGATTGGGCACTCTCCTGCCATGAGAGCCCACGGCCGTCATCTCCCCGTCTACACTCTTCTCCCCAACCACATTAATAGCTGGGGACGCCATAATCAGGAAGATCTGTTTCTTCAACGCAGCCGCGGTCCAGACATCCTGGGTAAGCAAAGCTGCTGCGCTCACTTTCGTCTTCTACCAAACAAGTTGTAGTCCATTTAGGGACAAACGATGCAGCTCGTCAGCAGTCTGAGCTGACCAAAAAAAAAAATATTTTCCAAAACCGTTTTCACTTTTTAAGTGGTTGAGGTAAGTCTGTTTTTATTTACGGTCCTATTCCCAGACTGACACGTGGAACAGGACGTTTTGGCAGAGTCCTCAGCCTCCACACTTGGCTACAGTCCACCTGCAGAGCTCACAATATAGGTTTTACTGACAATTTAAATCTGTTTTGGGATTGTTTCTCCCTCTTCAGGACTGATGGAGTCCATCCCAAAAGGCTGGGTAGCCAAATGCTCGCGGCCAACCGCGGCTGTTCTGGCTGTGCCAGCCAAGGAGGCTCTGATCAATGCTCGGTCTATTGCAAACAAGTCATTTGTCCTTAATGATTTATTCTGCAGGGAAAATATGGACTTTATTTTCCTGACTGAAACATGGCAGCGAAATATGGATTATTCCCCATGGTGGTTGTGGACTTGCCGTGTTTTCTTAAGAACAAGTTTAGATGTCAGATGGTAAGCGGCAATCTTAATGTTCATTTGAATTGCAAATGTCTAGAGTCGGTCAGCTAAACCTTGTTTATTGTGTTTGAATTTACAGACGACCAGGCCCAATTGGCTCCTTATCAGTTTTCGCAGATTCCTTTTTTTTTTTTTTAAATCAACTATTATCAAACTGGACAGTTTTAATTGGATTTTAATCTTCACATTGATCATACTACGTGTAACACGGCCTCAGCATTTCTTAATCTCTCCTTCCATTTTATGCTACAGGAATCCGGCTCTACACACGGACCTCATTTTTATACATGGAATGGATATTGAACTTGTTGACTAATATTTATTTTTCAGTGACCACAAGTGTAATTTATTTGACATTTGTTTTAAACTGGGAGACTCAGCCTTCTTTGAATATGAGCAGCAATATTGTTTTAAAGGATGGCGATGCGGAGACTTTAGTCAAATCATTTAACAATCACTGCTCCTCCTAAAGTGGCTCCTCTCAAACTTAAACTCATCCCTATGGACAAATTAAACGATGCAAAGTTTTAGGCACAAATGTGGGATGACCAAGCACCTGTCGAAAGCCATGAAGCTTGAAGTACACAGGTTGGACTTGAAATGATTTATGGGTATCCTTAATGACAGGGTGAAGGCTGAGAGAGCTTACTTCCCTCATCTAATATCTTTGACTCAGAGAGCTGCTCCTTAGCACATCTCTGATCCGACCCTTGTACAAGCAAATTCAAAATCTGTCTGCCTCTTTATTTAAGACCACCGACTGACAAAATGCAGATTAAAGCAACCCTTTCATTTCTGTAGCAGCAACTTGTTAAAACCAACTTGTTCAAACACAAGTTGGTCACACACACATTTGCACACAGTGTTTGACAAATTTCAATCTGGTTTCGGTAAACTACGCTCACCTGAAAGGGCTCTCCTTAACGCTCCTGATAACCTTCACTTGGTTATCAGGCAGAACCTTGGTGCCTAATTCCTCATCTTCCTGGTCTTGTCTGCATAATCTTGGTGCGATTTGACCGATCAGTGATTTTTGATGACGACTCAATCATGTTTCTTTCATTCTCCTATTGTAATTCTCTTTTAACTTGCCTTAATAGAGCTTCCTTGGACCGTTTACCAACTGTCCAAAATGCCGCTGCCAAGCTTTTAACACAATCCGACTGATGGCCACACATCACATCTACTTGAACCTCTCTGTACTGCATTTTAGAATTTATTTGAAAATCTCGGCGCTCACTTACAGAGCGCTCACAGCCAGGCTCCACATTATATCACGGAGCTCCTGCACACACACACCCCGACCCCATCTCTGAGGTCTCTAACAAGGGTCTTCTAAATGTCCCTTGGACACATTTGAAGACTCAAAATCATGCTTTCCATTCGGTAGCACTTCAACTTTTGAATAGCCTCCCAATAAATATGTGGACTATTTGTTTTAATTTGTGTTTTATGTCTGTTTTCCCTTGTGTGTTTCATCAGTGGTTAATTCTTGTTTTATTTATTTGATTGTGAAGCACTTTGTGACTGGTGTCTGTGAAAGGTGCCATTTATGGTGGAGGAGTTATAGCCGCGTTAAACGTTTAATAATAGCACCACCATTTTTGCGGATCTGGATCACTTTTGTTTGTGAACCATTTGCAAAAGAATAACTTTGCATTTGCCAAATTTCATGTCGCTAGCATTTCCATCTCACGGGAAATTGAGCAAACATTTATGAGAAGAACCAGAATAATAATAGGGAATTGTCCAAGAACAAAAGGGTTTCAGCCCTCAGGCCTGAATGGGCTGAGGGTATCACTGTTGTGTTTGGTCCTACATGTGGATTTTTATGAATTACACCAGAAGTGTACGTGTGCAGCTGGAAACAGGAAGTTTGCTGCTGGGTGCTCCACGGCTGGTGGGTAATGGTGTTGATATGATCTCAATACGGACCATTTCTGATGATATTTTGAAGTAGACTATTAGCTGCTTTCATAAGATATTCACAGAGGAAATATTTGAGAAACGATCATTAGTAATGTGGATGTTAAGGCCACTGATTAGAACATCTACTGTAGTCGAACATCAGTCAACATTTGACAACATTTAACAACACCCTATTGTTGCGATTAACTAAATCCCCAAATGATATATAGTCTCATAATGTGTAATACAATATCTATATTAAACAATGAAATCAGCCAGCAGCTCAACTCACTCCTTGGTCTTTGCCGCCGTTTTGCAAAAAGGCTCGATGAACTTCAGGTTCTGCTCGGCTGTGAGCTGCAGAACGGAGAGAGGAGGAGGAGGGGGATGAGGTCTGGTTATAGAACACATAACACGATTACAGCTGAATTGATGTTGAATTTCCTTCTAATTAATCCTCCTGAGCCAGTCCACTAATTAACAGCCTGGCAGCAAACAGCACGATTTCTCTTGTTTTAAAGCCCTTCACTGAGTAAGGGAGACTCGGGAACGCAGAGCATATTACCACTCGGATCGTATTCTAATTAACTGAGGGGTTGTGGAAACCCCCATCTTAATTGCATAAACAAAAGAGAAAAAAAGAGAGTTGGGCTTATCTGTATATATATATTTTTAATGGCAATGTTTATAATTTTCTCTTTGCTTATCGGTTATAGTTAAATATTTAGTGACACTGACCTCTCTCTCACTCCTCATTTGCATGTTTCTGTTTTGAAACAGATTTCCCATGCCAATAAAGCCCATTAAAAATAGTGAAAAGACATTAATATGCCATGCTTAATGCATTATTCTGATCAATAAAACAGTGAACGTAACTATTTAATTTCCAAAATTAGGAAACAAGATAAAATTGATAAATAGTCAAATATATGATGTATATATGATGATATATATAGTTAGTTAAATACGATAGAAAGACAGACGACAGAGAGCGAGAGAAGAATATCTATACATAATCTATATAACATAGAGAAGTTTAAACACCACAGGAGGGGAGTCAGTGTCAAAGTGGCATTTCTTTGTTGAGTTGGAGGTAAATGGTGCCTTCAGGTGGAGGAAGGTTGGACGTGGTGGTGTGGGGTAATGAAACGAGATGAAAAGGGAACAGCTCTGCTTCTCCGTAAGAGGATTTGTGAGGACGTTGGCGCTATTAGCCATAAACTCAACAGCAGATTAAACTGAAAACAGATTTATTTAAAAAATAAAGTACTGTTGAGGTGGAGGGTTGTCGCTTTAGGAATATTTAAAATCCACCTAAATGACATTTGCAAACAAGTGGCGATTGTTTTGCACGCCGCCAAGAGTCAGATGGGTGGCGTTTAGTGGATCAGACGACCAAACTGAGCATTGAAATAGGAAACTTTAAAGCATTAAAGAGAAAGCAATCTCCTTTGTGTATAAAAATACAAATATATATTCTTTGCATTTTTCATTTTAGTTATCAATTGACAAAATTTCATTTTGCATAGTTGTTACAGCTTGTTCCATAGAAAAAATATATTTATTAATTTGCACTTGAGAATCTCGAATCCTTGTTTCCAAATAGTGTGTTGATCCTCAAATCAGAGGATGGACATTTAAATTATGGATCCTAAAGGCATTTAGAAAAGTCTTTTTTTGTAACACCTGTGGACTGCAAGTGTCACAGCACTGCAATATCATGAGCAATAATAACTGTAATTTTAATGCACGTCCTCGCCACATAGATTTATCAGCCCCTGTGCATGGTCCTGGGACGACCCACGGTTCAGATCGTCCGCCTCTTACCTCCGCTGCGCCGACGGCGGTCAGCTCGGTCAGGTACAGGTCCAGGACGTGGAGCTGGAGCCCAATGGGCGCCGAAGAGGTGCTGTGCAAGAGATGGGAGGTCAGCGTCTCCAGGAACCTGGACACCACACTGAGGAAAACCAGAAGAAATCTGTTTGATATGCAGGATGAGCTAGAGGCCCGAGTTGCAAATACAGTGCTTAAAAAAACTAACAAAAAAAACGATAAACACCGGCAAGACTTGTGCCCTGAGGCGTGGTTGAGTAAGGGCTCCTACATACTCAACGCCTCGGTAGTATTAAGGAGAAAAAATGGGTTAAAAAGAAAAAAAAGGAGGAAAAAAACTGATATATATCGGGATTCAACTGAATTCAACAATGTCCAACTTTCCACACTGAATACTACCCCCCTCCCGCTGTGGAAACAAATTCAAGAAAAAAAAAACAACAACTTTGTATGTCAACCAGAAAATGTTTTACACTCTAAATGTATGATCAGTGAATTGAAAAATAAAGCATTTATAAAAACAAACTGATTTATTCTACCAGGACAACATTTGTATTCTGGGAGCATTGTCATAAATACAGCCGTTGTTGTAAGAAAAATGGAGAATAAAGCACCAATATTATAAACATAACAGTGATAACATTGGGAGGAAAACAACTGATGGAGGTTGTCAAATATAAGATGCTGAGATGCGAAAACATCTGGTCTCTTCATAGGGCTGTGAAGATAATGGCAAATGCCGTGCTCACGTGTTGTCACCACGTCCTCACCACAATAATCATTATTTAGTTATCATCATTGACTGTCTTCCATCCTATGTTTAAAGGCTTCTGGAGAAACACATTTTTCGGTCGCTCCGCCCATCGCTTCAGCTTTGCACGGCGCACACGAGGGGAAGGGACAGTCCATTAAACAAATGGGGGATATCTTGTGTGTCCAATAAATATTCATTATTTCTAGGGCTGTATAAGTGCTGGGCGATATATCGTGAAACTGGATTCAATCGATATTTCATTGATGCTCGATAATGGAAAGGGTAACATCGAGTTTTATTTTCTAAACGACTTCAAAGATTTCACACAGGGTCGTTCATCTGTGGACAGAAAAATTCAGAGGGGAAATTCATCCGATCAGCAGCGATGTCACCATTTGCGCGCACTCTGTCCTCTTCAAATGTAACAGCGTGAACCACAAACACTAAAAAGCAACACCACAAGTAGCACTCGAAATGTCCGCACAAAACTGGAAATTAAAACGGTATAGACGGCTGTTCAACTGGCACAGTAACGCTGATCAGGCAAACAGAGTCTCTACGCAATGAAATAGACGCGCGTTGCCATGGTTTCTGCATTAGTTCTTCAATAAGTTAAATTTAAGACTTAAGAATATTATGAATGCAATTCATGACCACCGAGGTGAGGGCCGCCGGAAGGTAGTCATTCAAGCAGGCAGGAGAGGCCATCGTCGGGACAGGAACGACGGTGGACCTCTTGAAGCAGGACGGGACCACCGACTTGGCCGGGGAGGCGTTGAATAACCTAGTGAACACCGGGGCTAGCTGGTTAGCACAGGTCTTCAGTACTCACCCAGATATGCCATCTGGGCCCGCAGCTTTCCTGGTGTTCACCCGCATCAGAGCCCTCCTGACGTCATGCTCAGACACAGAGTGCGCGCTCATCCCCAGCAGTGTAACTCCAATTAGCTGGCGAGCTAGTGGTACTGTTGCCAGACTAAAACTGCGCAAAAAAAGGAGCTCAGTTCGTGGGCTAAGGAGGCGTCCACACTCGTGGCTGGGGAGGAGCCGCTGTTGTAGTTGGTAATAGTCCCAAGGGCCCTGCCATGAGCGTCTGGCGTACCGTTGCTCCAGCTGTCGCTCCACTCTGTCCCTGTACGTCCATTTTGCGTCCTTCACCGCCCCCCGCAGATTGTACAACGCCGCTTTGTCATTGTCCATATTTCCGGATACAAGACCGCCGTTGTAAGCGGCCATTCGAGCATTCAGAGCGCCGCGGGTGGTTTTATCAACCCACATTTTCCGGTTAGGAAATATCTGAACGTTCACCGTGGGAACGTTGCTTCCACTGAACTTCATAATAATCACTATTTAAGACCTGTCAAAATCATATTTCAGACATTTTCAGGCCAAAAATTGAGATTTAGACTTTTTAAATGGCCTGCAGAAACCCTGCATCCACAAGCTGTTTTTAGTTGTTTTATTTTGATAGGGCGCACAAAGAGCCGTGTTTGCATATGTTTGTGGATGATTCACACAAAATATCTTTACGATTCCCCTTATTTATAATCCCTCATTGGAATGTTATCCCTGTGCATTTTTATCCCGTTAATGTAATGCACACCGACTGACAAAAATAAAAAAAATAAAAAAAAAAGGTAAGAAAAAATTCATACGGTCATGAAATTAAGAGATGGGAAAATATCATGAATTGACAGCAGTTTATTTATTGTCAGGCAACATGTGCAACATATTCCACACTCTCTCGAGCATGAGGGGCTCAGCTTTGGATTTATGCTCCGTTTACACACTGACAAGCGTCGCTGTTGACCATCACAAGTGGAAAGTCCTAATGTTAGGTGTGGACGCACCCACTGCGTCCTCAATGCAGTTTGAGAGCCGATGGCTCAGACCACATTCGGAGCTGGTCTAAGCCACACGTGGCCATTCTTTGAGCAGTGTAAACGCAAATGTGTCCTGAGCCACATGGAAGGAACCGCCTACTAGAGGTGTGAACCTTTGCCGGCCTCAAAATTCGATTACGATTCACCCGTCAACGATTCTCCATGCCTCTCAGTGTATCGCATCCCCAATTTTCCATATGTGCACCAACGCTCGCGCCAGGGAGGGGTTGGATATGATGGTGAACACTGAGGGAAGAAGGTCGGCACGGGTCTTCAGGACATGTCCGGACCAGCTGCTTTCCTGGTGTTCACCTGTCTCAGTGTGGGCTCACCTCCGGTGGCGGAACTTAGCATTCACCGCGGTGGTAGCTCTGCCTCAGTTGGGGAGACGCCACTTTGCAATCATCCATGTTCCCGACGCGAGCAGAGGTGCGCGCGTTCTATGCGCCCGCCGTAACCATGGGAGCCACATATTTCTCCAGCTCGGCAATGTAGCTCAACGGCACTTCTGTGAACTCTGACATCATTGGGGGTGGAGCAAAAACGGCCCAGTCTAGGTCACGCAGCACGTCCTGCAGCGTGGCTTCTGATTGGCCGGTCCAGCACCTGATCTCCCTCGTCACTGGAGCTTCCCGAACACGATGGAGATAATTCAATTTTGTGTGGCCAGTTATTTTGATAACAATAAAATCTGTTCATTAGAAATTAATGGCAGGGTCCGGGTTTTTTTCCTCTTCATGTCGGCCACTTATATTTCCAATCGCCCAATTATGTTCTATCACTGTATCGATGCAGAATAGTCAATGTTGCGATGCATCTTTAAATTGCGACAAATTTCCACACCTCTACCGCCTACTCAACTGACGCCCTCCGCGTAAGCCACGCCCACGCCGCCATATCAAAGTCTCCCCATAAACATGAGTACAGGATTTATTATTTACACAAAAAAAAAAAAACATCCAGCTTTTACTAAATGAAGTCCCATAGCAACGGAAAGCAACGGGGAGACGTGCGTGACGGGGCATGGGACGCAGCGTATTTAGTTGGTTTTTTTTGTTAGGCCGTGAAGCAGACAGCGCCTTAACTCAGATGTGTTTTTCATACAAATAGGAATGAAATTAAAATAAATACATTATCTGCCTACACCGCTGTCCAGAACGGACAGCGGATCCTCTCCACGGCGTGTACGCCGCCCCACTGAGGAGAAACAACTCCACTCCCAATTTCAGTTATGGCCATGTAATATTATTTTAAGTGTGATAAATAAGGATGTTATATTTATTATAACATTCTTATTTAATGTAATAATATTTCAACATGAGCCTGTGACGCCCATCTCCCCCCCCGTTCCCACACTTCTGTAATTCCGAAGAGATTTAATTCAAATTTCTCTAATTCAGCCCGATTGTTCATTCCTTCAGTCAATTATGTTCTAATCACCAGTCAATCAAAGGTCAGGATTCGTAAAGTGCCGGGTTTTCTCTGCCTACGGCACCACACTCATGTCTTTTGTGAGAGGAGGTTAGCAATTCAGTAAGATCCGGCACATCATTCTGAAAGGTCTTGTCATTCAAACAACTGGTTATTACTTGACTGATAAATAGCCTAATCTGAGCTCTGGTGTGCACGGAGGAGGAGCTATTCAGACGAGAGAAGGAGAGAGAGAGGTTTGTGAGCTGAGCGCAGCTCCACTCGGAATTTATTTTTAATTGTGAAAAATGTATGTGTGCCGGGCACAAATAAATCAAGCTATGGAAATACTGCCGTGCATAACCAGGAAGGGAAATTCTCACATGTTCTGCTTCATCTGATCAGCCTTTATACCAATCGCACCATTTAGGAACGAAGATCGGCCATTCAATCGCAGCACCCTTAATATTCCTCATCTTGCACTCTTGCAGTATATAAAAGGATGCACTGACCATCTTGAATTAATTTATTTTCGGTGGCGATTGAGAAATACGGAATACATTCCGTATGGTATGTAGGCAAAATATGTGTGCGTATTGCAGCTTGCATAGAGTATTTCACAGGCCTCAGGATTTTCAGACACACTTGGATGTTGGGGACATATTTAAAATGGGAGGAAACACCAAGAGGTTGAGCTAGATTTTGGTTTTAATATTTACCCGGAGTCCCAGTCTTTCTTCTTCAGCATCTCCAACGTCTGCCTGAACATGAACCTGGTGAGCTGCCAGACACAGAAACAAACATTACGAATACATTTTTAAACATTTTAAAAAGTTAAAAAGGGGGTAAACAATGTCATATTAGTATGCCATAAATCACTAGCAGGGCTGGCTCTTTCTTTAGGTGAGACCGACATAGGGAGCTATCCCGAGGGGAGCGTGGAGAGGGAGCGTTTGGGGCGCAAAATCACACCTGACTCCATCTCTGATGGCACTGACAATCCATGTACCAGCGAAGTGCACGCCAATGATGTGGTGCCCGCAATCGACACACCAAAACAGTGTTTTTATTTTATGTCTCCTTATGGAACGAAACCGTGTGTAACAGGGACACTTTCTCCCTGACTCTCTCTTAGGGACACAGCCATCCCAGGGGGTAATTTTGCGACTGACACCTTGATTAATAGTACGCTTTACAAAAACATATCAATGTAGTTTCATATTGTGTTTCAATTGAAAAGCGCCTCCATGCGGACCCCCTGCGGCTGACATGGCCGATGGCATTGCAACAGTGGATTCAATAGGAAGCAGCCCTTACTGCACACTGCACTCATATGCTTGGCCAACACGTCCAGTGGACTTCTATGATACCGCAGTTAACATGATGTATTGAACCGGAGGGGGCATAACATACCGTGTACCACTGATCCCTATTCATTACAAGCACAAAATCATTCTATAATGACACAAAAATGGACAGTGAACATACAAACGGCTCTTTACTGTAGGCCAGGCCTACGGATTATGATGACATTAGACGAATTGATATGAATAACATTCATTCAACTACTGAATAGTTCATTTATAAAAAAAAAAAAAACCCTCCATCAGAGAAATATTGACAGTGATTTGCCTTGATGCCTTGTTATTGACAATCTGAAATTGAACGGTCGAAAGAAGGAAAAAAAAAAAAAAAAAAAAAAAAAAAAGGTTTTTGGCAGTAATTTATTCTTTTTTATAAAGATGTTGCGCGTACACGGCCACATACTGTACATCCTCTTTATGCACGCAAGTGAATGAGTTCTGTCTGTGCGCCGCTCTGTGCACTCAGGGATAGCTTTATGCTGATTAAATTAAAAGGTAAAAAATAATTTGAAATTAAAAAACAACAACAATAACAACAACAAACAAGAGGCAGTGTTCTGGAAGAGGTTCCGTCCGGACTCTACAGGTGTTCCGGGATCTGCCAGGAGCACATGTCCCGCAGAAAGTATCACGGAGAAAGTTTCCCCATTACGCACGGCTTCTTCCATATGGAGAGGAAAATAAAAACACGCTGTCCTGCCACACCAAATCCGATCGCGAGCTCCCCATCGCTGGCACCTGCTTCTTTGGTACCGGCGGAGAGGGAGGCAGGTGCGCCAATTGCGCCCACCATAGCTCCCTCCTTTCCATTCTTGTCCAGAGGCCTTTGTTTCTCAGGAAGTTCTGCTTTCCGCTCGTACCAACCTGGTAGAACTTGTCCATCCGCAGCCGGTCGATGCCGGTCCATTCCCTCTTGATTGTCTGCAGGAACGCCTCCAGATACAGGAACTCTACAGACCAACCACAAGACACCGGAATCAAGACGAGGAAGATGGGTTGGGTGTGTCCAACACGCCACCAATGGTCATGTACTTTACTTTTTGTTAGCAATAAAAAACAAAACATCCTGAGTGCTTTACGAAAATGACATTTGCGAAGGGTATAGCATCAATTCCATTTCACGTTACCTCCTATGATCTACACAGGGGTTCTCAACCTTATCACGGAGGGGTGAGAAAATGACTGCTCACGGAGGGTGGGTTTCTCCGTTACACACAGAGGAAAATAAATACAGGTCTGTCGGGCGTTTATTTCATTTATATATTTACATTGATTTATACATCCATTGCCCCGTTTATTTATTTCAGGATTCATTTCATAGGCATACTTATTATAATTTGTGTGCTACGTCCACATACATCCTCTTTGTGGGCGTGTCACTCCGTGTGCTCTGCCGTTCCGTCTGTCGCTCCCCGGGTGCGGGGGGTGCAGACCGGGAGAGCACCGGGTGACTTCTGCTAGACTGCCCCTTGCCCCATCTACTCCAGCATTTGTCGTGGCATGTGTGAAAAGGCGCAAGACGGAGATTTTCCAGAATGTAGCAGCATTGGTGGATGGCGAAACTCACTAGCGGTGCCAAAAAGGTTACCCCTGTAATTTACCGGAAACTATGTGTGGGAGGGGCAATAGATAAGACTTATAGATAAAAACATCTTCAATAAAAACAGTATTCCCTCGTGTTTGTTTTCAATTTGATTTCAAATTGTTCTGATCAGGCCTTGCCAAACCAACCACCGGGCCGCGGTAGGCCTGACAGTTTGGTACAACAGGCGACCTATAACAGCTCTCTCATCATGAAAATAATCCAAGTGACTTTGGGTGAGTGCTACTTACGTCCATCCACGCTCTGGAAGTTGTGCAAAAGGCCGGAGATCTGGTTTGAAAGCTCTTCCTGGAAGTAAAAATCAAACATGGACGCATAGATCAAACATCAGACAACAAAAATGTGGTTTGTTCTGTTAGAGCTACGGCTGAGCAGCAGTATATAAGTCATCTGAAGGTAAAGTGCTATTTTTGTTTTCCCTTTTTAAAAATATATGAATTATATACGAGTGGGGGACCGATATGGGTTTTTCAATGACCGATGCTTGATATTTAGAGAGCAGGGAGGCCGATGGCATAATGCCGATATCATGTTTTTTTGCATGTGATAAAATACAACAATTTAATAATAACAAATGAGATTCAACTGCCGAACTTAAAAATCAACATTTAACAGTAATGTTATTGTCTGCATTGCCTCTGCAGTGCACTTATTTTCAATAAAAATGTATAAACAAAATAAATGTCCACAGGTAATCAAAAAAAACTATACTTTGTAAAAGAAAACTAGAATCTGCCAGTTGCAGAAGTGCAGGATCAAGTATTTCCAAAAAAAAAAAAAAAAAAAGAAATTTAAAATTAAAAAAAAAAAAAAGTTTTTACTAAATTAAGTCCCATAGCAATGGAAAGCAACTAGAGCCGTGTTTTGTTTACACAAAATGTTGTTTCATACAAGTTAGGAAACAGACAAAAATAAACCAGGAAAATCGCCACCGGAACGCACCCACCATGCAGCTGTCTGGAGGTAGGGTATACGTTTGGCCTCAAATGTGAAGTATCCCCAAACAGCACTCCTGTTTTCTTACAATATCTTGATAATGTGGAAAATGAATATTGAAACCGTTGCAAATATTCAGAATTGATATGTATAGGAAAATCTATATTTTTGACAACATGAGTCTGCAGACATTTTGTTTATCGGCCTTGTGAGTGCAGGCATCGCTCGATCTCCAGCCAAATGAGCTTTTTGGAAGAAAAGAAAAAAAAAACCTTAGCAGACTTTTATATTGTGTGAAATATCCAACAGCCATTATGTCGCCAACAAAGGGGGGATATTTGCATCCAAATATCAGCAAATACTGCTTTCATCATTTCATAAGCAGACACTATTATTGTATTGATTCATTTTCTCCTTGAGTTTCTGAGTGGAGGACTGTCATAATGGATGAAATCATCATTATAATAATACATTGTATTTATGAAGTGCTTTTCCCAGAACTCAAAGCATTGTACAATCAATCAAATCTAAAACAATGACAATTCATACTAGAAGAAAGTTAAAGTGAAAGCAGATCAGGCAGACAAGTAAAAGGAGATCAGGTAGATAAAAAATAAAAGCTTAAAAGGCAAAAAACATAAAAAAAAAAAAAAATTACAAAGTGAATCTGACACATGCCTGTATGATTCAGCAACAAAGTCGAGTGAAGAACGGCAGTGCAAGTATTCCTACACAATGGAATAATACATTTAAATGATCAAAAACCCTAGTAGAAACGATTTGGCATGTTCTCCAAAGTGACCTTATTCTCCAATGAGAGAGGCTGATATAGTGAGCGAGTTCCACATGAGCATCAGCCCCGGGAAGGTCATTCACTTATTCTGACACGGAGTGAAATGTCGGTGCCGTTGACATTTTCCTCAGAGCCTCAATAACCTTCAAGTACTTTTAGTGAAAAACAGACCAACAAAAAGGTTTGGTTACAAAAATAACTCATACTACAAAAAAGTTCACCAGACGCAATCAAGCACCAATTGTTCTCTTTCTTCCAAAGCTCTTTTCTGTGTAATACGACTCCACCCTCTTAACTTTCTGTGCGGATACTGGATCCTCCCAACAAGTATTAAATCAACATTTAACCCTGGAAGGAGGAGGCTGATTTTAACTGTTCAACTGGCTCTTTATAATTTGTCTCCGTTTTTGTTGTAGACAACATCTTTCCATCTCCCTTCGATAGCTCAAAAGTAGCATCTCCATTGAAAGCAATGTTTTATGGGCAGCAGCTCATGGAGGTAGAGCGGGTCATCAGGTAATCTAAAGGTTGCCGGTTTGTTCCCCGGCTCCTCATGCTAACAAGCTGAAGTGTCCTTGAGCAAAACACCTAACCCGTAATGGCTCCCGATGGCAGCGTCCATCGGTGTATAAATAATTGTATGTCGCTTTGGACAAACGCGTCTGCTAAATGACGAGGTACACAGCAATTTCATCGTCCTGATAGCTCAGATAATTGAGTGAAAAAAATAATAACTATGCATATTTGAGATTTTCTGAAAGTTGAGCTGTGAAACCACAAGCAAGACGCTCGGAAAGCAGCTGCTTCCCTCTGATTCTATGTGGTTATAAGGCAGTGCCGGTCGGGAGAAAACACGCCCCAATAGTGGATGCGGGAGTCCCAACACTGCAGTGATGTTAGGCCCAAGTGCCGTACCTGGAGGAGCGGCTTGTCCTGCATCCAGAGGCAGTAGAACAGACCCTTCCACAGCTTGAGCAGCTCGTCACTGGTGAATCCACCTGCACACAGGACAAAACACACACTATATGAGCTGAGATACAATGTTATCTACCTGTGATGGTCATGGCCGCTCCCTGATGTAGTATGTCGTATTGCTCATTATATGGTTACATGTATTTCCTGCTGCAAGTTTGCAACACGGAGCTGTTAAATATTTACTGTACTCATTGAAAAGGTTGTGTTGCAATTGTGCAAAATAATTGTTAAATATATGTCAACATGTCAACAGATTCAGCAAATTCATGTTGGGGAAAAAAAATAACAAAAGGATATTGATGAGAATCTACTTGACAAGTGACAGTGAAGTGAGGGACTTTACCTGTAACAGGTAAATACATGAACCAGCTCAAATCAAGTACACATGTTAATAAACACTAAAAACAAACAGCGGTGGGAAGTGTCTAAGAAAGTACAAATACACAAATAAATTTTTCTAGTACTTAAGCATATTCGGGTTTGGGGACTCCCAACACTGTATCTCGAAACCAAATATCTATCCATCTATGTATATAATACATTTCTAACACACTTACGTTTAAACATATATATCAGGATTGATGTGTGTGTGTGTATATATATATATATATATATATATATATATATATCTCAAAGTCAGGTACAGGATCTATCCAAGTGCTGATCAATGGTTCAACAGGTCCATATCCTTACAGAATACTGACACTTTGTTTTTAATCAGAGTAATGTGTAGAAAGAGACTCAACTGTACTTAGCACAAGTACTTTAGTGCTTTAAGAGCAAGTACTTTACCACTTTTACTTCGGTAGAAAAGTCAACGTGGTACTTCTAGAGTTCTGGATGCTTCTTCCACCCCTGGTGCTACAGCAGGAGACCAGACGACGGAACGTGGGACGCAAGCTGATGCTCGCCATGTGTGCGCTGCCGTTCTTACATACGGAGCGCGGTGTACTGAGGCCTTATTCCCCGCACACGAGAGAACGCTCCGGTCCACGCTGTCCGGTCGAAACCGCCCCCCAGCACCGTGACCCCGCGGAGATGAAACCACTCGGAGCCGCGTGTCCCGGCTCGGGGCTCCGGGAAGGCTAGCGGGTGTGCTAGCGCGGGGCTATTTACCCTGGGCTCTCTGCGACCGGACGTTGATGTATTTCCTCAGCTTCTTTATGGCCCTGGTCCGAAGGGGCTTCTCGTTGGACGCTAACCTCTGGGCGAACTGGACCTCGGGCTCGGGTGGCGGCGCCATGTTCCCGCCGACTCACGTGGAAACGCGTCGTCGTCTTCTTCGCTTTCCCCTTCGACGCACGCTGCTCCTGCGGCGCGGGTTGATGACGTGCCACAGACGTGCGGGAGCTGTGCTGCGTTGTGGTGCAGCTCGGGGGTCGGGCGTTCCGCCGCAACTACACACACGAGATGGGCAAGAGTACACTGAAAAGTACCTACATACTAAGTACAAATACATGCCCATTGAATGGATCAAAAACTAATTACAAATTACTTGTGTGAGCAAATGTAATTAATTTAATTAAAATACATGTAGTATACTATTTCAAAATACAACAACACATAAAGCAAGCTGCCATGAACTGGTGCTATCTCCATCACAAGCCCAAAACAGTTCTTGCACTAGCAACATTAAAAAAACAAAAACAAAAAAAAAACACGTTTTAATTAAAAAACATTTGCACATTTCCATTTTTTATTTAAATGAACATTCCTATGAAGTCAGTCATCACAAAACAGGCAGCTGGATGTGATGACAGTAGGGCTGTGTAGCCGAGGGAAACAAGCAAACCCCAGAAAAGTGTCCTGGATAAACAACAATTATCAAACATTATCCGCAAAACCATAAAACCTTCAACCTTTTCATTTCCTCTAGTTTAAATGAACATGTTTCACACACTTCAGTCATTTCATTTTGGTTGTTTTTGAGCACAACCATTTTTCTTCTCGTATTTCACGCCCCCACTTGTTTTCTCAAGGCACGTAAAATAATGTGATATTTCTTTGCTTTATTTTGTAATTTGACATTTGCACATAGATTCCCAATGACCAATAGAGTAGATGCAGGCCTCAAACTGTGCAGTGACCGGGGGATAGACAAACACAAGTCATGACCTGCACCAAGTCATGCAACTCACACCACCTTCAACAGTCAGAGCATCATATCAATATATGATATCCTCATTTCATTGTTAAGTATTTTAAATACAAAAATACTATGGCCAAATGTATCTAGATACAAATTACATCTATTTGTTTTTCACTCGGATCAAATTTATTTTTACAAAATACCAAAAAAGTAATTAAAATACGTATTTCCAATACATGTATTTGAAAGGATGCCCGTCTCTGACTACAAAGTAGTTGAGATCGAAGTTAGACGTGTCTTATAAGTAAAAACCCACGCAAAGGGAACTTTGTTCACCGTTAACCGTGTTGATTCACGACTCAAGATTCAATGACACATTGTTCCAAGCAATGTCGGATTAGAGATGGTTAACTTTAGGTATAAGATAAGAGATGGTTAGTGTTAGGGTTACGTACACGTCCAATTGGGGCATTTTCGGACTACAGTGGTTTCGTAATAATAGGCCGTCGGAACAATGGCGTGGCACCCTATTGTGACGTAGGTTCTGTCATCTCGGTAAACTGGGACCTGAGCGATCTGCACCGAAATTTGTATTTAAAGCGCCGTTCCTTTGCTCTTTTCCCTGAAGGAGGTTGAGTTTTTCGAGGTCTGTCTCCTTTGGAACGCAGCATTGTCACCCAGAAAACCACCACATGGTCAGCATCATAAAATTCACATTTTATTGTATTGTATTTTTCCAAGGCTCTGTATATTATAATCATTGTTTTATAAACACAGACATTTTCTCCGAGACGTAAATCTTCTGAACTGTGAAAACATTAAGATTACATGTGGAGATGGAAACACGTTCTTTTAACAAAATGGATTGTGGATTTAACTTCCCAAAGATTAAGGTCTGGTTGCATCTGCTTACGAACCTGTCAAAAGACACACACACGCACACACACACACACACACATGCGCACACACACACACACACACACACACACACACAGAGCGAGAGAGAGACACACACACACACACACACCCACATAGCTAGAGAGAGCGCGAGAGAGAGAGACACACACAGAGAGACACACACACACATAGAGAGACACACACACACATGCACGCACCCACACACACACTCAGATACATATAGAGAGAGATACGCACACAGAGATAGACACACACACACACATAAACACACACACACACACACATACACACACGGACACATACACACACACACACACACAAATAGATAGAGAGAGACACACACACACACACACACACACACACAGATAGAGAGACACACACACACACACACACACACACACACACACACACACACACACACACACACACACACACACACACAGACACACACACACAGATAGAGAGACACACACGCACACACAGATAGAGAGAGAGAGAGAGACACACACACACACACACACACACACACACACACACACACACACAGACAGAGAGAACGAGATAGACAGAGAGCGAGAGAGGGGGAGGGGGAGACACACACACAAAACATATTTAACATATTTAATTACACAGCGATAAAATTTCTGAATGCATACATACGTTGATTGCTTTACAGGTTGTTGTTTTTTAAGTGTGTGTGTGTGTTGCTTTATACACACACTTTGTTTTTCTAATTATTTGGTTTACTTTCAAAATAATTATCATTGAAGCAAAATAATAAAATAATTTATAAAAAATAATAAAAAAATAACAAAATAATGCTATGCTGTGAACATGACAGATAATCTTTGTGTGTGTGTGTGCGTGTGTGTGTGTGTGTGTGTGTGTGTGTGTGTGTTAAACATTGACCTGGGCTCTGCTTGTTGCTCGTCGGGCCTGTCACACAGTTGGGGATCCAGCGGAGGCTGACGGCGTAGTTCTGCTCCTCCTTCTCTACTTCAGCAACGTCCTGCTTGGCGAAGAGGAGAGGATGGAAAGGATGAGGAGAGGATGAAGAGGAGGGGAGGAAGAGGAGGGGAGGAAGAGGAGAGGATGAAGAGGAGAGGACGAAGAGGAGAGGATGAAGAGGAGGGGAGGAAGAGGAGGGGAGGAAGAGGAGAGGATGAAGAGGAGAGGATGGAAAGGATGAGGAGAGGATGAAGAGGAGAGGATGGAAAGGATGAGGAGAGGATGAAGAGGAGGGGAGGAAGAGGAGGGGAGGAAGAGGAGAGGATGAAGAGGAGAGGACGAAGAGGAGAGGATGAAGAGGAGGGGAGGAAGAGGAGGGGAGGAAGAGGAGAGGATGAAGAGGAGAGGATGGAAAGGATGAGGAGAGGATGAAGAGGAGAGGATGGAAAGGATGAGGAGAGGATGAAGAGGAGGGGAGGAAGAGGAGAGGATGAAGAGGAGAGGACGAAGAGGAGAGGACGAAGAGGAGGGGAGGAAAAGGAGAGGATGAAGAGGAGAGGATGGAAAGGATGAGGAGAGGATGAAGAGGAGGGGAGGAAGAGGAGGGGAGGAAGAGGAGAGGATGAAGAGGAGAGGATGGAAAGGATGAGGAGGAGAGGATGAAGAGGAGGGGAGGAAGAGGAGGGGAGGAAGAGGAGAGGATGAAGAGGAGAGGATGAAGGGGAAGGGAGGAAGAGGAGGGGAGGAAGAGGAGAGGATGAAGAGGAGAGGATGAAGAGGAGGGGAGGAAGAGGAGAGGATGAAGAGATGGGGAGGAAGAGGAGGGGAGAAATAGGAGAGGATGAAGAGGAGAGGATGAAGAGGAGAGGATGAAGAGGAGGGGAGGAGGAGGAGAGGACGGAGATGAGAGGATGAAGAGGAGGGGAGGAAGAGGAGTTCAAGAGGAGAGCATCTCATCACGACACTCAGCCCTGACTGAGAGATACTGGTTTATGTGTCTACTAGACCGTGCGGAATTACAAGACCTGCTCTAAACCGGCGCAAAACAGCACAGCATGCACAAAAACACCCCAAAAGCCAAGCTAAGATACGTAGCATCCAAAGAGACACCACAATACCAGTAAAACTCATATTTCAGTGTATACTGATGTAAATGTGTTAACGTGTGCACAGCTCACTGCAACCGCACGACCATAGAAGCCACGCCCACACTATGTATTGATCCTGTGTCATATACAGTATTTTGCCATACATGGTCCCATTACCAAACAAATCCCTGACCCCACGGCAGCAGAATGAACAGCATCGGTTGAATGGAAAGACATGCTCCACCCAAACGCCACCATCATGCAACACTGGCGTGGCGTTTTTAAATCAAGCAAAACACCACAACGACAGGCCGGAACGGAGGTCCAGGAGGGAGACCCCGGGTCCAGAAAGTCCGGAAGCCATGCCATGTGCTCGCCCCAACCACACACAGGTTAGCTGGGGCTCTGGGTTTGATGGCGAGCAGGAAAACCCACACGCTCCGAGCAGCGGCGAGGACTTTGGACTTTCTGAACCCGGACGAACTACCAACCCCTCCGGTTGGGAGGCGTGGACAGCACCTCCTCTTCATAACCCGTGGAGGTGAAGTAGCCGTCCCCCGGACCCCGGGGCTTGGACTTGGGGCCCCTTGGACCTTCGCGGCTCTCCCCGTCCGCCGCCTGCTGGAGCTTCGGTCAGAGGGGTTGGCAGAGGTCACGTTCCACCTGTTTATTTCTGTTAATCTCATTCAATTTCCCTGATCGTTCATCTTTTCATCTGTTCACCCCAAAAAAAGCTTTGAAAAGCAGCGGAAAGAACATTCATTAGGGCAGGGATGTTGCGCAGCCGGCAATTACCGCAAAATAACCCCCGACTGGGTGATCAGGTATTGTCATCACTCCGAAGGGGGTTATTTTGCGATAATAACCCTCACTTTTTTAGTGAACCGGGTAAAAAGTCCCAACCAGGTAAAAAGTTCAAAATCCCTTTTTTTAATAGTGACCTGGCCAAAAGATCGGCGAAAAACATTGTTACAACACTAAACACAGACATATAACCGACATATACAACTGTCGCACACTACAAACGAGTGAACACAAAATGCAGTTAAAATGCAACACAGGGTCCAGGACAAAAACCCAGTTATGATGCATGAACAGGCACAGATTTTATGAAGCGGTTTCCAGTGAAAATCTCGGAGCAATCGCATCGACCGAGAGGGCTGTTTTGACGATCCTTCAAAATGGACTTAAATTGCAATTTAAATTGCAATCTAAAAAGGCAATTTCAGGTTCTTCTCTACATCACTCCAGCGTGTTTAAAAGCTTGTTTTTTTTGCCCAATTTTGAGCTAACTCCGGGGACAAACATCTGGAGAATATCGCGAGAGCGCGGGTCATATTGATTTTTATTTTTACATTTTTACACATGTATGTGCATAGATATAAGGAGGAACCGGTCCAAGGGGAGATTTAAATATAAAAGCCAACCCATGCCCAAATCTGCAGGCATGCAAGGATGGCGCCCAGCAGCAGCGTACACTGCACAGCGCTGGACAAGAATAGCACAGCCAGTAACATCCCTCTGGCTGCACATTATACTTATTACACAGCTACCTAGAAGATAAAAGAATATTTTGAGACGGAATATGAACTGGAAATTATTTTATAACTAGTAAGCCTAGTTTAAGAGCTTGCACTATTAAAAAGACACTATGAAAAATATACTCCCGATAAAAATACCTTTGTTCTACATATGACGAACCCATTCACTGTCATTAATGTGAAATCGGTCAGATCGGCACCCATCTCTCCAAGTGCATCGGAGTTCCTATGCAGCATCACTAGATGGCGCCACCAGCCAGTGTCAGTGTCGCAGAGTAGGCGGCGAGGAACAAGGAATGCAAAACCGGACGGAGAAGCGGTCGCCCGTGACAACGGTCAATGACAGATTAACTCGATGCCGATTAGTTAATAGCAGCAGTCAGCGGGCGGTTGTTTGCGAACAATGACCGCCGACGGCTGCTATCGACCAATCAGCACGGAGTATTCCACGGAGCCGCACAGCGAGGGATGTGAGCTCCGGAGGCGGGGACGTTTGTTGACACGGGAGGTGGGGGTGTGGGTGTGGGTCACCTGCTCCATCAGCTCGAATTCGCCGTGCTGCTCGCAGCCGTTGTCAAACACGTACTTCCCAGGACCCAGCGGCTGAAAGACAGGGACAGGATCCTTCTGCTCTCAGGCGGAAAATAAAGGACTTTGCAGCTCCAGACCATCGCACCATACAGCGCACCTCTGATTCTATGTTCCATATTTTCTAGGAAATATTTACACCAGTAATTATATGAGATGTGAAATATTCCGAATCAGAATCAGAAGCCATTTATTGCGCCAAGAACATTGTCATATATGGGGAATTTGTCCTGGCGAAGATTGATTCATTGCTGAACAGACAATTTGCATAAAAAGTTTAATTGAAAACATAAAACAAGAATAGCCAAATGTGCAAATATAGCCAAAATTGCCCCAAAAATATATCTAATAATAATAATAATAATAATAATAATAATAATAATAATAATAATAATAATAATAATAATAATAACACAGTGGAAACCTCTTAAAGTGATCACATCTGACCGGGTCAAATTGATCCCTAGAAGCGAAAGATTATTACAATGGAATTGTTTTTCTTTTTTTATTTTTATTTCTCATGCAGATTACCATCTCATGGTATCGATTGCTCTGCAGAGCCGGACACGGGACGCACAGGGATTTTCTTTTAGTTTTGTTCAGTTAGGAAAATAAATAAAAAAAACACTTGTTTTTATTGTTTTTTATTTTGCAGAAACGGGCAAACAGGGACGCGCAGCGGAGACGACTCCCTCTCCATTACACATTTGCAGCACTGCTCTACACCTGTTTTACCAAGTATCAATCTTAAATACATTTCAGACGGGCTGTAGCACCGGCAAGCCCCTGCAGACGGGTGACCGCGAGGCGGAGGATAAAAAAATATAGAGAATTACCGTAGTTCTTTTTTTTTTCTCCATAGGTCCTCGCGTATGGAAAGACCCAGAATAACACAGTAAGCGCACCACTGGATTACTAGAGGAAAATGATTTAAACAGCATTTGCACTGGAATGATTCCAAGCTTTTTGACCGTGATCATTACAAGCGGCTTCCACCGTAATAAAAGAATTGCCAAATATACAAGAAATATACTGAAAAGGGATTCTATGCACGAGGGGTGAAGCGTCAGTACGGTTAGCGATATGACCATGGGTACAAAATATAAATATGTACGGTCATACGATCAGTGTCGATGTGGGGACTCACCAGGTTGTTGGTGAATTGGCCCTGGAACTTGTGGTTGGCGTGGAGCAGCTCTCCACTCAGGTCCATGGCACCCTTCACCCAGGACCCGCGGTACTTTGAGCCCGTGTCCTGGTAGGAGTACGTCCCCTGGCCGTGTCTGTCAACGCACCACGGAATTACGCGCCGGACCCATTTTATTTATTGGGTAATTAAAAGCCCCACACTGAGCTGCTTGGATTTCCCTACTTCTGTGTCAGAAAATTAAGAAAGAACAGAGGGTTTGGTTTTGTGCCTGAAGGGTTACCCGAGCCAAAAGTATATAGTATATAAGTGTGTTGTCTGAAAGTATACTTATGTTTTGATATTTTGTCATCTCTTTATGACTTCACAATTAATGTACTAAAATGGTATTAAATTGGAACCACATAAATTGTACATCGTGTGTTAAGATACATTTCATATATTTTACTTTCAACAAGCAAAATAAGTGTGTTTTAACTAGTATACTAGTTTTACTAAAGTATACTAAAGTACGGCTTAGGTTTGGTTCATTTTTCGATACTGTGTTTATCACAGCATATTAACGACTAACATACTAAAGCTGTACTATGAACGAGTACGTGAAAGAAAACGACAAAAAACGTACGACAAAAAAACACATCGGGTGTACTCCCAAAAAGTACAAATGGGTAGAAATGAGGCGCAGCTGGTCCCGTCAGACAACTCGACGGCGCCACACGCTTCCCACCCCTTATATGGGCCGGCCCATTTTAGCGGCCGGCCCCTCCTGCCCCGCCCGCTCTGCAGCGCCACCTCCGCCCCCCCCCCCCCCCCCGCCTCCACCTGTTGGGCTCCGCTCCTCCATCCAACGGAAGGCGGGGGATTCGTACTGATCACTCCTGTATTCCCGGCTCACTAGGTGTCCGTGCTCGACAAAAAGTTGTCTGCCGGAAATACACTTTTAACACACTTGATGAACCAAAGATATACTTTCATTTTGGGAAAAAATTGACGTCCCCCCACTTGGGCAGACGTGCGTTCAGGTGAACCCCAGGACGCACCTGACGTGCTGGTGCCACTCCCCGTCGTAGTGGTCTCCGTTTGGGTACGTGTAGACACCGTGGCCCTGGCGCAGGTCGTCCACCCAGGAGCCTGGCGGGGAACCGGCGGAGGGAGGGAGGGAGAGAGCGAAGGAAGCCTGAGGAAGAGGTTCGAGGAGCGGGCGTCCATCGCGCATCGAGGTCGCCGTCCCCGGTGTAAGGAATGGCGACCACGGTTCATAGTTGTCAGCGCTGTTCAGCGGTTTGTTCAGCGGCGTCATGAAATTAAAGGTGCCATTTTGCATAGCGTCTGAACGAGTGTTTCCAATAAGGTGTGGCCCCAAGCTTGTCACAAATGGGGGTCTGAAATATCTGAGGGGTTTTAAAAAGGCAGCTTTTTTGGTTTGATGACACGCCTGGTAACATGGCACCGTGCACTCAAATGTGAAATGCGGCGTGATCCTCTAACGAGGCAGGTCTGTTCATAGTTTGGGGCCAATCGGACCAGAGGCGGGCCCCCGAGCTGGGCCCCCGAGGCCCAGGCTCTCCGCACTTCGGGGCGGGTGGTGGCCCCCGGTCCTGGACCTGAGCCGGCACGGACCTCGGTCCAGGACCACCCGCCCCGAAGTGCGGAGAGCCTGGGCCTCGGGGGCCCAGCCCGGGGGCCCGGTCGGTGCCCGCTTTAAAACCAGACCCCATTTGTGACTAATTTGGCGCAACACGTCAACGGGAACAGAGCGAACGCAGGTTTCACTTGAAGGCTGCAGCTGAACGAGCGCAATTTTGAGCTCGTCCCGCTGCGGTGCCGGGAAGCGGAACCCGCGTCCTTTACCGGAGCCCGGGGGAGGCGGCGCTCTGCCCGGGGGGAGCAAATGTCGCCGCCGCTACCTTGGTACTTGGATCCGTCCGGGTAGAAGAAGGTTCCCTGGCCGTGTTTCAGGTTCTGCTTGTAGTCCCCGATGTACCTGGCGCTGTTCTTAAAGCGGTACGTCCCCTGCGGAACACACACACGGGCCGGGAGTGACCGGGGCCGAGCGTCGATGGTGCGAAGAGAGAATGAAACAGTGGTTTCATCGGGAACCGTCGCGCTACAAACACATTGATTTTAGGTGTTTGGTTGTTTGACTTGGGAGTTTACGGCATCTGAATTTACAGCAAAGAAGTTGCCAAAATAGCTACAGTATTTACATTACATTTACATTTAGTCATAGATCAGACGCTTTTATCCAAAGCCACTTACAATTATTCAAACACCGACGGACGCAGCCATCAGGAGCAATTAGGGGTTAAGTGTCTTGCTCAAGGACACTACAGCATGCTAGCAGGAGGAGCCTGGGATCCAACCAGCAACCTCTAGATCACTAGACCACCAGCTCTACCTCCTGAGCTACCATCCCCAGTATGTATGTACAGTATGTATGTATGTACAGTATGTATATCAAAGTTTCTTTCTATCGCTGTGTTCAATGCCAGAGCGGTGATGCATATTTTACGGTCGGTTTCCTTTTTCGCATTTGTTTCCAATAGAAGATGGCAAAAAAAAACAAAAACACAGTATATATTGAAGGATAAGCCTCTTTCTGCAACGGCTTTAATTGCACGTTTTCCGAAACAGTTGCAGATATCACGAGATACGTTCCCTTCCCTGGCGCAGCCGGATCAGCGGCGGTCCTCCTCACCTGTCCGGACCGCTTGCCGTTCTCGTACTGGCCGTGGTAAGTGTCTCCGTTGGGAAGAACAGCTTTCCCAGCTCCATGCCTCTCCCCCGCCTCGTTCCTGTCGCCCTCGTACTCCTGGGGCCGAGGAAGAAACACATCGGGGAGTCAGACGCGCACGCACACAACTGAGGATTATTGTCATTGTCGATGAATCCCTTGATTATTTTCTCGATTAACCGATTAGTTGTTCCGTCCACACAACGCAAGGAAGTGCGGGAAAGGCAGTTGGTCGCTGTCTCGCCGAGCCCGGGGCGACCTCCTCAAATCTCTTTGTTTTGTCCCCAACCCCAAAGATATTCAGTACGAGACGAAAAGACAGCGAAAAGCATTCACGTCCAAGAAGCCAGGATGAGAGGATTTGGAAATGTTTTTCTTAAAAATGAACTCAAAGCGATTAATCGATGATCAATATAGTTGGCGATTAATTTAACAGTTGCCAACTAATCGATTAACTGACTCATCGTTGCAGCGCTAACACACGCACGTGCACACACAATACACATACATATAGAAATACATGCATATATTTTCTTGCCATATATTTTTGATTTCGGTGATATCGGTTTTTTATTATGATATGATTTATTTTAGTGTCATGCATGCAACAAATGACGAGTCTTAAATATTGAATCTTAAATCCTGAATGCAACCACTCACCCCGAGGTCATTGTGATCCTCATCCAAGTCCTTGTCCTCCTCTGAATCTGACATGCTGCTTTGATATTATTATTAATAATAATAATAATAATAATAATAATAATAATAATAATAATAATATTTCTATATGTTTTGTTGTTAGTGGTTCACTTCTTGGATGTAACTAAAAAAGTTGAATAAGTGGTGTGGCTGCTCACTAGACGCTCACACACACACACACACACACACACACACAAGCGCGCGTTGTTTGGCGTTGCCATGGCGATGGACGGGGCGCTCGCCGGCCGTTGGCGCCTGGATCGCGTTACGATGACGTCACTGTGACGTGTCATGGTACTGCGCCGGTCCATGCAAATATGAATGTTTTCACTGAAGTCACTTTGTATTTATTCATGTTGAGCCCTGGCCTGTTTTATTTTTTATTTATTTTTTATTATCAAACCCTTTTTGTATGGGTTATTTATTTGTTTGTATGGGTTATTTGTTTGTTCGTATGGGTTATTTGTTTGTTTGTATGGGTTATTTGTTTGTTTGTATGGGTTATTTGTTTGTTTGTATGGGTTATTTTGTATGGGTTATTTATTTGTTTGTATGGGTTATTTGTTTGTTTGTATGGGTTATTTATTTGTATGGGTTATTTATTTGTGTATGGGTTATTTGTTTGTTTGTATGGGTTATTTATTTGTTTGTATGGGTTATTTGTTTGTTTGTATGGGTTATTTATTTGTTTGTATTGGTTATTTATTTGTTTGTATGGGTTATTTATTTGTTTGTATGGGTTATTTATTTGTTTGTATGGGTTATTTATTTGTGCTTTATTTACCTATATTTATATTTACTTATATATCTGTTTAAATCGAACTGGTATCGATTATTCGTATTATTGTATTGTTAAAATAATTGTAATTAAAAATAATATAACACAATTAATACAATGAATAACAATATTAATATTATTAGCATAATAATGAAGACCAGATATATATGTATCTGTGTTTTGAATTGGACGTTGTTCTCTTCGTTTTAACGTAATGAGCCTTTGAATGGCCTCTGGGTATGAAACGTGCTGTAGCGCCCGCGGACCGCCAGGTGTCGCTGTGTTCTCAGTTTTCGATGCACCGAAGCTGCGGCTCATTTTTTCGGCACAAACCGGAAGAAAGATTTGATTTTGAAAGATTCTTTTTACTTCTACTTTATTGACCATTTTTTTCCCCTTTTAATCAATCGCTTATTATAATCTTTTATTTTTTATTTATATTTTTCTGATCGCTGAGGTTTTTTTTTTTTTTTTTTTTTTTTTTTAAGAATGCATGACTGCAACTTCGCAAATAATTTGAACAATAAATATATAGAGGATGCCTTTAAAAGAAGTTAAATAATAACAAGACAAATCAAACAGAAAACAACCGTAAAAAATAAAAATAAAAACGGTTCTGAAGACGAAAAGTGCTCGCTTCCTTGTGCTGCGTTCTACGAAGTCGGAAATCGGTAATTCCGAGTCCCCAACTTCCAGCTGAAAGGCCTTCCGTTGTCTTTGATCGTGACAACGGGAACGCCCACGGGAAACGCGTGCGTGCGTGTCTCTTTATTCAAACATCCCTCAAGCTACACCCAAAACGCCGACGCGGAACTACTCCGACCTACACGGGCGCCCCTTTGCACTTATCCGAGAAGTGGCGCCTGGGTCGGAGGTCGAGCGTTTTTTTTTTTGTTTTTTTTTCCCGAGTCCGGACGCCGCGGGAACGCAGCGCGGTGCGTGGCTGACGTCATAACGGACAGATGCGCCGGTGCTTCCGCGCAGCGAGGGAGCATCTGTGCGCAGCGGCGACTGGAGCTGGAGCCGCCGGTCAAACGCCGGTCAAACGCCGGTCAACCGTCCTTCTCCCGGACAGCGTACCCCCGCGTCGCCTATGTGAGTTTACCGCGCAACATTTATCATATTTTATCCAACCGCGGACCGACCGCCGTGACCTGCAGGGTCCGTGTCCGTGTCCGTGTCCGGGTGCGTGCGTGCGTGCGTGCGTGCGTGTGTGTGTGTGGGGGGTCACGCTCCCTTACGACGCGTGTGACAATAAAGCAAGTGTCTCCTTCAATAGAAAATAGAGATACATGTTTATTAATCTAGTTTCCAGTGAAAGCAAACGCTTTATAACAAGCGTTATGTTATGAATAACGTGGATCGGCCATTTTTCAGTCATGCTGTTTAGTTGTTGCTTCGGTGTGTACTACAGAATAAACCCTCTCCTATAATACACTATAATGAAACCACCAATAAACATTTTAACATCATCCTACCAAGTTTTCCAATGATGCTTTATAAAATTATTTAACATTTAACTTACAGTTACTTATAGTTAGTTTAGTGGTTTACATTCTAAATTCTACTTTTTTACATTTTTATTCTATTTGGACTTTCACTGACAGTAGCTGTAGCTGTGGTTGACTACAGGGGAATAAAGTTGATCAGCCACAGCATGAAGCTGTGGGAAAGGGTAGTGGAGGCCAGGCTAAGAGGAGAGGTGGGGATCAGCCAGCAGCAGCATGGTTTCATGCCAAGAACGAGTACGACAGATGACATGTTTGCTTTAAGAACGCTGATGGGAAAGCGCAGGGAAGGCCAGAGGGAGTTGCACTGCGTCTTTGTGGATTCAGAGGAAGCGTGTGTTAGGGTGCCGAGAGAGGAAGTGTGGTATTGCATGAGGAGGTCGGGGTGGCAGAGAAGTACGTAAGAGTGGTACAGGATATGTATGAGGGCGGTCAGACAGTAGTAAGGTGTGCAGTAGGTGTGACGAAGGCATCAAAGTGGAGGTGGGATTGCGTCAAGGATCAGCTCTGAGCCCTTTCTTGTTTGCAGTGGTGATGGACAGGTTCACAGATGAAATCAGGCAGGAGTCTCCGTGGACTACGATGTTCGCGGATGACATTGTGATCTGTAGCGACAGTAGGGAGCAGGTTGAGGAGAGCCTGGAGAAGCGGAGGCATGCGTTAGAGAGGAGAGGAATGAAAGTCAGCAGGAGTAAGACACGATACATGTGCCTGAATGGGAGGGAGGACGGCGAAAAAATGAGAATGCAAGGAGCGGAGGTGGAGAAGGTCGGATGAGTTCAAGTACTTGGGGTCGACCATCCAAAGCAGCGGAGAGTGCGGGATAGAGGTGAAGAAGAGAGTACAGGCAGGGTGGAGTGGGTGGAGAAGAGTGTCAGAAGGGTTCCAGCAAATGTGAAGGGGAAGGTGTACAGGACGGTAGTGAGAGCAGCCATGTTGTACGGTTTAGAGGCGGTGGCACTGGCAAAAAGGCAGGTGGCTGAAGTCAAGAGTTGAGGATGTTGAGGTTTTCATTGGGAGTGACGAGGACCGACAGGGATTAAGAATGAGGACATTTGTCATGATGGTGAGGATTGGTGCGTTTCTCTACAGACAATTAGCTGAGAAAAAGCTTAACTGTCAGCGTATTAAACATAAATGAATACAATAAAAAATAGAAACTGCACAAACATACAGAAACAGCCGAAAAATACAAAACAGCAGTATTTAGATGTATAAAAAATATACAGAATATACAAAACGTGTTTTTTTGCACAGAATATAAAATATTGGTATGGATATATAAGGTATAAATGATAAGTTATTGCTTTTCCACAGTGTAATATACTCACTCACTGATATTCACACATACATTGACAAGTTGTGTGTTTGTATGTGAGTGAGTGCATGGAAACAAAACCTGAGACTGATTTCAATGGAGGTGTGAAATTACAGCCGTGGGTTCAAGCGACTGTTCCAGGAGGCTGTAGGGGCTGCAGATATACAGTCTCTCCTCCTCCCTCAAGTGGTGTTGGCCCGAGCCGGCAGCTGCACAGAGGAGTATTCATGCAGTTTCTGGCTAAAAGTAACTCCCGGGTCATCGAATGCCTGTTGCTAATTGGAAAATCCACATGGTTGGTTCAAAATCCCAGAGTTGAGTTGTTCTTTCTGATTTTCCATCTATGTACCAGACCCAGGCCTGGCACAGTGAGCTTTTACTGCTAGTAGATGCAGATCTATTGTTATTACATACATACATACATACATACATACATACATACATACATACATACATACATACATACATACATACATACATACATGCATGCGTAGATAGATCGATACATACATACATACAGTACATGCATACAGTACATACATACAGTACATACATACATACATACATACATGAATACATACATTCATTCATACATGCATGCATGCATAGATAGATCGATACATGCATACATACAGTACATACATACATACATACATACACAAAGACACAAATTCCAATTCCGATTAAATTATCGTCCCGGCCAATGATCGGTCAACATCTAATAAAAAAAAAAAATATATATATATATATATATATATATATATATATATATATATATATATATATATATATATATATATATATATATATAAACTGGGTGATCTCAGGAACAAACGTCGGATGCCTTTTATTTGGGAGGTTTTACGGAGAGATGATAAATAAGTAAGTTCCCCGGCAGTGATGATTGTTCTCTTTCTGCCCTCTTCCTTTGTTTTTTGTTTATTTTTTGTTTTGTTTTCCCCATTGTCCTCCCCGCTGCCTGCCCTTCCATCTCTTTTCCCCCAATCCTCCTCTTTCTCTCCCTTTTACTTTTCACCTTCGTCACTCATTCCCCCAAACCTCTTGTCCGCTGTCTGCTCTGTTTTCTTTCTTCTCATTCCTTCCATCCTCCACTGCCTTCTTTCTCTCTGTCAGTCTTGTCTGTGTGCATTCCTCCTCCCCTCCTCCCCTCCCTCCTTCCTTCCTTTCTTCCTTCCTTCCTTCCTTCCTTCCTTCCTTCCTTCCCTACCGCCAACCTTCCACCTGTCCCCTCGCAGCCCGGTGGGCCATGCGTCCCGCTGCTTTCCCAGAATCCTCTCCTGCGACAGAGAAGTCCGCTCGTCGCCCGGTGGCCTCCTCCTCGGCCTGAGATCCGATGTCCGCCCCCTCCGTCTCCTGCCCCAGCGCTGTTCTGTCGTCATGGCGCCAATTCCTCCAGGAATCCGCTTCCTGGTCTCCTTCAACAGGGACCAATGGTGAGTTTTTCGGGAACGTGGCTGCACGTTCTGCGTAGGCCGGATGCTGGTCGGCCTGAGGGTGCCAGCAGTTGTGGGGCGGTTCCGGAACTGATGTTTGAGCCCTCTGGACATTGTTGACCGATCACGTTCGGAGCCGCTTTTTGGGAATTGATGACGCTGCCGCCTGAAGTTCTTTCTCTCTTTGAGTGCGAGGGACGACGGTGTGAAGTGGTTTGTGTAATCTGGGTTTCTGTGCGTCTGTTGACATGGAGGGGCTCAGGAGCTACAGCGGGTCGTCTGACGATCGACGATTGCCGGTTCGATCCCCCGGCTCCTGGCGGTAGCCGCAACCGCTCCCGGTGAGCAGGTCGGGCGGGGCCGTTGCATGGCTGCCCCCGCCGTCAGTGTCTGAATATGGGTGCGAATGGGTGACATTTAATATTATAATAGTGCCTTTGTTTCCCATGGACTACAACGTCCAAACTCTATCACCACCAAATCGAGTAGTTTTTTTTGTTTATTTTTTTTTTCATGCCACGTCGTTCTCTGCCAGATGAATGTACCTAACGGTGGCGGTAAGGTTTGTAACTTGGAGACGGAGCTCATCTCGTCACTGATGTGCAGGTGACGATGGCTGCCATGGGATGACTGCAACTGGCAAGAGGGCAGTGTGCTGGCTGTAGGAGAGAAATGGAAGGTGTGTGTGTGGGCCTGCATGTGCGTCTCTTGGCCGCCCGCTTGTCATCATGCCAATGGACGCACCAGTGCGATGCTCTAATTAGAACGCTGAAAGAAAGGTTTGGGTTAATAACGGTGACTCATCGCCCTTCATCAGCCCTATATGCCCTTTGTGTAAAGGACTTGGTGTGTTTGTTTCTGGGTGTGTGTGTCCTGTCCAAGTTCCTTGTCGTCGGGTGGCCTTTTAAGACGTGTGAAAGTTGCTGCTTGCTCTCGTCAGCCTGTTAGTTCATATCTCGAAACTCTAAATGTCATGATCACGACCGTCCTTGTGTGGTTCAAGATTCAAGATTCAAGATTTTTTATTTGTCACATACATATACATACTTCCATACATATATGCAGTGAAATGTAATGGAGCGCCGTTGTGCGGGTGTCCTCGCACACGGTGCTGCCGCGCATTTGTTCCCGTCCGTCATCGTCCTGATGACGTTTCCCCCGCCCTGACGTTTCCCCCGCCCCGCGCCCGTCCCTTGCAGCGCCGTGTGGCTCTAATCACGGGGCTCCGGTCGCGGCTCCTTCCCCCGTGAGGTCTTCACATGTCGGGGAGGTGGAAACATTCTGGTCTGCGCCCAGGTGTGCAGGCTCCCCTGCTGTACCAAGGGTGGAGCCGCGCTGTCCAACCTATTTGACGTAGCCACATTCCTAGATATGGATCGCGTAAATATTTGGAGAGATTCGACACCAGCCTTTCCCCTGAAAGGAAATCCAGGTCTGATATTTACACTCAATTTGTCATTACGTTAAGAAAGACAAATTGAAATAACTTTGCTTCTGTGTGTTTGTTTGAATAAGCAATATTCAGAATATTGCAACTGTAATGTAAACATATTACCCCCTATTCAGTTCATCGGGTTCACCTCGAACGCCACAAAACCCAGCGATTCTGCCGCATAGATTTGGGCCCCGATTGAGTTGTTTGGGCAGATAAACAACATCACCATGGCGACCGCCGGTAAACACGCGCGCTTTTGGTGGGAAAGTCAGAGCGTTATGTCGAGTCGGAGAGGATTGCGGACGCCGGTTTTCCCTGGACGGTGGAGCAAGCACTTCCTGTCATTAACCCGACCACCCCGCTCGCCGTGGAAACTGGTTTTTGATGATTCCAAACGCATGTAAACACCTTAGTCGCATTATTATCTTGAGCTTAATCTGGGTATTGAGTGCATGTAAACACAATGACTGTGCTGCCTCTCGGCCCTTCAGTGTATCTATATTTTATTGAGGAGTCCTTTTATGCTCCTTTTCAACATGTTTATAAACCCCTCTGATGTCCCCAAAACTTGTTTTTGAAGCTTTTTGTTGGAAAGAAACCCCACTCGATGTATGCATTCTAGCTATTCTAACCTGCCTCCAGAGCCTGGAGTGTTGCCGACACGCTGTTTCAGGGTGTGTCGCTTTACGCCACGCCCCACTCCGGCACGGTCGGACCTGATCTCGATGGCGGCGCACACAGACGCAGCGGGTCCAAACTCTCCCTTTTCGCTGCTCTTTATGTGTGGTTTTGTTTATATGTCACTTCACCAATGTTAAGTAGTTTAGTCGTGGGAATCCCACCTACAGTGTCGGCTAGGGCTAAACGCCAAAAGAAACAGAATTATTTTTGAAATACCTACTTACCCTTGTCTGCAGTTTCTTCACAGACAGTTTTTATTACCCCCCCCCCCCTTTTTTAATTGTATTATTTTCTTTTTTTTAAGATTTGTGCTGGTCTCTGCAGCCAACAGAGCAGTTCCCGTGTTGTTTCTCCAGCCGTGGGTGGAGTTACTCAGACGGTGGGGCGGTTCTAATTCTAATGTGTCTCAATGCGACGTAGGACTGAGACGCAAATCTGAGCGGCTTGTTGAAGCACAAAAAAAACAAAAAACAGATTGAGTTGTTCTTATTCCACCGTGTGTGTGTTAGTAGTTCCGTCAGAGACCTGAATGTGTGCGCACAAGCGCTGAAAAAGTGAGTTTTTCATAAAAGGTGGCCTTTAAATAAAGAGTAAATTATTCATATCCCAAGTTTTGGAAAAGTAAGTAACTAGTGCCTGCTTGTGTGTACCTTCATTTAAAATGGCTGTGAGTTACATGGATGCAGTATGTTATTTATATTATTCTTTAGTAGCACTGCATCATATTTTTCCCGATACCAATCAGGATATCGATACTGCTTGTCAATGCCATTATTTATCGATAATCTTAATGATGTTCCTCCAGGATAGTTTGACTGCTTCCACCTACTGTATCTGCCGTAAATGGAACATAAGGAACATGCCCCGTGTTGAACCTTATGTCCTGGTGCCTCAGGTAGGCACATGTGGAAATTAAAGTCAACTTCACAGTGAAACAGCGATGGGGCGCAGCTCAGTTTTCATCCCCCCCAGGGGCCGATTGGCTTTCAGGCGGAGCCATACTCAAAAAAGAAGTAGAACCCTTTGACCGAAAAGACGTGCTCGGAACCAGAGAAGAACAAAGGGCCGCGGTGATTTGGGTTCTCTCTGTGTTTTCGGTGCAAGACCCCGAGGAGAACTTTTGCCTCTTGTCTTTTTCTCGCTCTGAGAGCTCCCCTTGTAGTGATTGGTCCAAATGCTGTTGCGTCATGGCTGGTGGAAGGACTTCAACCTCCTTTTCTTTTTTTGTTTTGTTTCCATCTTTGAATCCACCAAAGCCGCAGCCGACCCCTCTCGCTGTCGCATCGGTGCTTCTTTCACCGTCGCCATTGTTGTTTTGCTGTCGTTTTCTGTTCCCGGCAAATCGCTCTGGAAATAGGTGCCAGGGAATCACTCTACGCCCCCTAGTGGCATGGAATGACATAGAGAAGTAAACTGAGTTCTTATTGCGTGTTCTGACAGCGGTGTTCTGGGAAACATGGTCCCTGGTGGTTCTTGCGTCTTTAGTTCTCACGTCTTTCAAAGTGTGCCTCCACCTTCACAGCTCGTGACGCCATACAACACACAGTTCTCCGTGTTCTGTGTTTGACGACTTTCCAGCCCTAATGTTCAAACTGAAGGTTCAATGCAAAACCTTGTATTCAGTGTGTTTTCACGCCTGTGTAACAATCAGTCTAATATATAGAGTGTGCGTGTGTGTGCGTGCGTGTGCGTGCGTGCGTGTGTGTGTGTGTGTGTGTGCACGCCTGCTGACCTCACTGTGCTAACTAACAGGGTGTGTCAATGCTCCTGAACATGATCAAAGTGCAGGAGGTCACTCTCTGTTCAAACGCACGGCACCAAATTGAAGGTGAACCTGGATTTCCCCTCGGGATTGAGTTTAGTCTGATATGTAACAAATGTGTGATTTGAAAGGAAAGGGGAAGTGAAGCAGTTAATTTAGGCACAAAACACATTGTGGTAGTTCCTATTTGCTTAACATTGTGACATAAAGTAAATGCACGCAGGGCTGTCACTGGGGCGCGCTCCGCTGCGGGTCCCCGTTCCCAAAAACAAATAAAAACAGTGTTTTTATTTTATATGTATTTATTTTCCCTTGTTTCCTAATTGAACGAAACAAAAAAAGCCAAGTGCATCGTTGTCTGCAGAGCCATTGATACACACACGCCCCAGCCCCAAAATGTGAATAAGGTGCCCGGCACATATTTATTTCCACGGTTCCCCCGTTCAATTTGTTCTGGCTACGGGGCTGAACGCATGTGCATATGAACCTGTTTGATCTACGTTCGTCTTCAGCTAAAAGCCACCGTTACGCCCCTTAACTCTATTTATTGAACCTAGTTATTTAAATAATGTTTCTCGGGGCAAATGATTATATTTCCGCTGCACGGTAGGGCAGCCTGATATTATCAAATATCGCAATATTTTTGAGGACAAATACCTCGATATGAGGTATTTGTCCTAAAAACTATTAGGACAAATACCTAATGACTATTGGTGCTTTGATAAAATAATAACACACAACAAATATTTGAGAACCAATCATGAGTAATGTGGATATTATATTGTGTGTGTGTGTGTGTGTGTGTGTGTGTGTGTGTGTGTGTGTGTGTGTGTGTGTGTGTGTGTGTGTGTGTGTGTGTGTGTGTGTGTGTGTGTGTGTGTGTGTGTGTGTGTGTGTGTGTGTGTGTGTGTACGTGGCTTTTTTAATGTACCAGCAAATTATCTCCCGTTAAAGTCTCAAGTACATCAAATGGTCCGTGTTGGGTGGATAACGCTACAAATTCCATTCCAAATGTTTTTTTCGTCACTTTCCTTTCTCCAAAGTGTTTCTTCTTCCCATCCATTAATTTAGGTTGGGTTGCCTTGATCACATGAGGTGATATTGAGGTGGATTTTATTTTTTTTGTTCTTTTGTTTTTTTGTGAACCAACAAAAGACACAACGTATAGAGGAGCACATGCAGAACACAAATGCACTGAATGGCTGTTTCTTTTAAAGATATGGCTTTAAAAAAAAGAATCTAATACGGGGTGTTTTTCGGGGTTTTTTTTCAACCCAAATAATCGTACGGATTACCTCTTTAAACCCCACTGGGAGCAGTTGCTTCCCGGTGCAGCATGGTTCTCTGGTTGGCTCCTTATTTATATTCCAGTCCAGTTCTCAGTGCTGCCCTCATGTGTCCGCTGTCTGCAGGTACAGAACGCTCACCTTCGCCCTCACCTTTCTGCTCTACACCAGCTTCCACCTGTCCAGGAAACCCATCAGCATCGTCAAGGTAACACAGACACACACGTGCACACACACACACACGTACAGACACACACACACACTCATGACCAAAAAATAACTGAAATTATCCAGCTGTTTAGCTTTTTTTCTCTCGCTCATGTTCTAACAAAGAACAATCTTTACTGCAGCCTCCGAAGACACACCTTGAAAAACATTGACCGATTTGAGTTTAGTGATTTCTCTCAGCTTGGCACACACGCTGCGCCGTCAGACAACTCAGCCCTTCCCCGGTGTTTACACCGTGCAGGTGGGGGTGTCCTCACGTGGCCCCGCCGGGGCTGTGGGTGCTGAGCAACAATCAAAGGCCTCACTGTGGAACGTGCGGTGACCAGGATGTGCCTGTGGAGCCGCGTGGCTCGGAGCCAGTGACCTTCTCTTTGTGTCCACAGAGCGAGCTGCATAAGAACTGCTCAGCGGCGGCGGAGCTCGCCATGGCCGGCAGCAGCGGGGCGGGCGGGGGCAGCCAGCAGCCAGGCCTGCCCTCCGTGCGCGCTGACATGGACTGTAGCTGGAAGCCTTTCGGTCTGTTACATTTTATTTTATTATTTTATTTCGCTTTTTCAATCATAACAACTTGACAAAAAATATATAAGAAAGACAAAATATCAAACACAATTTACATTATTAAGTTATTCAACCTAAACCGTACAAAAAAATTATATATATATATATATATATATATATAATATATACATATGTACACATGTACAGGTAAACTACAACGAAGGACGTTTTCCTTTACATGTTAAATGAAATACTTGAGAACAGATCATTTCAACATTATATTTTTTTAAATAAAGTGCAGGCAAGTGAATTAAGTGCATTTCTTATGAACTGAACTGAAATTTTAATAGATAAAAAAAATTAACTTAATAGATCCTCAAAACAGGTTGGGGGTGGTCTTATCTCAACATGTCATCTTTGCGATAAGATAACATGGTGTCATTTCCCTCTTCTGACCGGATCCTCCTTTTGTTTTCGCGTGTCTGCATGGCGACCGGCGCCGCGGCGCATAAAAGAGACGATGAAACTCTAACCATGGAAATGTTAGAAATAGCCTTTTTGGTTTTTACTTAAATAGTTTTCGCCACAACTAATAGTCCAGTTTGGTTCATAGTAGCCTACCGCCCGATGTTGTGTATGAAAGTGTTCCAACTCCACATCTTTTCTCCTGGATGTTTTCTTCCTCGCCTCCTTTGTATATTTAATACAACACAGACAATTCATTCTATTATATAATTATAGAACCCAGAATCGCGATTGTGGCGCCGCACCTTGCGGCCGCCTGCGCGAGCACCACGTGCGCACATTAGAGTATTTTTTGAGCTTATAGAGCTTGTGCGTAATCACCGGGTGTCATGACATTTCACTGCATATATGTACGACCGTATGTGTATGTATGTGACAAATGATCTCTGAACTTGAACTTGAACTTGAACTTGAACGTTTCTTGATTGATGTGCGTTCTTAGTGAGTGTCTTATTTCTCTCCTCAGACAAGAGCAACTACAAGCAGCTTTTGGGAGCCATGGACTACTCCTTCCTGTGCGCCTACGCTCTGGGAATGTACCTCAGGTAAGACCAGGACACCCAGCATGGAGGGCTGACGGCAGGAACTCAAAATAATGATCGTTAGCAATAGTGACAAACAAAATAATAGTCAATAATGACCAATGTGACGGTTGGAGGGGTGGATAATAAAAGTGTGTTGTTGTTGCTGTTGTTGTTTTTTGTTTTTTTTTCTCTGCATGCAGCGGCATCATCGGGGAGCGTCTCCCCATCCGCCTCTACCTGACGGTGGGGATGCTGTGCAGCGGCCTGTTCACCTGCCTGTTCGGCCTCGGGTACATCTACAACATCCACAGCCTGGGCTTCTACATATTTGTCCAGGTGAGACATTCTCACATGCATAGAGTAGACACACACACACACACACACACACACAAACACATGTGTTTACGCAGAAGGCTTTATATATAATATACGGGGATGCACCGGTTGTGAAATTCTTGGCCGATGCCGATATTTTCCGAGTTCCCTGAACGCAGCATCACTTCCTGCTTGGAGCGCTGCAGAGAGCCGTGTTTGCGTCTTCTAAAATCTATAGTGGATGGTGTCGTTCTCTCAGGCGGAGAGAAAAACAAAAAAATGCTAAAATCTATAATGTAATACCTGGGAGGCCTCGCCCAAGTAAATAAATTCATACTTTCCAGTACCTTCACATTATCGTAGAAGTGATGTTTACAGAGACGACACGGTTAAAAACTGCACCGGTAATGATGTTTACAATAGACGAGCTGTGGCAACCGTTTTTTAGTCCTTCCTTTGGTTCCATTATTCCAAATACAAAGTCATTGCGCCTTTAATCTTTTTGTCCTTCTGCAGTTCCTGTAGTCCAGTGTGATTTGACCCTTTTTTGTCCTTCCTGTCGCTCTGTACTTGGCGTACCTCACGCACATGCTGACAGGGTGGAGCTTTAGCCGCTCGTGCTAAAAGCACGCCCCGCTCCTCTCTTGTTCGGGCTCTTTGTCAGGCCCCTCCCTCCGTGGGCGGGGCCGTCGGCACGGCAGCGTAGTTTCGTTGACGGGGTTGTAGTTGCGTGCTTTAAGAAATCATTGCTTAACTTTGGACGTACCACTCTTCAGGAAAAGTTTGCGGTGGACATGTTTTGTGACCTGTGGAACTTGGAGTAAACACTTTAGTTCCTTTTTTTTTTACACCAGAGTCACGCCGAAGTATTTTCTAAAAAGCCGTTTCAGCTGCAACCTCAACCACCGGCAGCTCCCACAGGCGGGGAACACTGGATAAACATCGGCCTCAGCCATCGGTGAATGTCGTCTTATTTGCCGATGGCTGTCAACGAGGCCGATATCGGCCGATGCCGATGTGCGGCCGATAAATCACTACTAGCTCTACCGCGCGCGTGTGTGCTGACATCACTGTGCTAACTAACAGGGTGTGTCTATTCATTTTTATATGTATATAAATATTTATATATATATATTTACTGTGTATTTATTTATGTAGATATATATATATATATAAATATTTGTGTGTGTGTGTGTGTGTGTGTGTGTGTGTGTGTGTGTATATTTATTTATTTATGTGTATAATTATATATATCAGTATTGTCATTTTTTTTTTCTTTTACATTCTTCAATTATAAAATCGTATATGCCAAAAAATGATTAAGGAAAACAGTGAAAGAATGATAATTTTAGGTGGCTCTGTGCTGTCGTCCCCCCCCCCCCCCGTGTTCAAAAGCCGAAACCCAAAGCCGAACCAACGTTGTCCTTTCATGATCCTTTGGCGCAGCTCCTTGAGGCGCTCGATTCTGATTGGTCGACAGCGGCAAACGTGCGCTCAGCCATTTTGGGGCAATGACCGCAGCCCGTGAATAACGACCGCTGTCACGAGCGAGCGCCGCTCCGCCCGGACCCGCTCCCGCGGAGCAGCACTGGCAGGGCCCACGCTGGTCAGGGGCCGTGAGCTTTTTAACTCGGGATGGAAGTAGTTATGGAATCATTATACGTCAGGATTGGCTCTGAGAGCGTTTGTTTATGGGGTAAGTGCCTGTGTACTCAGCGGGATGATGCAAATAACCCCCTTTCACAATGATACAAGACCTGCTCAGCCTGCCGGGGCCGCGCATGATGCATTAGTCGTTATTCAGGGAAGAAAAGTTGCATGGCGAAAACGCTGTGGTGGATATAAATGGGTCGTGTTGCCCGCAAGAAAGGGGCCAGAATATTTGGTGCGGCTGGGGCCAAACCTTGAAATTTTATTTTTATTAATAATAATGATAACGTACAAAATGTTGCTGGTGCAGCCGCGCGGCTCCGCCTCCTCCTCCTCATGCGGCGCTCTGCTCTGTGTCGCAGGTCGCCAACGGTCTGGTCCAGACCACCGGGTGGCCCAGCGTCGTCACCTGCATCGGGAACTGGTTCGGAAAGGGAAGGTAGGGAGCCGCGGCCTCGCCATCGACCCCCGGGCGATCGTTTGAATGGAATGGAATGTATCAGGAACGGAATGGACGGTGTTTCCAGTGTTTTATTGGAGAGGCCCCGGGTTAGAGCCCTGCTGTGGGAAGAGCAGATATGACGCCTCCTGCTTCCTCTCCCCCCGCATCTCTCCCTCCATCTCTCCCTCTCCCCCTCTCTCTGTTTCTTCCTCTCTCCCTCCCTATCTCTCTCTCCCACCCTCCCCCCCCTATCTCTCTCCTTCTCCCCCCTCTCTCTTCCTCCCTCTGTCTCTCCCTCTCTCCCTCCTATACCTCTCTCCCTCCCCCCTCTCCCTCCATCTCTCCCTCCCTCCCTCAGGCGGGGGCTGATCATGGGCCTGTGGAACTCCCACACCTCCGTGGGGAACATTCTGGGCTCGCTGATCGCAGGCTACTGGGTCTCCTCCAACTGGGGTCTGTCCTTCATCGTGCCGGGGCTCGTCATCGCCGCCATGGGCGTCATCTGCTTCCTGTTCCTCATCGAGCGTAAGCCCCGCCTTCTCTGCGCGCGCGCGCGCGTGTGTGTGTGTGTGTGTGTGTGTGTGTGCATGTGTGTGTGTGCGTGCGTGTGCGTGCGTGCGTGTGTGAGATTGTCAGCATCGCAGGGTTAAATATTACCTTTCCAGCTGTAAAAAATAAAAACAGAGAAAGAAGAATTTGCATTTAAAAGGGAAGTTGTAGAATGGCCCAACTCTGAAGTGTGTGTGTGTGTGTGTGTGTGTGTGTGTGTGTGTGTGTGTGTGTGTGTGTGTGTGTGTGTGTGTGTGTGTGTGTGTGTGTGTGTGTGTGTGTGTGTGTGTGTGTGTGTGTGTGTGTGTCCAGATCCAAATGACCTAAAAACCATGTACGCCCAGAACACGTCTCCAGGCAGCAACGTGAGTACAACAAATAACATTTTTACTTTTTGTTTTTCTTGTATCCAGTTTATCAGCATTATCCTCTGCTCGTGTCATGTTGCATCATCATACAAGTGTTATCTATAAATATGAAAACACAACACGTGGACATTGCTGTTTTTGCGGCATTCTGTAGTCTACGTTGTCCACTTGGGAAACGTGTGTGTGTGTGTGTGTGTGTGTGTGTGTGTGTGTGTGTGTGTGTGTGTGTGTGTGTGTGTGTGTGTGTGTGTGTGTGTGTGTGTGTGTGTGTGTGTGTGTGTGTGTGTGTGTGTGTGTGTGTGCAGGGAGCCATGCTTGTAATCTTTTGTTTTGTCTCGTCATTTCTCTTAAGTCACTTACCTGGTCACGCACTGGGAAGAAAAACACTTTAAGATGGTTGCAAGGCCGCCTGTCTGTCTGTCTGTCTGTCTGTCTGTCTCTCTGTCTGTCTGTCTAGATTTTGGTCATTTTGACAGAACCCGCCTGCTTCTTACAGCTTGGATTCTTATTTTCTTCTTGCGAACAAAGTTCATTGAAAATTTGAAATGCAGATCAATTAGCAATTCATCAGGAATGGCACAACACAAGAAAATCACAAATAAATAGAAAAAACAAAACAAAATAAATATGTGGGGGGAGATCACCCATCACTGGCATCCAAACCGCCCCTTGTGGTGGGTTCACTGCTTCATTAGTTCATTGGTTTACGGGTTTGACTCCCACTCCAGTTGATCTGTTGCACCTGCACGCGTGTGAGAATAAATTATTTTATAAATATTCCAGGTGACTGTAAACCACACAGACCCTCACTGAACTGATATAATTATTGTTGTTATTATTGTTGTTATTATTATTATTATTATTATCATTGTATTTATTTATTTGTATTTATTTGTATTTATTTCATTTATTTTATTTATTGTAATTATTTGTATTTGTTATTATTTTCTCTCCACAGGCGCTGTTCAAGAACTGTAACGGGGTGAGCGGCCACAAGGATCTGTTCCTGCAGTACACAGAGTGCAGGACGCAGGTGAGCAGCGTTATCTTTTCTTATCTCTTTTATGTTGAAGAAATGTTTCGATTACACATATACACAGAAATAATATGAGTCACTCGAAAAATATTTCCCAAATTTGTGAATTACATAAATGCATTCCCTTTTTGTTACCTAAATGACAAAAGATCGTGACAAATTTGAGTTGAGAAAAGCTAAAAACTGTAGTTTTAATGTTTTCTCAAACTAACCATCCTGTTTTTAGGGATGCACCAACACAGGCAGCAAATCCAACATGTTCAGCATATTAAAGAATTATTTTGCTGACAGCGAGTAGCAGGTTTGATATCTCTATGGGCTGTCGGTCGATGGGCTTCTTTTTTAACAAACCCAAAATAACAGAGAGATATGATGTGAAGTGTATATTTGAGAAAAATCAACAAATGGATAATTTCTGCATAAAGTTATTTTCCTTTTTTAAGAAAACTTTGCAAAAACCATCCAGTTGTTGCGGTTGAGTAACGCTGTCTCTTCTTCTTCTCATGGGATTTTTGTTTATTTTTAATTTTTTTTAACTATCTCAGAGTGTCCTATAAAAAATAAAACATGCCGACATGTTAAATGTAGAATTGAACTGGGTGTCTGTGTGTGTGTTGAAGTTCCACTTTAACGTGTGGTTGTGACCCACTCAGGCATTCCACTATAACGAGGATAGTGTTCAGTACAGGAAGGTCAGTGGGTTCGTCCTCACTCGCAGGTTTTTGGGAATCTTGCTGTGTGTTTACCTCCAAACTGCTGGTTATACGGTGATTTATATGTACAATTTGGACCAAGCATAGAAATTTCTATCTTGTTTTTATATGTATATATTTGTATGTATATATTTATATGTATATATATTATTATTTGTTTTTTAAATAGAGATTGTGGCACAAATAACGTATAAATCACTTAAAAACTCCTCTTCTCTGGGTCTTTGCTCTGCTCACACTGCATTTGTTTCTTGTTTTAACTGGTGGTTGATTTGAGACAATAACACAGATTGCGATACATTTTTTAATTAAAGTTTAATTACTTTTCTAAATTCTCCTTTTCTTGGTGATTGTTGATCGAAAAAACGTGTCGGTCCCTGAAAACAAACGGAGAATACTGAGAATAAAGAATTATTTTTAACATTTAACGTTGAACGGACACACGGATATCAAAGTGGTTCCAACTCACTGATATCAAATGTTTTGTTATGAATCATAACTTGAATAGGTTTACGACAAATTAGAATTAGGCTCCGCCCCCCTTCCCAAATACCAATGTAACCCCTGCTGTTATTGGATGGCATTGGTCCATGTTGTTTAAAGAGCAACTTGCGCGTTGGCTTCCCCAGTGATGTAGCACTTCTATTTAAAAAAAATATTTTATTATTCTTGTTTTTTTAACTTTTCAAACAATTTTTTTGTAATGCAATGAACCACGCCCACCTAAAAATCTGACATTGCCCACGAACTTGAACGTGCCGTCACACAGGGGAGACGGGACAGAGCAGGCGCTGCAGCGAGACGCTCAGAGTGTGTTTTTATTTTACATTTAGTTTCATACTCCTATGACATTTCCTTTATTTCTTTTATTTGATTTTATGGTTTTATTTTATTGATATGTAAATGGGATGTTTTCCCTTTCTGCCTGTAAAGAATCAAACCATCGTCTCCATGAGCCCAACATGATAAATTCCCTCAAAAATGTCACCTGATTGTTGCTCTTTAAAGATCTTTTGTTTTAATGCATTTCACGAACATGAACTGTACCGTTCAAAATGACTTTGGAAGAATGAGGCGACAGAGTTTTATCAGGGTTAAAAATCTCTCTTTTTGCCTTGTGTTTTCTGTCTCCCCATCCTCTCCCTCCCTCCCTCTCTCGCCTCCCAACCCTCTCTCTCTCCGCCCTCCCTCCACACCCCCCCCCTCTCTCTCCCCCCCTCCATCTCCCTCCCTCCCTCCCCATCTCAGAGCTGTGACATGGAGCCCCTGCTCTCACGGGACAGTGTGCGTGTGCCGGTGCAGCAGGTGGTGGTGGTGAAGAGCGAGTCGGAGCCGTCGGCCATCAGCTTCATGGGGGCGCTGCGCATCCCGGTCAGTGTGGACGACCTCCTGGAGCCGCCGGGTTGGCGTGGGCGGGGGCTGACATGCTGAAAGTTGGATTGTAGAACCTCATGTTGAGCCTCTGTGAGCCCCGCTTGACCTCTGTGTTGACCCCCTCCGTCCAGGGAGTGATCGAGTTCTCGCTCTGCCTGCTGTTTGCGAAGCTGGTCAGCTACACCTTCCTCTTCTGGCTGCCGCTCTACATCACTAAAGCAGGTACCTGTCTGTCCGTCTCTCTATACGTCGGTCTGTCTTCTGTATGTTTGTCTGTCTATCTGTCTTACATCTATCGAATAATACTGTATGTGCTATAATATTGAAATTAGCCAACTTTAGTGTGTGTGTGTGTGCGCGCGTGTGTGTGTGTGTGTGTGTGCGTGCGCGCAGCTCACCTGGACGCCAAGAAGGCCGGCAACCTCTCCACCCTTTTTGACGTCGGAGGAATTGTGGGTACGTGTCCTGTTTTCTTTCATTTCCTATCATTTCGGTTTACGTTCAAATGTTTTTTAGTGATATTTAACAGAGAGGAAGAAGGACAGGAGGAGGTGTCCAAATTCATTCAGCAGCTCCTACTCACGAGACTCAAGTGTCATGTTGGTTCATGTATTATCATATTTTTCATTCACATTTCGTGACGTTACTGCCATAACGTGTCCAAACAACAGTGTGAACGCTCGGTGTGTGTGTGTGTGTGTGTGTGTGTGTGTCCAGGCGGGGTCTTGGCCGGGGTCATCTCTGATAAACTGGGGAAGAGAGCCACCACCTGTGCCGTCATGCTGCTGCTGGCTGCTCCCACAGTGAGTCTGCCCTCCACCTCCACCCTAACCTCCACCTCTCTTTCCTCTGTCCCCATACACTTCTTATCATTTCCCTTTCCATTGTAGGCATAGTTTAAATGTGTGTCTATAGCCCTGTGATGTCATGTTTCCAAACTTGTTCTTGTTAAGCCAAGTTTATTTATGCATCCCATAATCACAGTTTATAATGTGAAACAGCCGGCACACACTCCTCCGGCAGCTTAACCATTTGCTGGTTCCAGCCTGTGAACTGGTGAAAAGTTCGTAAAGGATTGTCCAGCGATCCACCATTAGATACACACTGATCAGCCACAACATTAGAAGCTGTGACAATTACATGGATCATCTGGTTCCAATGGCACCTGGGATATATATTTTTATATATACAGTGGGGCAAAAAAGTATTTAGTCAGCCACCAATTGTGCAAGTTCTCCCACTTAAAAAGATGAGAGAGGCCTGTAATTTTCATCATAGGTTCACTTCAACTATGAGAGACAGAATGGGGGGAAAGAATCCAGGAAATCACATTGTAGGATTTTTAATGAATTAATTGGTGAATTCCTCGGTAAAATAAGTATTTGGTCACCTACAAACAAGCAAGATTTCTGGCTTTCACAGACCTGTAACTTTTCCTTTAAGAGGCTCCTCTGTCCTCCACTCGTTACCTGTATTAATGGCACCTGTTTGAACTCGTTATCAGTATAAAAGACACCTGTCCACAACCTCAAACAGTCACACTCCAAACTCCACTATGGCCAAGACCAAAGAGCTGTCAAAGGACACCAGAAACAAAATTGTAGACCTGCACCAGGCTGGGAAGACTGAATCTGCAATAGTTAAGCAGCTTGTTGTGAAGAAATCAACTGTGGGAGCAATTATTAGAAAATGGAAGACATACAAGACCACTGATTATCTCCCTCGATCTGGGGCTCCCCGCAAGATCTCACCCCGTGGGGTCAAAATGATCACAAGAACGGTGAGCAAACATCCCAGAACCACACGGGGGGACCTAGTGAATGACCTGCAGAGAGCTGGGACCAAAGTAACAAAGGCTACCATCAGTAACACACTACGCCGCCAGGGACTCAAATCCTGCAGTGCCAGACGTGTCCCCCTGCTTAAGCCAGTACATGTCCAGGCCCGTCTGAAGTTTGCTAGAGAGCATTTGGATGATCCAGAAGAGGATTGGGAGAATGTCATATGGTCAGATGAAACCAAAATATAACTTTTTGGTAAAAACTCAACTTGTCGTGTTTGGAGGAGAAAGAAAGCTGAGTTGCATCCAAAGAGCACCATACCTACTGTGAAGCATGGGGGTGGAAACATCATGCTTTGGGGCTGTTTTTCTGCAAAGGGACCAGGACGACTGATCCGTGTAAAGGAAAGAATGAATGGGGCCATGTATCGTGAGATTTTGAGTGAAAACCTCCTTCCATCAGCAAGGGCATTGAAGATGAAACGTGACAATGATCCCAAACACAGAGGGCTTGTGGAGTCCATGGCTCCACACGTCAGAGCTGTTTTGGCGACACGAGGGGAAGCTACACAATATTAGCGGTGGTTGTAATGTTGGGGCTGATCGGTGTTATTCCATAATAAGTTGAAGGGACTTGTCAGGTGTTCAGTTTGATGAAATGGATCACAAAGTGTGATTGGCAAAGAGTTAGCTGGAGCGGCAGTACAACTGAAAACTCTTCAGGGTCAAAGAACCTTTTTAAATTCATTACGTGTAAGTTCATACAGCAGGAAAAAACGTATTCAACCGTAATTAAAAAAAAAAAAAAAAAAATTATATATATAAACGCACACAATGAAAAGTGATTTTGGTTTATATTTCAAATCTGACAAATGCAGTTTGCCATTGACAGTGAATAGAGGAGGAGTGCCTGAGATTGAAAGACATGTCAGTGACAGAAAGGAAGGGATTGTGGAAACAAATGATTCAGTTTTGACCGTTTCTTTTGTTGTTTATTCCAGCTGTACGGCTTCTCCATGATCAGCGGGTTCGGCTTCGGGCCGACCGTGGGTAAGAGCCGCCGAGCCTCTTGATGGTTTTTACGTTTCGGTTGTCGTCCTCGCCTTTTGAATTGCACACTGCGTTGACCTGCCCAACCCAGCGCCTGATAGCTGTAGCACACTGGTTCGCTCTCAAGCAGGCGGCTGGGGGGCCACTGTCGGCCCGCTGGGGGGGCCGCTGGCGGGGCCGCTGGCGGGGCCGCTAGAGAACCGGCCAACAAACGGCGTCCCCTTCAGGAAGCCGTGGAAACTACACCGACATTGGCAGGCGGGGTCCTCCTCCACGGGGATTTCCCTTGGAGCAGAAGGCGTGTCCGTGTCCCGCTCAAACTGAAATGGAACTTGAACTCCAACTATCCAGAACCAGCCATTGAGAAACCCCCTCCAGAAAAATCCTGGTCAATTTGTGAAACAAGCGTACAAAGATGACTGATTGCACCGTAGAATTACTTGTCTCAGTTTATTCTCTGTAGTCGACATTGGTCCAAATATGTCCCCCAAAGGAGGGATATTATATATACATCGCTGCCATAACGTGTCCAAACAACAGTGTGAACGCTCACAATCAGTTTATTCCGGCAGGTGCGTTCACATATGCTCAGAATTTGTCATGGTGAGGTTTGGTGCGTTTTTACGGACCATTAGCAGTTAAAAAAAAAAAAAGCTTAACAGTCCCCCCAAATTTATTTATATATATATATATATATATATATATATATATATATATATATATATATATATATATATATATATATATATATATGAATAAATAAAATAGACTAAAAAGTTAAATAAAAAAAAAAAAGAAAATAGAAAATTGTGAATTATACGTATACAAATAGCGTGCGCCGGCCTTACCTACATTTGAAAGAGAATTAGCGCTCGCTCCGGCAGGGAATGATCAATTACCTGGTCAGGCGTGAGGCTTGGCGTGACGGAGGAAAGGTGGAGGTGAAGCCTGATGGAGGGCCGGCGGGCTCGGACACATCCGCCCCCTGGGACCCGTTCATTCACCGAGTCGCTCGCTGCTGATGACTCGGCTCGGTAACAAGTCACGGTTCATGCACCCGGCGTATTACATTCAGGCAACACCAGAGAGCGCTCTCCCCCCACCGTGGGACTGGGGCGACGCAGCCGGTGTAAAGCTGCAGCGGTTGCAGGGTCAACTGCCTCAGGCAGGTTTCCGCGAAGCGATGCAGGTTTTTGTCTTCCGGCCGTACATTTCCAGCGTCGGCGGGCTGTTTCCCCGGAAACAGATATTTCCTCGAGCCACCCGAGGGGGAGAAAAGCCCCCAACCCCTCTCGCCCCCTGGTCTTTTTTTTTTTTTTTTTTTTTGCGCAGGGAATGGAACTCCCAACCCGGGCGGCGCTGGTACCACGGCGTGAGCATGTGGGAGGACGATCGTGCGTTTTACCGCTCTCTCTCTTTCTCAGGGATGTTGGTGGTGTGCGGAGGCCTGGTGAACGGACCCTACGCCCTGATCACCACAGCAGTGTCCGCTGACCTGGTCTGTCTGTCAATTTATTCTTTGCTCATTGTTAATGCAAAACTGCAAAATACGTCCACCGGTCATCACCGGAAAATCCATCGTTAGACAAATTCCTGACTGAATGGAAGTCAATGGAAGCCAAAGGAAATTGTTGCTGAAAGACGAGGCCACCCCTCCGTGTTAGTTCCTATTTGCTGGTTCTCAATGAAGGAGTAACTTCCAAGTCTTACGTCGGTCCGGGTCCGTACTCGTCGCCACCGTAGAAACCATCATCGGTCATCGCGAGAAAACGACTGACTGAACGGAAGTCAGCGGTCTCAATGGCCACGGTCACCCCGACTAGCCGGTGCGCCCCGTGTGATTTTGAACGTTATTGTCGCGTAGAGAGAGGTATGCCCGTGGGTGACCGTCCGGGGGTTTTGGCTCTGCCTCCGCACGCCAAGACGCCGCTCGGCCGCACGAAAATCAACAAAAAAAAACAACAAAAGAGTTCCGGCTTCATTCCCGGCCAAGGCGGCGGCACCAGCGCGAACCCCAGACCCGAGGTTTCGAATAGGCCCTTTCGTAGGCGACGGGGCTGGAGTGCCGGACGCCGCGGCCGCCCATCGCGGCCGCTGGTTTTGAGGGCGTCTCCCGCCCCGCTGCCGGGGCGTCTCTCACCCCTCTGCTCCCCCCTCTCCCCTCCCGTGCAGGGGACCCACAAGAGCCTGAAGGGGAACGCCAGAGCCTTGTCCACGGTCACGGCCATCATCGACGGCACGGGATCGGTCGGTCAGTACGAATGTCTCACCAAGCACGTGTTGTCTTGTCACCTGTTTCACACTCGCCAAGTCCCGGTGTATCGCTTCATACTCTATTTCGCTTCTATTCTATTTGGTTTGCTGAATTTCTATTTCATAGAAATTCAGCAAACCAAATCAACCCCCCCCACAAAAACTCACTACATTCGTGTACACATATGTAACATCACGAGACTGCCGCACGACCCAAACCTAACGGGATGTCGGCCATATTGGATTGGAGGTGCCATTTTTGTCACTTTTTGGTCGTTATTTCGGTCGTATGCTCATACCTTCTCTACGATTTATCGGGTCGATTTCCAGTGTCTACGAGACACCTTCGCCATTAAAAAACGGATAGAAGGAAGGCGGTGCTTACGTGACTTACTTTCATTTGACTCGGCGATTCATCGGCTCCCACCGACACTAGCACGCCGAGGACCCCGTCACCGCCGCTTGCAGCTTTAAATTTGATTGTAATCCGTTCAACCTTTGAACCATTTTATCTTCAGATTCTCCGTGCGCCATCATTGCCATTCATTGATTTATTTTTTTACCCCTTCCTCCATCCTGTCTTGCTTCTGCCGACGTCGTGTGTCACTGTCTTACTGTTTGTTTTCTTTGGCGTGACAGGCGAAGCCCTCTCTTAGAAAAGTGATGCACGTGTGAAAAATGTATTATTTCTCTTTTTTCAAGGTCACGGGTTACAGAACCCGGGTGGCGAGCGGGTGGGCCTCTGCCGCGCACCGTATGTTGACATTTATTCCTGGGCCCCCAGGTGCGGCGCTGGGCCCCCTGCTGGCCGGCGTGCTGTCTGCGGGCGGATGGGACCGGGTCTTCTACATGCTGATGACCGCCGACTTCCTGGCTCTGCTGGTGAGCGCCGCGCTGGCTGCAGTAGCCCCTCCATGACCCTACGCCAGTGGGGGGCGCGGACGTCGGGAGGACGGGCCCCCCGGGTGCCCCGTTGCACTCCCGTGGCCGCGCCGGCCGTCTCCCCCAGCGAGCCGTCGCCAAGCGTTGCGATCGGTCGGCCCAGGCTGCTCCCTCCTAAACGCCTCCCAGGGATCTTAATAAGACGAGCGTTGGGTTGGAATTTGCCGTGGAGGATAAGCGGAGGTGTCGCCCTGCACTGCACTGCACGTCGCTCTGAAGCCTCGTCCACTTTACCGCCTTCATTATTTTTCCGCCCAAACGTCAACGGCCGCGAACGGATGTGTCGGCGCGCGTCACAAGTGAAATCTGCAGGTTCCTCCCGCCTCGGCCTCTTCCGCGCGCGCACAACAGCCGCGGTGCCCGATCTCAAATCGTTGGCAAATCAGCCCCCGAAGATCCCGCGCTGTGATGCGGCCCCGTCTTAAGCGGGATTTAGTCTGATTGACCGTTTACACCGCTCACACCTACTTTATTCAGGATCATCTTTAGCTTCACGGGTTGACTGCAGAACCATCCAAAGAAACACCCAAAAAAACATCCAAAACACTGTCTCACAAGGAGTCACCGATGCACAGCATTGTTTTATCAATGCAGTAAATAATAGTAGGTAGTACTACTATTTATAGTATTAATAGTTTACTGTATACAGTATTTCTTACCATGTCAATATCTTAAAAATTATGATATTTTAAATATCAGTGCAATACAGTTAAGACTTCATGTGCTTTAAACCCAATGCTACAGTAAGATTATTAACCACATATTTGACTTTGTCTGTGTGTCTGCCTTCCTGTCCGTCCGCTCTCAAGCTTTTGCTTAGGTTGGTCACTAAGGAGCTGACCTCAAGCAAACCCCACCCAATTTCTGTCGTAGAGTAAGTTCTGATTTTCTCTTGGTAAATGTTTCCTTCACACATCTGCCTTTGCTGCATTTTCTGCCTACACTCACCAGTAACCACAAGGTTCAACATGTGATGTTGCATCTGTCCACGTTGAGTGACCTAACGGATGAGCTAACACACTGAGCAAGTACAGCAAGCTAACCAGACATCTGCTGCCGTGTAGGGCACCACCGTAATGTGTAGGGCACCACCCAAATGTGACGCTGACGTCAACAGTTCATATAATGAGGATTAGTGAGGGAGGTGAGGGTTGAATCCACGATGACCTCACAGACGAACGTCAAATCCCTGAACTGGAAAAGAACAGATTTACTGCAAAGGGAAGAAGAAAAGAGGGACAAGGGAGTGTCCTCTACTCTGCCTCTACCTCTACTTTACCTCGACTCTACTCTCCTCTGCCTCTCCTCTGCCTCTACTCTGCCTCTACTCTGCCTCTACTCTGCCTCTACTCTAGTCTGCGTACAGTACCTCTACTCTGCTTATACTCAACTCTACATCTCATCTACCTTTTTTCTATTCCACCTCTACTCAATCTTTGCTCTGCCTCTACTCCACCTCCCTCTGCACTGCTTCTACTCTACTCTGCCTAGACTCTATTCTACCCCTGCTCTACTCCACCTCCCTCTGCTCTGCAGGGAACCCGATGAGAGAATCCAATCCCTTTGCTCCACTTTTGTCTTTTTAGTTCTTTTTGGTAAAACTACGTCATTTGATTGTTTGTCGCTGTGAAGCTCCGTCCTCCCCCTCAGCTACACCTGAATGTCAACCCTGTCTGTTTCTTACAGGCTGAAGGAGCACTGAGCGTTGTGATTGCACTGCCTCCACACAGGAGGACGAGGACACACACACACACACACACACACACACACACACACACACACACACACACAATATTTGTGTACTGATACCACTTGACTAGTCCTGGACTTCACCCAGAAATGGACCTGAATGGGACCCACCTGGACCTCTGAGGCATTATGGGATTTGTCATATACATACTGTATACGTGTGTACACACACACACACACACACACACACACACACACACACGCAAGGTGGGCGTGTCCTTATCCCTTTATGGAGGAGATGGTGCTGGGGTGATGCTTGATGAACTGGTGAAGGAGGATGGAGCAGGAATCAACGCAGGACACTTTATACCTTCCTCCCAGAAAGGTTGCACATGCACACACACACACAAACACACAGTTGTCTCTCTCTTTCACTCACATTGGCTTCCATCCTCTACCCGTCTATATCTTACCGTCTCCCTCCCTCCCTCCCTCTCTCTCCCTCGATACCACTACGACCCTCTGGACCTGATCAGCTGACTGGCAGGCTTTGCATGTGTTGTACTGTCACCTTTGCCTTACTGAACCAAAGAGATTGTGGGGGGTCAACCCGTAATTTAACAAAAAACGAAACCTTTTTATTTTTAAAAGAAGGAGAAAGATAAAAAAAAACAAACAAAAAAAACAACAACCTTGTGAATTATTCCCCTTAGTATTGTGATCAGATGTATTTTTCTTGTAGAGATTGTTCTCGGCTATAGAACCATCCAAAAATGTTGATTTATATTTTAGTTTTCTCCGATGGGACGGGAGGTCGGGACGTTCTGAATGTAATTTATGTCTATTTTTATTTAAATTTTTTTCCAAATTAGACGAAACTTGACAAACACTGACCTCCTGGTGTGGGCATCCCACCGTTATGCAGTGCGATGTTGAAAAGCGGCCGTGGCGTGGCGTCCGCGGCCGGCGGCCGAAACGTTCCCCAAAAGAAATGATCAACAAACGTTCACTCAGGGCGGTGCGACGGCCCGAGCGACCAGCCGCCACCGACGTCCGTGGGTCACAACCTGGAAGCACAAGCAGCTGGAGCCCGAGGAGCAGGTCATGAATCAGCTCAGTGCCAGGGGTGTGCCATCGGGTTTGAATCCACCAGTTGTTTGTCTCGATGGCCGCGATGATGGCGCTTGGCCGTTGAAATCCTTTGGGGACCAAACTATGGCCTGAATTAAAAAGGCCGTGCCGTTGAAACCGTCCTCGCGTACCGAAAGGCCCTCCATGTCGCAAGGTGAGAGCGCGTGACGCCGCGTCTATTTAATATCGTAGGCCTACAACTTGAAAATGTGCCTTTTTTTTTTTGTTTGCGCTTCGTCCCGTTTGTCGCGGCACACCGTCGCGGCAAGGCCTTCTGGGTAAAAATAATGCACCCCCCTCCCCCAGGGTTTGACACCGCTAAGTCGTGGTGTTTTTGATGGCTCCTTGTGCCCCCTCGCTCCGCTCCAGCCCGGCTGAACTGTTCTAATTCGAGGCTTGGAGTGGCCCCCTGTCCCAGCTGGAGGTGACAGCTGTCAGCCCAAACGTCAGGCCCCTGACAGACGCAACTCCACTCAGTGACACGGGCAGACAGAGCCCACACACACACACACACACACACACACACACACACCCTTGTCAAATATATAATCTGGGACCAGCTGGAACTGTTAATAACAACGGTCAAAAAAACCCCGAGATTTATCCATTTCACTGCGGAGAGGCCGCCATAACAAAGGCTGCGCTCGTTCACGGCGCCCGAGAACCGGGAAGGCTTGTGTCTTCCGCCCCCCCGCCCCCGCCCTTCTTTCTTCATCCATTCGACCGGATGGAGTGGGTTTGGCGACGAAGTGATCAATCAGGCGGCGACGCGCGAGCGCCCTCGCGGCATCCTGAACAGCGGGCGAGCGGTTGGCGGGCGAGCGGTTGGCGGGCGCGGCGCGCACTCGCACCCTCGTAACATTACATTACATAACGTCCTTTATTCCACTCTTTTTGTCCAAAAACCACTTAAAATGAGTGCGCTCGTCATGCGTCGAGCGGACGGTGCGTCGGGCCATTGTCTGGAAAATGTTCAGCCGCTCGACACGCGTTCATACACGGGGTGTGATGTTAAATTGTGCTGACAGTAATAATTAAAATGTTGAATACGATTTTACTCTGTGCATTTTGGGTGTCACCATAGCAACATCGTGATATGTTAATGTCATGGTAAAATCCAAGACTCCATTGAGATAAGAATATGATTTGCTGTGGAACGCTGTTTTAATTTAAATTATTTGGATTGTTTTATTCTTCTTTGTGAATTGTCTTTCACCTGCTTGCTTTGCTTTTGTCATTATATGATGGTATTTTAATGTAAAGCACTTTGAGTTACATGTCGTGTATGAAAGGGTCTGTACAAATAAAGGTTATGATGATGATTATTATTATTATTATTAATAATAAAAATAATAATAAGCACCAGTGTGAGTATTTCACTGAGGTTATGGGCCGGGAGCCTCCATTGATCCTTGGTTGAGTCGGGTCCGCCGCGCCTCTCCACGAGGCACCACGTCAGCGAGTTCTCGCGTCCCAGAACCGTCCCCCAACCTCAGCCCGGCACTGTTCCATGTACACGTGAAATAGGATAATCATTGACCGGCACCTCTGGCGCCGCCCGGGTTAGATCCACTTCCGGGTGCACCACTAGTGCCACCCGGTGGCACCGGCCCCCCTCAGTGGCCGCCCTCTGTCCCCCCGGCTGGGTCCAGCATCGCTGCTGTGCAGCCCTGGGGGCTGTGGACTTTGGGTTACTTTGGGAAACCTGTTCAGAATACGTGGGGAACCGGAACCTGACCCAGGACTCATAATTGCCATTTTCCCAGGGCCGCCTCCCAGCCATCTTCTCTGTGGGCGGGACAAGGGTTTCCCAGTGCTCCCAGACCCACTGAGTCCCCCCACTCCCCCCTTTTGGTAATCCATCCATCCCCGACAAAACCTACACATTTACTACCGTGTTGATGAGACGTAGGCCTAGTTTATTTGAATGAAATACACCCCGTTTCAGAAATTGGCTCACACCGGCGAGCGAGGCAGTCGCCGCATTGTTAATTTATTTGATGCGGTTCGTCAGATCAGCCCTAAAAACAAAGATTATACCTCAGCTCGACATTTACCCACAAGTGTAGCTTTACAGAAGGGACTCCATGGGCCGCGGTGCCGTCATCGCTGGTGCATGTGGAGGTCTTGTCCAAATAAGAAGTGCACAGCTTGACATGCCTCTGAAACCGCCCCAGCGAGAAGGCCCGACCGTATCAAATGAGCGGGAGCGTTTCCTCAGGTCGAACCCACGTTGGCTGAGGACGTGGAAGGAGTGGAGCGGTCGTCCACATGCGAGCCGTCGACGACTGAAGCACTTTTATTGGCCCGGATCGTCTCCAAACCAGGACCAGTGTCTGCAAGTGAATAATTCCAGGAAGCTTTGAGAAAGTCTGCTCTTATGTGTATTTATTGCGATTCAACCCCCTGCGGTGTTGCTGTGACTCATGCTAAACAACACGGCACCGTGTGCTCCCTGATTGATGGCTCATCCGGTTATGGGGGCCCCCGCCCCTCCTCCTGCACGGGGACTAAATTAAATTCCGGGCTGCGGCGGTGGCGCTGTGCCCGATGGCACCTCTCCCCCCTCCGCCCTGCGTCCAGCTCCGTCTCTGTGCCTCCCAACCAAGACGTCGTCTTCACTCTGACGACTCGCCTGTTCACCGGACGGGGGCCCTTTGCCGGCCCCGGGGCCGCGTGTTGGCAGCCGAGCAGCACCGCTGCATATATGTATGACCGTATGTATATGTATGTGACAAATAATTACATTACATTACATTTAGCAGACGCTTTTATCCAAAGCGACTTACAATTGTTCAAACACCGACGGACGCAGCCATCAGGAGCAATTGGGGTTAAGTGTCTTGCTCAAGGACACTACAGCATGCTAGCAGGAGGAGCCTGGGATCCAACCAGCAACCTTTACATCACTAGACCACCAGCTCTACCTCCTGAGCTACCATCCCCATAATCTCTTGAACTTGGACTTGAACCTCTGGTCCCTGGGGTGAGCTCCCAGGGACCTGGTGATGAGGGCGCTCCCAATGTGTGTGTGTGTGTGTGTGTGAGAATTTATTTGTGTTTATTTACATTTGTATGAGTGCGTGCGCGTTTGATTATGTATAAATGTGGGTTTACACACATGTATGTGTGTGTGTGTGTGTTTTTTCCACATATGAATGAATGTATGTGTGTATGTGTGTGTGTGTGTGGTTTTTTTTGCACACGTGTGTGTGTGTATTTGTGCGCGCGCGCACGTTTTTACACTGACATAATATGTTTGTGTGTGTGCGTGTGTTTTACGTGTGCGTGCGGGCGTGTGTACGTGAGAACGCGACTCTTCATATTTGTGAATGAGAGTAAGCGCGTGCGCGTGTATTTATGCGCGCCTGGTTGTACTGATATGAGCGCGTGCGCGAGTAAATGGGGGGCGCGCGTGTCTCGAGAGCGCAGCGGCGGCGCGAGCGGCGGCGCGAGCGGCGGCGCGTGCGGCAGCGCGTGCGGCAGCGCGTGCGGCAGCGGGGCTTTATTTATGAAGCCGCGAGGCGGAGCGCGCGAGGACACGCGGAGATCCGGAGCGGTTCAGTGGCGGGAACACCGGGACACCGAGCCGGCGTGTCGACCGGCCGCTGACCTCCGCTGCACCGCCAGTGTGCTCACCGGACCGGACCGGACCGGACCGGCGGTGTACCTGCCACCGGACCGCCACCCCCGCCCCCCCCCCCACCGAAGCGGAGCGAGACGGAGAGGGAGACGGTCAGAGGGGGGAGAATAATGGGCTCCGCTTCTTCGTCCTACCGGGTCATCTACCTGGACGTGGATGGCAGAATCCAGAAGGTAGCCCGCTGACGTTCACCACCGGTACCGACTGATAAACTTTCCGTATCGGCTAACACCGAGTCGAGGGTCCGACCCATCCACACCGTGCGCGGACTAAACAGAACAAACTGACCGCCGCCCGTGGGGGTTGGTCCAAAGTAATGCTCAGTCTGTGCTGTTTGGTCAATACTTATGCTCAGTCTGTACTATTTGGTCAATACTTATGCTCAGTCTGTACTATTTGGTCAATACTTATGCTCAGTCTGTACTATTTGGTCAATACTTATGCTCAGTCTGTACTATTTGGTCAATACTTATGCTCAGTCTGTACTATTTGGTCAATACTTATGCTCAGTCTGTACTGTTTGGTCAATACCCATGGTCAGTCTGTACTATTTGGTCAATACTTATGGTCAGTCTGTACTATTTGGTCAATACCTATGCTCAGTCTGTACTGTTTGGTCAATACTTATGGTCAGTCTGTACTATTTGGTCAATACTTATGCTCAGTCTGTGCTGTTTGGTCAATACTTATGGTCAGTCTGTGCTGTTTGGTCAATACTTATGCTCAGTCTGTACTATTTGGTCAATACTTATGCTCAGTCTGTACTATTTGGTCAATACTTATGGCCTGCCAGTACTGTCCAAAGTGACGGTCAGTCTGTACTGGAAGATAACACTTTATTGAGAAAATACAGGTGTTCGAGCGGGATAAGTTCACAGAACAGTTCATGTGAAGTCAAACGGGGATTTAATGGCGGAAGATAATGCAGATGAGAGAGAGAAAAAGATGTGCGCCAACACAAGTCACCGGGCAACCCAATAAGGGCAGAAGCCAGTTACACCATAGTACAAATACCGTTAAGTAAAGCAATGCTCCTGATCTTGCATGTTTGATATGACCCTCGGATGCGATTGTTTATTTTGGGGGTATTCTCACTTTGTCCTATTATCAATACCATCCTTATCAGTGCATCCTTAGTTTCCAGCGCTTGCAAGCTAGGTGACCTGACTGCAAATGGGAAAGTGTTGTTGTTTTTTATTCATAGTTTTAAAAGCTTCCACACTGACATTACACGTATCATATGTAATGCTTTTTTTATATTGTGGTCAATTAACTTGTTTATTTATTTTTTTTGCTATTATAAATAGGGCACCATTCTCAACAGGTTTTCCTGGCGAGTAAATAAAGTTGTATTATCATGATTAATAATAATATTTCCCTACCAGTAAACTGTAGTTGCATTACGATAAGAAGTGTCCTAAAGAGATAAAATAGCCCCTTTCATCCAAACAAGATAGCCAAAGTAAACAGGGTGTCTGAATCATCCTCACACGCTCTAACTTTATATTAATATGAAGCAGGGCTTGAATGCAATCCTCCACAAAAGGGTTGCTGTTTGTGTTCAGAGGATAAGGTGGCGGAGAAAAAAAGAGGAACAACTGAGAGAATGATGGTTTAATAAAATCCAACATGGTTTACAATCAGTCCAATACGGGCCGAATCGAAAACTGACTTGTTGCCTCTTTTTTTATTTTCCCTAAATAAAGACAGCGGGGAGAGCAATAGGCGAGTAAGGACAGGTTGAAGACTAACGCAGGTTTTAAAGTCCATATACAAAATGTTAGAATAATATTTAGGAAAATATCAGGTTCGTCGGTCGATAATGCACTTCATCCACCTCCAACTTGCACGTACAGTATGTTCTAATGCTGCATGGACCAGGTGGTTATAATACTGTAAATATAAATGTCATTATCTTATTGTTACACTCAGAGAAATAATCATACATTCTGTCGCAAGCGAACATCATTTGTACCTTATTTGCATATTGATTCAAATTAGACTTTTCAACGACTTCTGATTTTTACTACGACTTCTGTGTCTTCACCTCTTGTGGCGTAACATTGTCCACCCGTCATGCCAACAGTTTGTAGCTGTTTGTCTAAAATAGACCTTTGCTGCCCTCAAAAAGCTTCTTGTCAGATTTAAGTTTCCCTGTAAACACTTTCATTGTGTAAAGTGGTTTCAATTGAGGAATTTGTCTTTTTAATGGCCATACCGATAAGAAAACACATGAACACTCATCACAACACCAACAAGTTGAAAGGAGGAAGAGAAGCTGATCTACGGGAGAACTGGAGCTATTATTTGGGGTAATTCAAATGCCACCTTTGACTGACAGAGATTAAGAACGTCAGTCCTCATGCCGACTTAACTCAGTTGAATTTGTCGCTTTAGACCACGAGTTAAATAAAATATCTCCTCGCACATTGCACCAAAACCTCAGAATTTCACAAGATTTTCTGACTAGGCCACCTTCTTTCATTGATCCATGGTCTAGTTCTGACCCCCATGTGTCCATTGTAGGTGCTTTCAGGGGTAGACAGGGGTCAGCATGGACACTGTGAGCGCTCCCATACGCAGCAAGCTGCCCTGCACTGTGTGTTCTACACCTTTCTATCATAGCACCGTTCACTTTTTCACGACTTTGTGCTACAGTAGTTCTTCTGTGAGATCCAACGAGACGGACTAGACTTCACTCCCCATGTGCATCAATGAGCCTTGGGCCCCAAGGCCCTGCTGCTGGGTCACCGGTCGTCCTTCCTTGGAGCACTTTTGGTAGGTAGTAACCACTGCATAGCAGGAACCTGACCAACAAGACCTGTGGTTGTGCAGATGCTCTGACCCAGTCGTCCAGCATCACAATGTGCTCCTTGTCAAAGTGGCTCAGATCCTTACGCTGCTTCAACACATCAACTTCAACAACTGACTGTTCACTTGCTGCCTCATATATTCCACCCCTTGACAGGTGCCAATGGAACGAGATGATCCATGTCATTCACTTCACTTCATTTTTTTATTTTTATTTTCTTTTTTTGTTATTATTTTTTTTTGTCATGTTATTCATTCATAGTTGTGGCTGATCCGTGTATAGGACACCGTTTATTTTGTTTATGTTTTTAATCACCAGCCTAGAGAGATTGACCAAGCACCGTACCTAATAATGACACAGAGGGTTCTGTTATTGCAGCCTTTAACCAACACTCCATGTCCGTCTGTAAACAGACGTTGTTGCCCCATCCAGTGGTTGGTTGACACTGATAGCCACTGGAGTGAGGAGATCAGGTCGTAAAAAGGGACATATAATAATGAACTGAGGCTTTGTTCGTTTAATTTGGACTGTTTTTTTAATGGAGTCCTTCCATAGTTCATATTTTATTTGATTAGATGAGATTTTTTATTTTATTGTCAATTATTTTTAGCCTGTGCTGTCAGCATGCTGGACAAACAACACAGAGTATTTTTTCCATTGCATCTAGGACGGAGTTAGTCTGCGAGCTGAGTTAGACTTCTCAACCTGCAATGCAACTCTTTATTCATTCTTTAATCATGAAGAACTGCTGCAACAACTCTGTCCTGTGGACGACCTGTGTGACGACCAGGGCACAGCTTCTTGTGACACAGAACCACCACTAGTACCCCTCTTTGGAGAACCATCTCACCACATTTTGGTCTTTAAACAACTAATCATCATTACAACTCCATAGGGGGGACTCACCACGGGTGAGGCAAATAAACATAGAACCAAACAACGTGTGCATGGAAAAAACATAAAGATAGAAACATCAGATGACAACTTGTATGGACAAAACACAGTTAAATAAGTCCAGAGTAACTGGGACAGCAATTGGGCACGTGGCCCCTTCCTGCCATAGTTATGGCAGTGAATGAGGAAGAAAAGGAGAGGGATGTTACCAGGACGGTGTTGGGGGTGTGTTCGAAGCAGGTGCCGCAGAGAAGCCACGCAGTGGGAGCAAAGGCAGACAGCCGCCTCCCGCACCCAAACCCACACCCAAGACAGCAAGCAGCCTCCTAGGGGCCCCGGAAAGCACCGGGCCCAAGCCGCCAGGACCCCAACCCAGCTGGCAGGGGGCCCACCTCTTCGCCCCCTGCCAACCACACCCCCACACCAACCTACCAGCGCTCCGCCACCCCGGAAAACCCCAGTGCCCAAGTTGTGCTGTTGGCAATTGCAGTTAAAATTGCGTGGCGTGGGGGTACGGGTCCTCCAAGCATGTTGAACCCGAACCAAACCAAACCCTGGTCTGGGGTGTTCCTTGGAGTAACATGTGCAGGTGTACGTGTTCTAAGCTAATATGAGTGGTATTAAAATCGCAGGACGGACGGCATCCGTGTCGGGGCAGGAGTGATACATTTCCTTGAGTATTATCTGTTAAGCCTAAGATTCAACCTCAAACATGTACTTGTTCTTGTCTTAAATTAAACGTGGATACATTTTAACACAATAAAAACAAGCTCTCTTGTAAATGGGGCAGTAGCTCGGGAGGTAGAGGAGGCTGTCTACTAACCCAAAGTTTGCTTCCTGATAAAATTGTCTGCTAAATGATGATGTAGTAAATTGAGGATATTTATTTCAGTGTGGGTCATCAAAAACTCTGTGGAGTATTTCATCAGTTTTACAAAATGTAGGGCTTTGAAATAGGAATCATAAGTATGAAATTTGATTATTAAGGCTTTTAAATAGTTTGCTTCTCATAAAATGAAAATTGGATGCATTCCTCGATTCAGATGATGGACAGAGATGATAAATATCAATGCACTTTAGGCTCACAACACATTTTTTTTTCCGAGAATTTACTTTCATCCCTGATAAACGTAAAACATAAGCTATGCCTGCTGCCCGCAAAAATGTATGAATATCATTTTGTAAGCATAGCAACTGATTCATTGGATGGAGGATTCCGTTGTTTTTATTTTCCCTGATTCAGTGTGGTAGCACACCCTAAAAATATATTCTTTAATCTTATTTGTACTCAGATTTTTCTTAGTAAAGAATATGCTTATCTCTCTTCAAGTTCCGATTTTTCTTAACTTGTAATCGACCCAGATCATACTTTTAAAGGGGACCTATTATCCAATACACACATTTTCAGTGCCCGTGCATGTACATTTGGGTCTCTCATGGGCGTATTAACACATAAAGTGTGAAATAAGACAACTCAGTCAGTTTGTTGTGAGCTGTCTATTTCAGACGTGTCCTGAAACAGTCCGTTCAGATTTTCCCTTCGTACGTCACAGGGCCCACATTAGAATTAGACCCCCCACCCCCATCTGAGCAACTCCACCCACAGCTGGAGAAATAACACAAAGACAATAAGTTTACAGACTAAATTCGACGGAACCCCATTGGCTCACAGAACCCGGAACTCAGGCTCACAGAACCTGGGGCTTGGCAGCTCACTGACATTTAAAGCTACACACACAGAAACAGGAGGGTTTGGAGGCATGTCAAAAGGCTCGAATGCACAATCTGAGTCGCAAAAAACTTTGAAAACATGTTTTGGGGACCTCAGAGACCTATATTAACTTGGTGAAAGGGAGCCTGATAGGTTTCAGGGATTTTTCACCTCCAACTTGTGACTGAGCCCGACCAAACTTTTAATCAACTTCCGACCATTCTTCGTTCAAGATAAGTGTCCTGAATTTAGCTGAAACCGGCATTAAAAATGTCCTAAATAATATATTTCGATGATACCTCCAGATACTGTTTGTGGTTATGTGGATTTACCATGTGGGGTGTGGTGCGGTTCAAGGCCATTGGTTTAATTCTGGTATTGATTGATTGATTGATTGACTGATTGAGTGATATACATATCACTCTCTGCTGGTGTGATGATGCTATACAATACTATACAATACATCATCCATCTGGTCTTCCCTCTCCATCTCCTCCACTCTGTCGATTCATCCGTCTCTCCCTCTCTCGCTTCTCTCCCTCTCCCTCTCCCTCTCGCTCCCTCTCTCGCTCGTGCAACTTCTCAGGCTCGTGCAGTGCAGAGCTGGCATCAGGGGACGGCTTCCTACATTACAGCAGCCTTCCTGCGTTCTCTCCGCTTCCTCCAGGTGCAGGGAGTAAAGGCTCTGTTGTGACAGAGGAACAAGCTGTCAAATGAAAAACACTCTAAGCTGCTTTTTCTTCTCAAAACCATAATTTCTATCCTGCTGGACGCGGCCATAGCAGACAAAGAAACACTTATTAGCGTGGTGCCTCTAATAGCTTTCATGTTCACTGAGTGTTTGGTTAGATTGTGTTGTCGTGGCTTTTTGCAAAGGGCTAACACTCATATTTATGCTTTCTCATTGTCCTTGCTGCTTTCTAAATCACATTCTGTCCAGTAATAGACTCGGTCTGGGGGCGTATGATGATTTGCGGTGCCCATTTGGTTGTGTGTGTGTGTTGGTGTGTGTCTGTGTGTGGGTGTTTGTTTGCCTGTAAATTTGCAAATGTTACTGTCTGTGTTGATGTTGCTTGTGTACTCTGGGCATAATCCAATCGATGCTTTATTTGTTCTGAATCAGAAAGCCCTTGCATATTCTGCCACATTTTTCAAACCAAAAACCCAGGTGTATGCCAGCTGTTACTTTGTGGTGCGGGCTTTTTTGTTTCAAGCAACCATTGTTTGGCATTGCTTTTGTTATCTCGTCCCCTCATTCGGTATCGGGCTAATCTGATTCTGTTTTGCATTCTCCGCTGTCCCTGTCAGTGGACTCTTTATGTGGAAACACTTGAATGCTCCAGCTCTGCAGCTCCCTCATCTGCATGATGGTAAATCAAGCTGGTGATAAAATCTTGTGTGTGGTGGAAAGTTCTCGGTGACGTATGAGGATCGCTCGTGGGGCTGTAAATCATTATCCGTGAGGTCACATGCATCGGGAGAGGGATCGTGGCAACACCAGCGCTTTGCTTGTTAAGATGACTTGATGCCTTAGAGGGGTTTGACATAAATAATAAATGATAATGGATCAACCAGAGTCGGAATGTTCACAAGATCTGACGAAGCAATTTATTGCCGAGATAATAATATGCATGCACAGTCATTTTTTTTTTCGTCATTCCAGTATTTCTTGCAAACAGCAGTTGTTTCACAAAATGCACACAGCAAAAGGTAATGGAGCTGGAAGGTCCTGCTGCTTTTCATACCGCTTCGCTACCTCCCTTGACTCTACTTTACTCTACCTCTACTCCTACTCTAGCTCCATCTACTGTATGTATACAGTGGAACTGTATACCTCCCCTTACTCTACCAATACTACTACTCTACCTCACTCTACTTCTACTCTTCCTCTCTTTATTCTACTTCTACTTCTACTCTACAAAAACAAAAATCTGTTTTCACAGCAGTTATATATCTAGATATATACACTGACCAACCACAACATTAAAACCACTGACAGGTGAAGTGAATAACATTTCGGTCATCTCGTTGAAATGGCACCTGTCAAGGGGTGTGATATATTATTATTATATATATATATATACTGTTGTATATTATTATTATATGAGGGACATATTAGGCAGTCAGTTGTTGAAGTTGATGTGTTGAAGCAGCGTAAGGATCTAAGCCACTTTGACAAGGAGCACATTGTGATGCTGGACGACTGGGTCAGAGCATCTGCAAAACCACAGGTCTTGTTGGGTGTTCCCGCTATGCAGTGGTTAATACCTTCCAAAAGTTCTCCAAGGAAGGACAACGACAGGCTCATGGGCTCCCAAGGCTCATTGATGCACATATAAATATGTGGTGGACCAAGGGGTGTGGTTACGCCGCGGCTGTAGACGGCAGCATGGCTTCCTTTACCGCGGCCGCCGAGCTACCCCGAGTTGGCCGAATCAGCGCCAGCGACAGCCATGCTGACCCTTGGTCTGCAACATATACAGTATATGTTTTTTAAACATAATAAAACCTGCGTCAATGGATTTTCCTCGACACCATTGAGTGGAAAATCGGTCGCTCTTATTTGAGCTCAGTTCACAGTAGTTTAACTAACTATACAGTGTTTATATGGAACGTAGAAACGTTGAAAAATAATGTTTTATGGAATACAGAGCACAAACTTCATTGGAGGAACATCATGGAGCAACATGTCTGTAACATTTCAATAATAAAGTTCCATAATAGAAATGAACCTAGTCTTATACCTTTTCGCTAATTCGGCTGACAAGCGACAGCAGAGCGCCAATTAAAGGAGTCACGATCGCAGGATGGAGGCTCAGGGCGGCTGCTCTGGCCTGGTCTCTTCAGAGGATCCACGTCGCCCACACCTGACAGGCTGCCAGCAGCAGCTTGTTCCATCAGTGTTTGACCTCCTCCACCCTCGCCCCATCAAAGCCCTCTGCCTGCCCTCCTTCTTTTTTTTGAGTCTCATCACCCTCAACCCTGCCTTCATCCTCAACCCCATCTCCTTCCTTCTAACTACTGTTGTCAGGGCTCCTGTGCCATTTGCCCCTGCGGTGCTGGCTGATGGTGTCTGACGCTATATGTATAGCCGGACGTTTTTTATCCATCTGTGCAGCGCGCCACAGCTGACACACGCAAGGGTTGATAATGTTCAAAGGCTGTCAGGGGAGACGCCGTGATCTTTAAAAACAAAAGTCCTCTAGATATTTAAAGCGAATTGACAGGAATCCCCCCGATTCTTCAACCAAAAGACGGGCTTTGAGTGTCTCTTCGGTGTGCCAGTTTAGACTCCGCTGTCTCTCCCTTATGTTGACTGTTGGGTTCGGTTCTGTGCCTCGCGTGGGAGAACAGGATGTATTCGATCTGATCACAGAGCAGTGTAAACACACGCTGGCTTAGTTACATCCTAGCATGTGAAGTCACATGACCAAGGCAGAAATCTCACAGGATCCCCCTGTGTCTCCTGCAAACAACATGGCTGAAGCCACGGCTCATTCCCCACTCATGAATACTCGGAACAGGCTCATCTAGCCTCACTATGGATGCACCAATAGCGTTTTTTCAGGCCAAGAGGGCTTACAGAGTACTTACATGTGTATAGTGCCGATGCAAATCCTGACATTTTCAGGTTCAATCAAAGTGAGGCACTGCATGTTTGTTTTTTCGGTCATCGAGTTTTAATAACCCCCGTTTGAGATGGAAGCTCTGCATCTATCAGCTATGTTGCATCATGTTGCTTTGGTGTCAGGTTAAGGTATTGGTATTCATATTTTTAAGAATTCATGAGCACACCATCAGTCCAGATATCGGCTATATTGTCGTTTTTTTTTGTTTTTTAAGTTGCACAGCTTTGGCGTCCACAGCCATCTTCGTGAGACGTGTTTCTATATGAACCCGTAGCAGCAAATAAATACTACAGTCAAGCTTGCCGTCCGTTCAAAAGCAAAACAAAAGATACATCACAGGTTATATGAGTTAAGGCTTCTTTGGATGTCTACCCACAATTCCCTGCTTGGTTATTAACCGTTGGTGTTTGTTGGGGGAGTCTAGGGCCCTTGAGTGGTCCACTCTCCTCATATTCACTCCCACAGCGGGTGCACACGTGTACAGTATCTACACACTTCAGCCACTTCTCACTCTTTTTGCAGTATACATATATTCTTTGTGTTTTTTGTTTGAGAAGCACTTGACACCTACAGTACCGTTTGTTACCCTTGTTTTGGTTTCTTCTCTTTGTATGCACTTTTGTGACTAACCGTTTGTGTTGAAAATAGACAGTGAGTCCAACGTAACCTGAGGTTTATTAACTTTGACGATGTACCGCACATTGAAGACCTGGTTATTAAGCAGCAAGGAAGAGTCAAAGACACATGGTTTTACTACGTGAAATATGAATTGTTTCATTTTTTGCTGCTATTAATGATAAGCTACTGTATGTACCCATTGATGGTGTATGTGTGTGTTGTTTTCTCCCACACAGGTGGTGTTCAATAGGTTCTGTAGCCCATCTGACATCAGGGACTTGTTTTGTACTGCATTAGGACTCCAACGGTAAGACACGCCCACACACACACACACACACACACACACTCACCCGCACTCCCGCTCCCCAATCTGTTAATATACTGTTAGCTCCAGTGGTCTAGAAGCGGCACCATGCTACTATTGAGTTTCTGAGCCCGTTAATTCTGCGTCCCAGGTCTCAACCTCCTGTCAAGTACCATTGGCTTCCTCAGTAGGAAGGTTGTAACTGGTTAAATGCAAAGGTTCTTGGTTTCACCACGAAACTGAACTTTTTGAGCAAAAAGGTGCCCTAAGAAACGGGCAGAAACAAACGAAAACACTCGCTCCATTTGGAAGGCATACTAGCATTCTATTACCACCAGTATATTTCCATACTATTTAGTGGTTTGCATGCTCGAAACTTGAAACAATTTGATCTTGATTTGATGGAAGATTAAGGCAAAAGTTGCCGTGATTTCCGACTGGCCAGAAAGTCTTTTCTGTGAGTGACAGATTTATGGAATATTTTTTACAGACGGATCACCCTTTTTTAAATGGATTTAACAAATACATTTACTGAGATTTACAGTCATGATATTTTATTGTTTTCGTTTTTTTTTTTTTATCAAATAATTAATAAAAGGACTTACAGGAGTTACAGCTCCCTTGTCCCGAAAGGCCTGAAAATTGAACATGATTGACTGCCTGCATACAGCGCGACCAACGAAAAATATGTGGAAAATCTTGTGTGAAAGAATGGTTCTTATGGTAGCTCCATTGAGGCATTTTAATTTATGTCTGATGCTGTGCACGGTAAGAATAACTGGGCAACTCAACTTGTACTCTACTTCCCTCAAATCGACCACTCTACTATCTGGTTTTTTTTGGTTGGCGTTATGTGATTATTTGACATTGAGGAGTGAGACTCTGCAGGATATGATATTTTGGCCATGTTGTTTTTCTTGTGCGTGTGCAGGAACACCAACCTGTCTCTCCTGGACTCCTCTGGAGCGATGGTGTCCATTGACCCCACCATGCCCCACAACACGGAGAGGTAGCGCGCGGACCCCCGCCCCGCTCACACACTCACGCACTCACACAGTCCTTTATTGATTTATGGACTCAGCTGTCACTCTCTGGGTGCAGTTATTGATTGATCACCAATAAATAACAGTCCTTCCCTTCGTCGCTGGCCCCCTTCTTCTGTCTCCCTCTCTCCTCTCCTCCCTCCTGCACTTTGAAAGTGACAAAATACAGCAAAGTATGCAGTGTTTTAGGATCGTGTGGTAAGGCTTATTTTAGTGTGATGAACTATAGTTCAGTATAGTATAGTTTAGTGCTGTATGGCATATTTAGGCACGCTAGTGTCCTGTAGTGTAGTATGATGTCAACATTTTAAGCGTGTTTTATTATCGTGAAGTATACCATAGATTGTAAAGTATGGCATTCTTTAGTGTTAAATAAAATAAAATAAAATACAGTATTGTATATCATAGTGTCGTATGGTATATTTTAGTGTGGTATAGTGTATTTTAGTTACAGTATCGTTGTATAGTGTATTCTACCGCAGTGTAGAATTGTATAGTATATCATAGTTTAGTATATTAAAGTATAGTGTAGTGTAGTAAAGCAGAGTAGCATAGTATAATGTAGTATTACATAAAATGCCTCCTCCTTTGCACATTACAGTATGGTACAGTACAAAATAATAATGTATGGTTTTATGGGAGTGTTTTTAAATCCAGGTAACATGAGTAAGAAAGAGAAAACACAGGTATCCAGTGTGTCATACTGACTCTTCTTCTGCAGGTTAGATCAGTAAACACCCTTCTGACATGAAGTGCCAATGTCAGGCAACCTTCTCCAAATCCTAGAGTATAACAAGCCACGACAATACAGTAATCCAATCTATAAGGCCTCTCCCAGAACAGTGTAATAGTAAAATCAATATTGTGATATAAGACTAGATATCATCTGGGATTTTGGTGACAGAATTATTGTGATATAGTAATTATCGACATGTGTAGGTATTTGTCCGAAAATGTGATATTTGATTTCGACAATGTCACCAAGCTCTACTTGGCAGTGCAGAAAATTAATGACATTTCAAACCTGATATCCGGACAACAGCCGAAGACACTGTAATGATTGCTGTGGGATCGTTTAATATCCGCTGTAAATACCTCAGCATGCTTTAAATGGATTTCATCAGGTGGCCGCGTTTAGTGAAATCTGTCGACCTTTCAAAAAAGCTTCCTGGTTGGAAAGGCTGTTTGGTTTGAAACGCCGCTGTGTTGCCTTTCACCCGACGTCTGAGCCGTAGTGTTCACAAACCTTCACAACCTTCACAAACACTTGAGCAGTGTGAGTGCTGCTCCCTCCCTGACAGGGGACACAAGTGACTAATTTCAAAGACCTGACAGTGTAGTGCCCTTCATTGTTTAGCGGCTATCGCAGAGATTGCCCTCCACACACACACACACACACACACACACACACACACACACACACGAACACACAGGAAAAGTACCAAGCCTTTTATTACCAGACAAACATCATTAGAGGCCAGAATGATCAGAGCAAGGTGTGTGTGTGTGTGTGTGTGTGTGCGTGGTGTGTTTGTGTACCTGTGTGCATAAATGTGCTTTTGTGTGCATAGGTGAGTATGTGTATAATTGTGTTGTTGTCTGTGTGAGTGTATATGTGTTTAGTCGTGCATTTGTTTGTGTGTGTGTGTGTGTGTGTGTTTATATTTTTGTGTGTGTGTGTGGGGGGGGGGGGGGGGGGGGGGTGTTTGCACTTTCCAACATGAGATACAGAGTAGGAAGAGGGTGGGACTATTCTAGAATCACGTGACCTGTTCCCCCACAACTGATCTGTGTGTGTGTGTGTGTGTGTGTGTGTGTGTGTGTGTGTGTGTGTGTGTGCGCGTGCGTGCGTGCGTGCGTGCGTGCGTGCGTGCGTGCGTGCGTGCGTGCGTGCGTGCGTGCGTGCGTGCGTGCGTGCGTGTGTGGGTGTGTTGAAGGTCACCGTACCGTGTGGTGCCTCTGACTGGAGGACAACTAGCTGGTGAGTCCCAGGGGCTATACACACACACACACACGCACACACATACAAACACACACACACACAGACACACACAGATGCAAACACATGCCAATGCGATTAAATCATTTCAAATAGACCTTTTAAGCAATGTCACTGTTTGTGTTTATTCTTTATTTTCATGTTCTTTGAGCTCATACACTTTGCCCTCGCCAGAGATCGGCAGGGATGGGGGCGGCCACTCGGGCTTTGACGATTTGAGCTATACCTTTCCTAATAGTCAATAGAACAATGGCCACCAACCATTTTCACATCAGTTGTAATATTTCACAATAGTAACTCGCGGTTGATCTGAACTTCTCAATGTCGGATGAGAAGTTGTCGGATTTATGGGGATGGTAGCTCAGGCGGTAGGGCTGGTGGTCTAGTGATCTAAAGGTTGCTGGTTCGATCCCAGGCTCCTCCTGCTAGCATGCTGTAGTGTCCTTGAGCAAGACACTTAACCCCTAATTGCTCCTGATGGCTGCGTCCGTCGGTGTTTGAACAATTGTAAGTCGCTTTGGATAAAAGCGTCTGCTAAATGACTAAATGTAAATGTAAATGTCACCACACGCACATGCACACACACACACACACACACACACACACACACACACACACACACACACACACACAAACAGCACAATACACAAGTGTGTAAGGGCGCACACAGGTGGTTACAATAACACAACACATGTAACATAAAACATGCATGCAAGCTTACAGATTAACATGTCTAACATTCCCCCTCGGACCGACAATGTTTAACCAAGTGTCAGTGTTTTGACTTTGAGGTAAAAGCGCTGTTTTTCCTCCCTCTAGTCGTAGAGGGCCCTTATTCGAGGTAATAATCGGATAGCAGTCTGGAGTCAAATTCTCTGGTCATACCGTGATGTAGACTGTTTGTTGTTCTAAAATTTGTAACACTGGAGCCCTAAAGGACGCCATTAGAACTGCAATCGCATTGGAAAATGTCGTCTCCTCCACGGGCCCATACTGAACCCAGACCTCTCTGCTCTCACCCCTCCCATCCCTGTCAGCTCCTCAGACGGACACAAAATATTAATCGATCAGTTAGATTCAAGTCAAATAATTTCAAGTTGAAGGGTAATCTATCCCTCTGCAAGCCGTGATAAATGTTGAGAAAAACCCCACGGATTTAGAGAAAGTCTGTCCAGAAAGTTCTAAACCCCCTCCACCTTCATCTGTTACTTTGCCATATTGCTGCATGGGATAACACTCTCTTCCAGTCCTTTAACAATTGAATTTAGATTCATAAGCAGATATTAAGGTCACAGCAGGTTCCCTGTGATTATCGTGATAATAACGCCTTGCATACGGTGCAGAACTTGGAATATTGGTGCCCTGATCTTATCAACGGTATATTGCTCTGATTCAGTCTTTTAGAAATGTTGATGACCATAGCGATTGCATTGTTTATATTTTCGAAATGTTTTGTGTACACACCATGGTAGTGACGTCATAATACATGAACGCTCACATGAGGCTTCAAGTGTGTTGTAAATAGATCTATTTGTTTTCCCCGAGTGCTTTACCGTGGAGCCGCATGAATACAGAGGACAGAACACACACATCTACCTGGGAAACATCTATAAAAAGGCACGTCCAGTTATATCTACTCCAGTCCTGCGGTTCAAAGCCATATAACTTCACAACCATTTGTTTTATGGCAACTTGACACCTTACTGGTAGTGATGTGCTCACACACTGACCGTCTTGCCCTTGCTGGTGCTCTCGTAATACTTTTGTTTTCATGCCATCAGTTATTATCCCCGGGGGTGTGACCCCCGTGTCGTTGAACCTGCTGATGAACCCGAGATAGCGAGACACAAGACTCCTACCTCCAGGTAGATGTATCCAACCAGACCCCTGTCTGGGGAGGATATTTCAACCCCCTCGCACGCTTTTTCGTGCTCGTAGTCACAAAAAGAACTCTATTGGATCGTGTCCGTGTCCCGATTGTCCGACTCCTTTTCATGCTACACGGAACAAAATTTTAACAAATTAATTAGAATGGGAAGATTTTATTCGACTTTAGGAACGGGAGGGCATGGGGACGAAGGGGGCGCAGATACGTACACTAAAACTAAAACTATCCTGACGAAAGTACGCCACCGCAGGAAGGTAGGGGGCTGGGGACCATGGATGTATTATTATAATATAATATATATTATTATAAACCTACAAATTAAACACATTTATGGGTGTGAAACGACCTGCATGTGTTACTAGGGGTTCATTTGACACATGTAGTTTGCAAAGCGCAATTATTTATATAAGTTTTTAACCCAAACACCAGCCAACACAAAAACTACAATTCAGGGCCATTTTGTTTCGCATCTTGATGCAACTTGAATCTTGAATCTTGAATCTTGAATTTCCTCATTGGCAAAGTAGTTGTATTATTAAAAACCTAAAAATTTAACAAATTTATAAGTGAAAAACGACATGCATGTGTGGATGTCGTACATGTGGAGTTTATTTGGTCGTGGAATAAACCTGCATTGTCAGATATTTATATCCAGTTAAATTGGTATGAAGGAAATTCATAATGAGGGTATGACCCTATATCCCTATTATCGCCCAACCTTGAATTGGACCATTCAGAGAAAAAGCAAAACCAATATCCTGCTTTTATTTTGTGCTAGTCAGAACGAAATTTAAAACCATGCATTTTTTGTTTTAATGCATCCATGCCCCCTCATCAGGTTCTTTTGTTTTGTTTTAGTGTGCATTTAGTGTACCTTGACTGTACGTATCTGCGCCCCTCCTTCCCCACGCCCCCCTGCTTCGAGAGTCGGATAAAATCTCCCCATTCAAATGAATTGGTTTAAATTTTATGTGTAGCACGAAAAAAGTCTGACAATCAAATTTGGGGAAATGATTCAAAAGATACATTTTAGACTATGAGCACGAAAAAGCGGGAGACCGGATTGGATATTTAGAAATTAGACTTCTACCTCTCGGTGGATGTATCTTGCTAGACTCCTTCCTCTTGGTAGATGTCTATATATTAGACTCCTACCTCCAAGGAGATATCTAGACGTTAGAATATGGAGCAAGACTCCTACTTCCAGGTAGATGCAGTAAACTAGACTCCTACCTCCAGGTAAACATCAAACTAGACTCCTACATACAGGAAGACATATTCGACTAGTCCTACCTGCATGTAGATCTCTAACCAGACTCCTACTTCCAGGTAGATCACTTACTAGATCCTACCTCCATGTAGATATATAGGTATTATTCTTAGGTTTCTGTAATTTTTTCCAAAATGTTTTTGAAAAGAAAACAACAGTTTACCGCTGTTAAACACGGTCTGTTGAGTTTTCTTACTCGTTTAGTGCCACAGTGAGCAGAACCTGGTGTGACACAAACACGCAGTATAGATTTCATGTCCTGTCATAAAACTGAACAGGAAGTAAACAAGTCTGCTCTGGGGGTGGCTCAGATATTGGAATGTTCGCCTCCAGAGTCTTTTGCCGTTGTAAAGGTTTTTCCGTGTCATTCTGGAACAGTTCTGAGCTGAGGTTTGAGACGATAGACTCCAATTATATTATGTGGCGTTTTCACAAGACGCGCTTTCGGATCCGGATGGGATGCGACCGGAGTTGGTAATAATGAAATTCCCAAGATAAGCGTAGCTTTTGTCACGCTTAACTTTCCAAATCCATCCCTTATCTATGTTTCGGTGACAATCCTGCAAGTCCATGTCGCACCAGGCGCACCGGCTTAATCAGTCACAGGCAGAACCTTTTAAAAAAAATGTATTCTATTTTGGGCCCCAGGTGGCCTCTGACCCCAGATGAAAGATGGAATTTGAGCGGCGAGGTGTTCACACGGTTGCCGCTGATTTTTTTACACCTGTCTTTTTATTTTTTTACAAGTTCTTATAGCTGTGAATTTAATGGCCCCCGGTGGGTTGAACTTTGCCCACGAGGCAGAGGCTCTGGCCAATGGTGGGGCTGCGTCGCTGTCCCTGCCTCGTTCCCCTGTGGGCGGGAAGGGGAATTGGTGTTGGCTCGTTAACGTATCAAATTGACAGTCGGTTCCCTGTGAGTTCAGACACACTGCCAGTCATCGATGGTGAGACGAGCAGGAAGGGTAAAGCCTGTTTGTCAACCGCTCTCTGTTTTTCCTCTGCCATCTGTCACTCAGGCATTCAGCCCTCTCTCTCTCTCTCTCTCTCCCTCTCTCTCTCTCTCTCTCTCTCTGTGATCAGATTATATGTTAGGATATTGAGATCCCTCCATCTGTAACTGAGGATAGAATGAAATGATCCGTCTGAGTGGACGCAACCTGTTGTTAATTGTAACCACCTGTGTGCGCCCGTACACACTTGTGTATTGTGCTGCGTGTGTGTGTGTGTGTGTGTGTGTGTGTGTGTGTGTGTGTGTGTGTGTGTGTGTGTGTGTGTGTGTGTGTGTGTGTGTGTGTGTGTGTGTGTGTGTGTGTGTGTGTGTAACCCCGCTGTGTGCTGCCCTGTCCACAGATAAAGAGGATCTGTTTCAGAACGTACTGACGCAGGCTGCCGAGCAGTTCTCCAGGTAAGGCACCGCTCACATCGCTGCAGTGACTCTCCCGGTCACTCCGGGGATGAGGGATTATTTTTGGTGTGACCAAAAATGCTTCATTTAAAATGAGGGTCCTCTCAAAAACTTGCATTTACGTAAATATATAAATAAATTGACTTATAAATTACTTATCTATTTAGACATTCAATTGCCAGGTGTCGAAACTGAAATATATACAGGGATATACCTGTCATCACTTTCTGTGATAAAACACACTCTGCGTATTACAGAAGGAACGGAAATATTTTAGTATTCATCTTTTTTAATTTTCTGAACAGAACCAACCAGGGGTTCTGCTTCTGCTTGGGCTCCAGTAATAAGTCTATAAAATACATTTTCATCCATTTTCCTACAAAATTCATTTGCGCGGTAGGGCGATGCAGTGACGTAGGCGCCGTCTCCTCGGGGAGGGGGCGTCAGGTTAAAGCGGTCTAATCGTTGGGACAATATTTGGATAGTGAATTGCGAGATGGATTGAATCTGCATTCATTATTCTGATCTCAGCATGATGATGTCCAGGAGGGGCGGCTCTGCAGACCTCCACTCTACCTGCACATGTGTTTTTCTCCTTTTTCTCATGTACTCTCTTCCTCTCTCTCTCTTGGACTCGCCTACTCTTCTCTCCTCCACTCCCCTCCCTCGCCTCCCCCGCCTCCCTTTCTCTCACAGCAACTTTCTGTTCCTCCCTCACTCCCTCTCCCTCTCCCTCTTTCTCTCTCGCTCCCTCATGGCACCTCTTTCTCTCCTTCTTACTCTTCCTCTCTCCCCTTCTCCCTCCCTCCCCCTCTCCTATCTCTCTCTCGCTCCCTCATGGCACCTCTTTCTCTCCTTCTTACTCTTCCTCTCGACCTTTCGCTGTGACTCCTCCTCTGGCTCTCGCTCTCTCTCTTTCCTCCTCTATTCCGTCCCTCTCCCTGCCTCCCTCAGTCATCCCATCTGTCTCTCTTCGCCCGCAGGGCTTTCAAGATTAACGAGTTGAAGACTGAGGTTACAAACCGCCTGGCCATGTTGGAGAAGAGAGTCGAGCGTGAGTCCTCCTGTCGCACTCTGAGCACACAAACACGCACACGGTGCGGAGGGTTTTGAAAACCCTTAAACGCGTCTAGGCAACAGAGAGATTAAGAGTCTTGAAACTGTCTGAATACGATTTGTTTTTGGTTTTTGACGTCGCATCTCCGGGGGAGGATGGGGTCCTCGGGAATCACTGTTCCTTTAGAACGCTTAGCTCGAGAAAGCAGTCGGAAAGGGACGAATGGACAGTGTGTCTGTTCAAGGTATCAGAGATTTAAATGGTGGAAACGGCTCGAGGTGCTGGAAGAAGTTTGATTGTGTGCGTGACAAGTTGGCGGATTTTTTTTTTCTTCACTGTACCTGTACAAACCTCACGCGGCGCCGTTGTTTGATTTCTGGCAAACGGCAGACGCAGAATGGGGGGGGGGAATTTGAAGCGCGTGTCTGTGCGGTGGCGCCATACGTGAGATCGAGATGCATCATGTTTTCATTTCTTATCTCGCTGCAAATGAGACCCTGTGAAGATCTGAAAGTGGCATTAAAAAGTTTGACCACGTTGGCCGTGCCACTGATCCGTCAGGGGAAGAGAAACTGAGAACAGGAAAAGCCGCCTGCCAGCAACTGCAGCTGAACGCTCTGTTTAGTGTCGTTTTTTTAGTTTTTTCCGAAGGACTTGGATATCTTTATTCCAGCGTCCCTCATTTGTGGATTTAAAAACCCTGCAAATGCTATTTGATGGCCCGTGCTCTGTTTGATTTGAGCTCACAGAATCACACTTTAGACATGCAAAACGAGCTTGAAGACGGGCCATAAACATGTATTGTGTTTGTGGACTTCTTTATGATCTACCGTGCGGAACCTCTTCGCCAACAAGGGCACTTTGGATGGTTTCGCTGCAATCCTCCCGTCACCAGACGAATGGGATTCTTCAGCCGCTGGACAGCGTGGATTTAGCAGACCCCTGCACGGCTGTGTGCAGACAGCCGCCGTCCTTCAGTTCCAAACTCAGCTGTTTTCCGCGGTACGGTTTATGAGGCTGTGATTAGATAAGTGAAATTAGTTCACAGGTCTGGCCTCCTACTTCCACTGGCTTTTGGCCTGCTGTGATTAGAGTTTGACCTGAACATTGACCAGAATTTAGCGGCTGAAGTGGACGTCTGCATTCTACAATCACACAATCGTGACAAATTACCTCATTCAACACACGCTGTCGTCCAAAGCGACTTATCTACATTTATCTTTTAGCAGTCGAACGGCACATCCAACCGCACATCACGCTCTTCCTCAGCGAAGACTTCAATGGAAACAGCAGCATTGGTTCAGTCCGTTTTGTTTTGTTATACCGCATGGGGAACCTTTAAAGGTCACATATTATACTCCTTTTCAACAAGTTAATGTAGGTCTCTGAGGTCCCCAAAACATGTCTTTGAATTTTTTTTTTTCCTAAAAAATGTCACTCAGATTATGTATTCTAGCCATTCTAGCACACCTCTATACCCCTCTGTTTTAGTCCTTTTCTCGACGGGCCGTTTCTGTGCCCGTAGCTTTGAATGCAGACGAGCTGCTGCTTCGCACGCCCCACCCCGAGACTGGTTCATTTTTCTCTCCTGTTATTTGAGTAGATGGAGTTCATCTTACAGATGTTCGACTAACAAACGAATACCGTGAGCATTATTGTGGATCCTGCAGCAAGAAACGCCGGTAACTTTTTAGAAAATGACATCTAACATATAACCTCAGCTTTTAGCGTTAGGTCGTGCCAAACGGAAAAAGAAACACACAGCACACTTATTTTTTAAATGCTTCCATCGGCTGCAGTTGTCACCAAAAGATTTTTGCTGGTTCGTGCAGCCAACAACAGAGCAGTTCCCGTGCTTGGCTCTCCAGCTTCAACATAGTGCTGGAGGGTCTGGTGCTTGCAAGAAAAAATGACGCACCTTTGCAAAGGTGGTTCTCAAGCCGTGGGTGAAGAAACTCAAATGGGGGGGTTTATTCTAATGAGCCCCCACTTGACATAGGAGGGGGAGGCAAATCTGAATGGCTTGTTGAACCACATGTTTTCTGAAAATGGGCAGCCCACAAAAAACCGACTGGATTGTCATATTTCACTGTGTGTGTGTTAGTAGTTCCATCAGAGACACACAAATGTATGTGCACAAGCACTGAAAAAGTGAGTTTTGATTGGTAAGGTCATAACCTTGAAGCAGAGTAGCCAGGGCTAATGGCTCCGTGGGTTAAAAACAATGAAAGTCATTGTTGTAGGTCATTTGTTGTAAGTTGCATTGGCAACACCTAGATTTCCACTTGGGGATTAATAAATCGTTATCTTATCTTAATTGCGCATGGAGGTACAGTAAGAACTGCCTGTATGAACAGTGATGTGGAAATACTGCAGAAAGCGCTCCCTGTGAAACAAAATGTCATGCCATTTGCACGTCTGTAAAAGAAAAGCTTTTTAAAATGTTCTTTACTAATGTACGTAAATCTGTCCATCCCAGGTCCATAGAACAGGATCTGAATATTGCATTATGTGCAAATGCACACCATATGTAACTATGCATTTATATAGAGATTGTATTATCTTTTACCTTTGCTATTGACTTTTTTTATTGTTATTATTTCTTACGGAGAGCAAAGGCAGTGGATCTTGTAGCAAAACACTGCAGTTTACACAGCGTTAACCTCCCCCATCTGAAGGCATCTCGCAACTGAGAGCGGATGTGTCAACTCTCCCTTTAATCACATTATAAAGCAGCTATAAAACACTATCAATAAAGATGCACGGCCTTGATACGCAGGCATGCTGGCTGCTTTTTTTTTTTTCTTCTTCTTTGAATTCATTAAGGCCCCAGTGTTCTAGACGAGCGCCAACAGTAACACACTGTAACATTTAATATTTAATAGGTCGATGTTTTACAATCCCTATAATCTACCCAGCTTGGCTTGGGTTTCAGTTAGAAGTTAGGAAGTGACTCTTGCCTTTGATGGATTTTGGTTCTGTCGGAGTCATTTTAAACATAAAAAAAGCTGGGGATAATACGATAGTCCTCTAGTTATATTGTACAAAATAAAAGGAAGGGTTTTTTTTTCAACATTACACATATTTGCAACCAGTCAAATTTGATATCAGTATAATCTGAATTTACGGTGCTTTGTTTACAGCTTAACACCTGCACACTGTCTAACCTTGCAACCGTGCATCAAGTGAGGCAACTTTTTGTTTTCTGAAACATTGACCATTCAAAATGCAGAGTAACCATGAAACGATGATTTAACACTAGAATGCATGTGGAGGGTCAAAAACACCCCCAATGCTTTATTTTTTAAACCAACATACTTTAATCAGTTAAAATTTCAGAAATTTCTTAATTAGGTTTGATTATTGTTTCTCAATTAGTTTATTCATACAAATGTATTAAATAATATCTACAACCTTTTAAAAAAATATATAATTTCAAGCTGTCGATTTTTGACCCGACATACATATTCTAGCATTGAAAGAATGAACAGTTCTTGGGTTCTCATGGGACTGAGCCACAAAGTGGACCACGTTGACGTTTAGGAAGCAGGATGTGGTGCTCGGCCCACCAGCCGGTAGACGCAATGCAAATGAAAGGAGACACTAACCAACTCTTGTCCAGTTCAGATCAAATCATGTCATTCCCGTCAGATTTGGAGCCACAGAGGAGCGCTCGGGTCTGAATCACGTCGTTCAGCTGCTCGGGCCATGTGTGGATCTCCCTTCCCCCGTGATGGGGGAAGGGAGAGAAAGATGGGGCGGGGCGCTATGTTGCATGTAGCACATGTACACGTGGGAGCAGTGAAACCATTTTTTTAATTTTCAAACTGTTAATTCTTTTTTCACTGACTCCCCTCGGTCACCATGACAACCTCACCTCTCGGTTCCTGCCGGTGACCATGGTGATGATATCCCACACCTGCACCGTGGGCAGCGGCGGTGCCGTCCTATCCCCGTCTTATATCAGCCTTTCATGCGTGCTGTTTGTGTGGTTCCTTTGGTTTTTGACACGACAGCCGCCCCACAGCATCAGTTTCCCTATTCCACTTGACACGCAGTGATGGCTGGCTGGCCCGAGCCTATGTCCTCCTTTTCACCCACCCTGGACTCCATAACCTCTCGCTCCATCTTCATCTTAACATTGCTCTGGACAGTTATATACATTTATTGTGCTGACATTGTTTTGTTGAAATCTGGCTTCTGGTTCACACACACCTACCACATACAATATACACCTGGTTGCTACAGTGCGCCGCCCACACAGATTTCTGCATCCCGGCATCACCTTGGTCGCCATGGACACCCTTTTCTAATGGGACCTTAAGTGCTGGGTGGGGGCGACCTGTTCTGTTTCAATAGAGAAAGAGGGAGAGATGAGAGAGGGAGAGAGAGGTGTAGATGTAGGACGATGTGAAGACACGACAGAGGGCTTCAGAGTGGAGGAGTGAGTGTTATCATTTTCACAATCATTTTAACACCCCCGCCCCTCCATATTTAATGTTCAGTGGAGTTTAATGTTTAATGGCAGTTTACAGTGCAGTAATGTGTTGTTATATCGTATCGCAGCACCGGTGTAAGGCAACAATAACAAGTGCAGTATTATAGTCTATGTTGTTGTTGTTTGACAATATATATTGATCAGTTTGTGACATTAAAATGAAATCACTGTATTTATAGTATTGTGGCGTATGGGAATACATTGAATTATGACCTCTTTGTATGTATTTTGATACACATTGTAGATATGAGAGAGTGACACCTTATTCTTTCCTTTTATGATTATTTTGGAGTCAGCGCCACTAATTTCATGTGTTACAATTCACATTTAGGCCAATAAGAAACCGATTGAGGCTAAATAACAACCTTTCTTACTGTACTTTAAAGACACACGATACTGGCCAAAGTGCAGATATCCCACAGTGCGTTTCAGGAAACTGTTTCATGTGAATTTCAGTGTCTTACAAGCAGCTGGTGTGATATCCCCGAGCAGGGAGGGTCCATTGGTCCCCAGCTCGGTCCCAACCCCAAGGTTCAGGGCGTCTGCTCTGGAGGAATATAACTAACTCTCAGGGAAAATATTCACCACTGCATACTTGAGTTTGCAATAATTGATTTCCTGTATCTAAGTATTTCATTGTTATAGCGTGAGGAATTTTATATTATTATCACTTGAGAAGTGTACACAGTCCTCAAAGTGACTACTTCAAACAGCGTTCCACTGACAGTTATTGACAGGGAAATATATTAAGAAAATGACCCAAAGTATGATTTTTGTCAAATGGACACAATGCCTCTCCAGTAACAAATGTTTATGATCCTCAAAGTAATTTCTTATTGTTATGCCGCTCATAGGTAGCTGATAGTACCTTCAGACTTCAGAACATCTGTTTTTGCGATGTGTGATAGGGACGGGCCGCCTAGAACAGCAAGTCCATTAAAGATACGTTTCAGTACAAAGAGTACTCGGAGTAGTCTGATAACAACTTCTGCCTGGTGTGTGTCATCAGGGACGATCTGGCAGCGATACAGCTCCCGGAGAAGAGGTGGCCTTTAATATTAATGGCACTGCACTTCAGACACACAAAAATATACATACACACAAAACAAACAAAAAAAATAAAAAGTGTGTGTGTGTATATATATATATATATATATATATATATATATGTACAGTATATTAATATTAACTATATATATATACTGTGTATATATATATATATATATATATATATATATATATATATATATATATATATATATATATATATATATATATATATATATGTAACAGAACAAAAATATATATAACACAAAATAAATATAAACACAAATATATACACAAAAAGCAAGCGTCTAACTCACAAAATACTCGCAAACAGTGAAATACACCCCTAACTGCACTGCCACGCAAATAGCGTCTCGGTGCTATTTGCCCATATTTAAATGAGATATAAATCATACATTTGGCGCAGAATTGGCCTCTCTCTATGCAAATTAGCCTCGTTGCAAAAAACGTCCACTTCACAAACCCCAGCGCTAATAACCATACGCAGTTAGAGTGAAATTATTACCGTCTGCAGAGAGCTGGTGGTAACTGCGTGAAGACCAAAAAATATATATTTTTAAAGGCAGCGGCGCACAATCGTCTTCAGAGAGCTGGTCCAATTATAAAGGGTTTCACGCCCAGACTTTCCCCTGATCTGTAAATAATATTTTGACATTATTATTATTATAATTATTATTACTGCCATGGCATCTGAACGTAGCGGAACGGGTAGCAGTCTGTGGTGGTTTTTAAAACGCACTCCAAAGCCAACTTGAAACCTTGAATAATTTATTGTACAAATAAGGCATCACAAACGTTGACAAAAAAGGTTCCGGAATTTCAAGTAAACTCAAAAGATATCTAAAAAATCAACTGCAAGCTCAAGGGAATAGCGATAACGTGGTCAAAATTGGCATTGAACCACAGATGGCATTGAACCTCATAGAGTAGGACCATGGACAGCTCCGCAGTGGGCCGCTGCACCTGAAAGGCTGTGACGTTTGGCCCCACTAGGAAATTAACTTTGTGATAGAGTAAAATATGTACTTTTGCATATTTGCTATACTTTTAAACTATTTATGTTAAACATAATTTTTACATTGTAATATTAAGATTCAGTGAGAACTAGAATAAAAATCTTAATATACACACATTTTATTAATTAATAATTATTAAATGAACTGTGTGGGAAGAGTAAGTTGTATTATAGATTTACTCATACTATTTAAATGTTTAATAGTCACTCCACATAAACCTGCAAATGCAATGCCAATTTTCATTTAACAGTTTAGCGTGTTTGAATCCGCGCATCCACAATCAGATGCAAAATGAGGGCAAATTGCAAATTTATTTGATATTTGAGAAGGAGCAGATAGCGGGTGCAATTTGTGCGCAATTCATGGTGCTATGAGGGGCCACAATCCATTCTTTGTGAATAAAATAAACTCTCTGGGGCGGTCAGAGAGTTTATTTTACCATGAATTGCCTCGCTGTGTTGTTGTGAATATTCTCATTGTCATCTCATTGTTATTTTTATTATTATTGTCATTATTGTTATTATTTCTGTTTGATGAAGTGCTTGGGGGTTATTGCTCTGTCTTTCTCTTTCTCACTGTTACTCCGTGTCTCTCTCTCTCTCTCTCTTAGTTATTCTCTTTCACTGCCCCCGTTTCACTTTCTCCCTCTATCGCTCTCGTTCCGTCTCTCCTCCGTGCTTACACTCCGTGTACTCCAACCCCACTTCATCTCACTCTCACTCTGACTATTTATCTCGTGTTTTGTTTACTAAAATTAAAGGTGCACAGTTTTTTTGCTGGGTTGTATGGAATATTTGATAAGCATTAAGAAGGATACCCTCTCTCTCTGTCTGTCTGTCTCTCTCTCTCTCTCTCTGTCTCTCTCTCTCTGTCTCTCTCTCTTTCTCTCTCTCTCCCTCTCTCTCTCTCTCCCTCTCCCTCTCTCCCTCTCTCTCTGACATGCAAATTTGTGAAGCGCTCTCTCTATTTCTATCTCTCTCTCTCTCTCTCTCTCGCTTGCTCTCTGCAGTGGAGGGGATGAAGGTGGTGGAGATAGAGAAGTGTCGTAGTGACATCAAGAAGCTGCGTGAGGAAATGGCTTCCAGGAACAACAGGTCCACAAAAAACAAAAGCTCACCGTCAACGCAGAACATTTATTTTTCCACATTGATCTCTTGTTCCTTTTAAGATCAAGGGGTGTCTTAAATAAGGAACATTTTGGCGAATATATGGTGCATCTTGGTCATTTTAGTTGTGATACTATTACATAATCAGCGTTGAATGACCCCTTTTCAGTAATTACCAGCACAATGCACACCTTTTAATGAGTTTATTTCAGTTCCTGATGGTATAGTTCTAATTACTGTTAATTTAAGTTGTGATGATAACTGCAAGTTCTGACCTAAGCGTCTGGTTTTAAAATCCTGCCTCATTAAGAGTAATCGTTAAACACAACACGCCCCTGGCCAGCTTTTAATTGTACAAGGGATAAAACCTCCAAAAAAAACCAGATCAGGTCGTGTAACACCTATCAGGTAAATGACACTCAATCAGTACACAAGAAAGTCACGTCAAGTTTATTTGTACGGCCGTTTACAACAGTAATTGAGGTGCTATGCTAACAGAGTAAATCTCCATTATTCTCCATTAACACACAGCCCGTCCTCAATGTCCCGTTAATGTGCTCAGACCGTGGCTTTGACTGACACTTAGTGTGCGTTTCCTTTTTTTCCACCTGTAGCAGTTTCCTGGACGACAACAAGAAGCTGACTCCTCGTAGAGACGTGCCCTCCTACCCCAAGGTAAGATGAGCCGCTATTCTGTTTGAAACGCATGAAACCGGTGGACATTTCGGAACGTAGCTGTGTTCTAAACGCCGAAAAATGTGTCGCCAGTTCTGTTTCTCAAGAAGCTATTTGAAGCCTCGGATTTAGGTTTACGCTTGCTGCCGTCTTGGCATGAAGCGGAGTAAGAATGTTGGCAGTGGTGCAGAGTCTCGGTGCGCTGAGGTGCACGGAGAACCCACCCCAGAGTTGGACCCTTAAAACCCCCGTGAGGTCGCTTCTGAGATTTGTTTACCAACAAATTACACGCGTTAGGAAGTAATTGCTGAGAACATGTGAAACGGAACTTACCCGTACTGAATGGCGGCGTTAGACCGTTAAACTGTTTCTCACCATTTTTGTGGTCCGGATTTTGTTTTGGCGGGCGTACGTCGGAGCTAGAGGACGCAGGGCAGCCCAACTTGGCACGGCCCCGCCCCTAACACTATATAAGGGTTCAGCACATTAGTGTCAGTGGTTCTCCCGCTCACTGCCGCGGTACCACAGCCTACACCCCTTTGCTATCTAGCTGTGGCCCCTTCGCCCCCCTTCCCCGGAAGCCAAAATATACATAACAGCTCGGCCTCCTCATTTACACTTCCGTTCCGTTCCGAGCGAGGGGGGAGCCACCACGCTCCCCGCGGCAAATATCCGGTTTTCTCACATTCTGTTTTTAAATTTTTGCATAATTGTTTTGCATAGACGTAATTGTTAAGGGAAAAAAATGCACCAACTCTATATTTATAGTGAGAAGTTTCTTCTTTTTCGATTGACTTCTATTCAGTCAAAGGTTTTCTGGAGCAGTATCTAGTGGCCATTAGCTGAACTGCAGTTTAAAGCACCTCCACATTGGCTTCAACACTTTGGCTGTGAACAAAGTGTTTAAACCAATCAACTGTAGTAGACTTTAGCTACGCCCAAAGCATTGTTTCCTGCTGCCGCTGCCGCTGCCGCTCTCTCCTCCCCCTCTGTAAAATGTGTTTGCAGGGGAAACTGTGGCGCGTTAGAAGTAGCAGTGCCTTTTTGCGGTTTCGGGACACAACCTCTAAACCACGCCCCACCTCCAACCAGGCATTGGATCCCAGCAGCAATTCTTAAATCACTTCCTCATACATAAACTAAAGGTCATTTCGGACAGACCCCCAATTAAGTTAAACTTTAATGCCTTGCATTCGCCTGGATTAAAAAATCAACAAATCATCGGGCAAAGACTTATTTTTTTAACTGCTGTTAACAAAAGCTTGTTTGAGCGTAAACATGACTTTTTATATCTGCACAATCCGCACTGAGAATTCATCACCGCCGGTTCAATCTCAGCCCAGCTGGTAATTTAATTGCCCAGAAAATGACTCCATTCAGCGTATGGCTTTTCTAGAAGTGAATCTCACTACTGCCATGACTGTGCCCTCCAGTACGACGTACGTGGAGATTAATTAAATTAATTAGAGATAAATTCCACCTCGGCGTCTCTCCTGTACATTCTTATTCATCAGCGTCGGACGCTGGCGCCTTTGAAAACAATCACTTCCTTTCGGATTAAATTTCCTCTGTGAGGTCACTGTGGTTCCCTCGTCAGTGCCCTCCGCCGGTGTCATCATACAAACGTCGAATGATTGACGATCGACGAATTCCACGGACGTTCTTCTCAATCCAGATACCGGTGCATCCGGGGGGGAAAGTCTTGCCCCTCTCCTTTGGTGGAACGACAGATGTCACTCCCCCTTTTTTGGGAAATTCGATGTTTGCCTGCAAGGGCATCGTGGATTTCCTTGTCAGTGCCCCCGCTAGTAGTCATGGCATTGAGGCGAACATAGTAAAGTCAACGAGCTCCAGTCACTGCACCGTAGGGCCGTCAACGTCGGCGTAAAAAATGACGTTTGAATATTTCTTCTGACAAAACACATACATCTAAATATATTTTAATAACTTTTACAGTTTTAAAATGTTACGATTTGGCCAGCCTCTTCCAGAACACTGCATCTGTTTGTTTGTTTTTGTTTTTTTGTTGTTTTTTTTTTCAATGAGCGTAAAGCTGTTCCTGCATCTGCTCGGCTGGCGGTTAAAAAATAACAAAAAAAAAAAATCGTCCGTCGTTAATGTCCTTACGATTTGAAATGATGGCGACGGGCGGTGCAGAGCCCATAGACAAAGCTCATTCACTTCGCGCAACATTTCTATCAATAATATTACATTTCTTCTGAAACACTGCATTTTTGTCCGTCTGTCTTTTTTTTTTTTTTTTTTTACAATTCGAATAGCATTAGAATTTCTAACCGTCGTTTCACAGCCCGACCGCACTGCTCTCAGATGAAATCCTGTTGAATGGAATTCTCTGGAACTCAGTCCCCGCTAGTTTCCATAAAACACCTCGTCTCAAACGGCTCCATCCCAGCACACCGGAGGGCCGACGCACATCAGCACTGCCAGGATCTGCTGCTTCTCCCGAGGGACTCGCACGTGTTGCGTTGCTCGGCGGGAAGACTTTTGGTGACAGTGGTGCATTTCACACATTAAATGTGTTCTGATGTGACATGGTGTGCCGTGATGTGACCGAATCAGACTCAACCGAGCGCATTAAAACTCAAATGAGCACTCTGCGGCAATCAGAGGCTTGGATCGCACACAGTCGTTTAGAGAAAGAGCGGAGCGCGCCATGGTAACCCTGGGCACGAGGGCTCGATTTTGTGCCGTGGCAGTAGCTATTGTGGGCCCTTCATTTCTCTGGAGGCGAATTTGTACCGAACACGTTCGAGGCGGAAATGACGCGCGGCCGAATTGTCTGGAACGGTTTTGCATCGTCTGTCCGTCGCGGAATGCCGAGGGACTCTTTACCTCGTTTCTAAAGCGATGACAGAACCTTTATTACGTACATTTACTAGCTAGACCCCGGATGGTAGAGGTATATTATCTCAAGATAAAACTGTGGGAAGTGTTGAGAATATAAATAAGAATATAAATAACACTTATCAGATGATTGAATTGTCATGACGTAGCACGGCACTCTAGTCATGCAATGCAATACACACACACACATGCACGCACATACACACACACGCACAAGTACATCATCATCCACATGCATGTTACCGAATTTTATCCCGGCTCCAAATAGTTATTCTTAAAAACGGGCTAAAATCAAAGCGTCGGTTTTTAACTCACATCAATTACACTGCAACTTTATTAATCCTGCATTTTGCATTATGTGTCAAATACGGATACACACATTTACAAGAAGAAGAAGAAGAAACAGTCTTTATTCATCACGCAACACACCAGAAAAGAAACAGAAAACAGAAACAGTCTTTAATTGTCACACGACACTCCACAACACATGCTTGCACACACACACACATGCACACGCTTGATGGTGGCCGGTGAAATGGCTCCTCTGCTTTTGACCCATCCTGGCTTGTCCTTCCTCCGGGGGCACAGCCAGGAGCAGTGGGCAGCATACGTGGACGCGCCCGGGGACCAGGTGATAAGTGTCCATCGCTGGTCAGACGATGATGGGTGCATGTTTTTGGTGGGGGTCCTTACTGACGTGAGGTGGAGGAAACCCCATGTGAACACGGGGAGAACATGCAAACTCCACACAGAAAGGCTCCTGTTTTGGAAGATAACCCGCCGGAGCACGGTGCCAACAGCGCCCCAGGCGGGAATCGAACCCAGGACCTTCTTGCTGTGAGGCAGCAGTGCAATGCACTGCGCACACCGTACCACCACACTACAACACATGCTTGCACACACACACACATGCACATGCTTTGATGGTGGCCGGTGAAATGGTTCCTCTGCATTTAACCATCCTGGCTTGTCCTTCCTCCGGGGCCACAGCCAGGAGCAGTGGGCAGCATACGTGGACACGCCCGGGGACCAGGTGATAAATGTCCATCGCTGGTCAGACGATGATGGGTGCATGTTTTTGAGGGGGGTCCTTACTGACGTGAGGTGGAGGAAACCCCATGTGAGCACGGGGAGAACATGCAAACTCCAAACAGAAAGGCTCCTATTTGGGAGATAACCCGCCGGAGCACGGTGCCAACAGCGCCCCAGGCTGCCAACATGCAGCCAATCAGAGTAAAAATCTATTTAGGAAGCCACGCCCACCCGTTGAGCTGACCTCGCTGCACACAAACCTTTTCAACTCTCCCCTCTCCTTGGCGCTTGGCGAGCGTTGTGTCTATACTTTAAAAG
>NC_137210.1:27385696-27498196 GCF_960531495.2 Zeus faber
GGTTCTTACCAGGTCCTTGAGATGCTGGAAGTGCCTCAATTTTTTCCTCAGAAATGTCAGGACCGGAAAACCTTTAAAGTCCTGTCCTGAAAAAATGTGATCATTGAAAACCGATGATGTTATCCCTGGTTTTGTTATTCAAATTGAAGTAATAAAAAAAATTATAATTTGATTCGCTTTTACGACGTAGACTAAACTGAGTCTGACACGGTTGGACACTCATAATAGGAGATGAGATATATACTGTATATATACTAATGTAAATAATAGACAACGAGATTCAGAAAGATCACATTGAAAGTGTATTGTATTTGTCCTTGAAAATGAAAAGGTCCTGCCAGAACCAACCCTGGTATGAGCAAAGGTACGACCTTAGCCTCGTCTTTGTGGAGCTTGTGTATTCCTTAGAAGATCGGAGACCACTGGGAGGGGGGCTCTGTCTCCTCACGCCCTAATGCAACGACAGAAAACCAGTCAGATAATTATATCCTTGACAACTTCACATCCTGTACCTGACACTATACCATGTTGCTTCGTAGGTAGATCACTTTAGCTTTTTTCAATTTTCAATAACATTTTCCTCTTTTCTCCTTCTTTCCAGATGCTGAGCTGCCTGGAGCACATGTACCACGACCTGGGCCTGGTGAAGGACTTCAACATTAACCCCATCACCCTCAAGAGGTGGCTGGTGAGTCCCCTCTGAGAGCCGGCGGCGTTGGAGCACCAGAGGGGTGGAGTTCACCCCCCTCGGGACTACCTCAGTCGCATCCGTCGTGTTTTCAATTGCGGAGAAAAAAAACCCCAAAAACATCCCTAACCGTAGCTGTGGAAACGCCGCGGGTGGCTGCGTCCAGTCGGGCTGACATGACTTGGGCGTTGTCGCTCTCTCTCTCGCTCGCTCTTATTCTCTCCTCTGTTTTCGCTCTTTGTTTTCAGCTGTGTATCCATGACAACTACAGGAATAACCCCTTCCACAACTTCCGTCACTGCTTCTGCGTCACCCAGATGATGTACAGCATGATCTGTCTGTGCAGCTTACAGGTGCGGAGCCACGGTTCACCTCGGTTTGCGGACGATAGGTGTCATTTAGCCATTGAGAAGATGGAGGAGCGATGGTGCTTTTATCACAGTGATGAATTGGGTTTCAGGGGTTATTTTTCTCTGAATAACTTCTTGCCATTGGTGATGCTGCACCGATGGATAAATACAGAGGAAACCCTGCAATGCAAGACAAACCTAACAAGTAACAGGCATTTTCCCCGGGGACAATTATTTTATTTTATTTTGGATATTATTCGCATACAGGGCTGATTTAGGGAGAATAGTCCCAATTCAATGAATAATCGGACTCCAGAGAGCACATCACACATCTTAGATATTTAAAAAGCAGCTTGATTTTCATCTATATATTTATATATATATTTTAAAAACATATTTTAAATCCCTAAATGGAAGAAGCTTAATTACAGGGTTCTGACGAGGTCCTTGAGGTGCTCGAAGTGCTTGAAAAGTCCTTAAAAAAACGCGATTATTGACAACCTGTGATATTGCCCATGGTTTTTTTATTCAAATCGTAACGTCATTAAAAGTTTCCAGATTCGCTTTTACGACATAGATTATGCCAGGGAAACCAGCATGGTTGGAAATAGACACTTAGACCGATCAGCCACAACATTGAAACTGCTGACAGGTGAAGTGAATAATATTGATAATCTGGTTCCTTTGACACCTGTCAACGGGTGGGATATATTATTATTATATATATATAGTGTTATATATTATTATTATTAAATATATAGTGTTATATATTATTATTATATATATATACTGTTATATATTATTATTATATATATAGTGTTATATATGTTATAATTATATATATAGTGTTATATATTATTATTATACGAGGCAGCAAGTGAACAGTCAGTTGTTGAAGTTGATGTGTTGAAGCAGCGTAAGGATCTGAGCCACTTTGACAAGGAGCACATTGTGATACTGGACGACTGGGTCAGAGCATCTGCAAAACCACAGGTCTTGTTGGTCAGGTTCCTGCTATGCAGTGGTTACTACCTACCAAAAGTGCTCCAAGGAAGGACGACCGGTGAACACAGGGTCTTGGGGCCCAAGGCTCATTGATGCGCATGGGGAGCCAAGTCTAGCTCGTCTGGTTTGACAGAAGAACAGAAGAACTACTGTAGCACAAAGTGGTGGAACAGTGAGTGGTGCTATGATAGAAAGGTGTAGAACACAGTGCATGGCAGTTGCTGCGTATGGGAGCGCTCACAGTGTCCATGCTGATCCCTGTCCACCCCTGAAAGCACCTACAATGGACACGTGAGCGTCAGAACTGGACCGTGGAGCAATGGAAGAAGGTGGCCTGGTCTGTTGAATCCCCTTTTCTTCTACATCACGTGGATGGGTGGGGTTAGGGTCCGTTCCGATGGAGCATCAGTGGGATGTGCTGGAACAACAAGCCCGATCCATGGGGCCCCCACCTGTTGGTGCCAGATATCACAGGACACCTTCAGAAGTCTTGTGGAGTCCATGGCTCCACAGGTCAGAGCTGTTTTGGCGGCATGAGCGGTTAATAGTGGTGGTTTTAGTGTTATGGCTGATCAGTGTATAATAGTAGGTGACAATGAGATTATATGCCGTAGATATACTAATATAAATATTAGATAATGAGACTATGATTTTATTCTATTTTAAATAATAAAGATAACATTTAAAATTTAATATAGTTTTGTTTTCATACGTCCTTGAAAATGAAAAAAATAATGCTTAAAAAAGTACTTGAAAATCCTTGAATTTCCTTCTGCAATTCCAGAATGAACCCTGTAATTACACGTAATCACTTATTCGGTTTTAATGACCCCATATCAGACAAACTCCGTCTAAACCGTGTTCAGTGAAAGTGCCGGGTCGGCGCAATACTCGTACAGACGGGTTTTATATGTCTTTAAGAGGAGAGGGAGGGGCGGGGGGAAGGGGGTGGGGGATGGGTAAGGAGAGGAGGGTTGCCGGTGGGGGGGGTCGTGATGGAGAGGGAGAGAGAGAGAGTGAGAGAGCGAGCAGGGAAGAAGAGCAGTGAAGAGGAGAGATTAGCCTCGTCGTCTCCCTCCGTTGTCAAGGGCGACGTGTTCACTGGAGCTTTAATTATCACAGGGTGTAATGGGCCATTATGAGGCTTCTGCGGTAGGGTGGTGCTAATGAGGCTACTGATGATCTCACACACACACACACACACACACACACACACACACACACACAGACATGAAAGAAAACACAAAGTAAAGCACACACACACACACACACACACACACAGACATGAAAGAAAACACAAAGTAAAGCACACACACACACACACACACACAAACACACACAGACACACATACATAGATAGACCGGCATCTAGAGACACATAAATCAAACACACATGAGCATACACACACACACACACACACACACACACACACACACACACACACACACACACACACACACACACGCAGCTAGCACAACAGCATACACAGGAGAACGAGTACTCAAACCCATTCACACACATGAGCACCTACGTATATACGTATCATTGACTTTTTAGAAAAATAATTTTGTGTGTGCGTGTGCGTGTGTGTGTGTGTGTGTGCGTGCGTGCGTGTGTGTGTATGTGCGTGTGTGTGTGTTAGGAGAAGTTTACTCAGGTGGACGTTTTGATTCTAATGACAGCTGCTGTTTGTCACGACCTGGATCATCCTGGATACAACAACACGTAGGAACACACACACACACACACACACTTGTTCTTGCTTCTTCTTTCTTTTACTATCTTTCCTCCTTCTCTCCCGCCCACTCATGCCTCCTCCCCCTCTCCTCCTCCTCCTCCTTTCCCTCTTCACCACCGCTTTCTCTCTTCTCTCTGTCTCTCACCCTCTCCCTCTCTCTCTCCCTCCTTTCCCCTCCCTCCCCTCCCTCTTTAATTCTCCCTCTCTCCGCCTCCCCCTCTCTGTTTCTTCCTCTTTCTCTCTTTATCCCTGATCTCTCCCACTCTCCATCTCTCACACCCCCTCTCCCTTTCTCTCGCCCCCCTCTCACCTCTCTCCTGTCTCTCTCTCTCTCTCTCCTCTCCCTCTCCCCCTCTCCTCTTTTTTACCTCCCTCCCTCTTTTCCCTCTCTCTCAGGTATCAGGTGAATGCCAGGACAGAGCTGGCGGTGCGCTATAACGACATCTCTCCTCTGGAGAACCACCACTGTGCCGTCGCGTTCCAGATCTTCTCTCAGCCCGACTGCAACATCTTCTCCACCTTCGACCCCGAGGTCTTCAAGCAGATCCGCCAGGTGGGCCCAATTAAACTCCGCTCAACTCGGCTAGGCCACGGGATGACGCGTTGCCGTGGTCCAAAAAATCATAGCGGTCGAAATCACGGCTCCCAACGAGGAAGGGAACGGAACAAATAAACAGCGTCTTACGCGGACCAAAAAAGTCAACCTGATCGTCTTTCACGGGTCCGGGATAGAAAGATAAGATGAGATAAGACACCACTTTATTGAGCGCGAGCAGCAGCTCAGCGGGGAAGCGTCGAGGAAACACAGTACACACATTACAATTACCATATATACATACAAACAATAAGCAATCCAAGAGTAGAAATAGAAAGTAAGGAAGGAATAATAATATTTATTAAAAATAAATAAATAATAATGGAAGCGTTAAAACTACTAATGACATTTTTTTTTACATAATAATGTGTTTTGGGCGTATTGCATGGATGTAAAAAGGGACAGTGGTGTTTGATGCTGTATTCTTACAGGCTATTACAGTCATCAGGGCACGGGATATGAGAGAAACGTTGGCTTTTCAGACCTCAAATACATTTAAGAACAAGTACTATAGCAGAAATGTGACTCTGGGACTTAAACTTTTAACTAGAGTCATTTTGTGTCAGGTAGTTTGTAATTATACTCCAGTAAAAGGTCTGAGGAGGAGCAGGATGGAGGATGCCATTGCTTCAGAATCATTTTGTTGCTGTGGCGTTTGGTGTGGTGCGTCTCAGGGAACCATCACGCTCATCCTGGCCACCGACATGGCGCGGCACGGCGAGATCCTCGACTCCTTCAAGCTGAAAGTGGAGAGCTTCGACTACAGCGACGAGGAGCACGTCACCTGCGTGAGTCCATGGGATGATAATATCTCAGTGTCTTTCGTTTGGTGCCGCGCGAGAACTGAAAGCGAGGCGAGCGGCGATGACGTGTGACCTTTGCCCTCCGCTCCCTCTCCGTGCAGCTGAAGATGGTTCTGATCAAGTGCTGCGACATCTCCAACGAGGTGCGTCCCATGGAGGTGGCCGAGCCCTGGGTGGACTGTCTGCTGGAGGAGTACTTCATGCAGGTGGGAGCTCCAGAACAACCCTTATAACATTAGATGAGTGCCTGATTCATCTCCCTTTGTCTCGCCATCAAAACTCTCTTTATTTTAGAGTCAACACAGTTTAATCTGTCAAGGGCCTACAGACCCCGTTCAGCTCTGACCTAAAAAGCAGACAGGGTTCACGCCGAATCAGAACCAAGAAAATCCAACTTAACTCAAGCCAGAATTTAAAAATGCCCCCTTAACCTTTTAACCCTAGAATGCATATGCTGGGTCCAAAATGACCCGAATGATTGTTTTCTTCTTTTTTTATTTTTCAAACCTTACTATTCTTATTGTCTTAAATCAAAGGTATTAAATGTTCTCACACATTTTAATTAAATAATATGTACAAACCTGACAATGGATTCTTGACTTCAATTATTATTATTTTTATATTGCGTTGTGTTTAAGTATGCTGGCACAGACTCCGTTAAGGCCATTTTAATCACGCTTTCTTTCAGACCTTTTGGGGGTTAAAAAAAAAATACATGAATCATGCCAAGTGGCCTTTTAACAATGCACATTTGATTATTTGAACCTTTATTTAATCTGGGAGGAACAGTTTAGCGCAAGCTCCTGAGAAGAGAAACATGCGAGCAAATACAGAATAATAAAACCTAAAATATAAAATCACCTGGACATGAAAGCGGCAAGATTTATATTTTAGAGCATCATTAAAACTACTACCCAAACCAAAACACACATCCAAAGAGTTTAAAAAAGGGGAGCATTTATCCTGTATAAACTATTTATTCTCATCGACAGCTAGGGTCCATTTTTGCGTATCCTGCTTATTGGGAGTATAAACGCTGGCTGTCTCACCTCATCTGATGGGTTCATATTAATGTAATCATCAGAGTGATAACCCAGATCCATATCCTGCATATATAACACATGTAAAGGTCACTGCACTCAATGAACCGACACTCAGCAGCTTTATCAGTATTTCCATGTTTTAAGAAGATAACCCGTCTGGCTTTTGAGTTAAAGGCGTGGTCAACATAAAAACATCTCCTCCTCCTGTGGTTTATCTTTGCATAATGTTTGGCCCAGGATCTGGGATCTTGGCCCGGAATACTATAAATGTTTGCCCTCGTTTGGCCTGATACACTGTATAACCGTATAATATTAATGATAATAATTTAAAAAATCATAATAATAATAATAACAATAACACATTTGATTTGTATTATGCTTTTCCAGGTTCCCGAAGACACTTTACATCACATAAACAAATCACGTAGGAAAACACAGCAATGCGTAAAAAAAGATTACAGGGAAAAAGTGGCGGAAAAATAACAAACAAATTATCTCTCACCTCTGCAAAGAACTAGCATCAAAATGGAGGTTTAAATTATGTATAACCTATATTAAATCAGAAGTTAAAGGATGGGATTGCTATTTTTGCTATTTTTTTATTAAAATGTTGCTTCCCAACTCTCCACTGTGCTGCAGAAACTCACCACTCTGCTGCAGAAACGTACCACTCTGCTGCAGAAACGTACCACTCTGCTGCAGAAACTTACCACTCTGCTGCAGAAACTTACCACTCTGCTGCAGAAACGTACCACTCTGCTGCAGAAACTTAACACTCTGCTGCAGAAACTTACCACTCTGCTGCAGAAACTTACCACTCTGCTGCAGAAACTTACCACTCTGCTGCAGAAACTCTCCACTGTGCTGCAGAAACGTACCACTGTGGTGCAGAAACGTACCACTCTGCTGCAGAAACTTACCACTCTGCTGCAGAAACTTACCACTCTGCTGCAGAAACTTACCACTCTGCTGCAGAAACTTACCACTCTGCTGCAGAAACTCTCCACTGTGCTGCAGAAACGTACCACTGTGGTGCAGAAACGTACCACTCTGCTGCAGAAACTTACCACTCTGCTGCAGAAACTTACCACTCTGCTGCAGAAACTTACCACTCTGCTGCAGAAACTCTCCACTGTGCTGCAGAAACGTACCACTGTGGTGCAGAAACGTACCACTCTGCTGCAGAAACTTACCACTCTGCTGCAGAAACTTACCACTCTGCTGCAGAAACTTACCACTCTGCTGCAGAAACTTACCACTCTGCTGCAGAAACTCTCCACTGTGCTGCAGAAACGTACCACTGTGGTGCAGAAACGTACCACTCTGCTGCAGAAACTTACCACTCTGCTGCAGAAACTTACCACTCTGCTGCAGAAACTTACCACTCTGCTGCAGAAACTTAACACTCTGCTGCAGAAACTTAACACTCTGCTGCAGAAACGTACCACTCTGCTGCAGAAACTTAACACTCTGCTGCAGAAACTTAACACTCTGCTGCAGAAACTTAACACTCTGCTGCAGAAACTCTCCACTGTGCTGCAGAAACTTACCACTCTGCTGCAGAAACGTACCACTCTGCTGCAGAAACGTACCACTCTGCTGCAGAAACTTAACACTCTGCTGCAGAAACTTACCACTCTGCTGCAGAAACTCTCCACTCTGCTGCAGAAACTTAACACTCTGCTGCAGAAACTTACCACTCTGCTGCAGAAACTGTCCACTGTGCTGCAGAAACGTACCACTCTGCTGCAGAAACTTAACACTCTGCTGCAGAAACTTACCACTCTGCTGCAGAAACGTACCAGTCTGCTGCAGAAACTTACCACTCTGCTGCAGAAACTCTCCACTGTGCTGCAGAAACGTACCACTCTGCTGCAGAAACTTAACACTCTGCTGCAGAAACTTACCACTCTGCTGCAGAAACGTACCACTCTGCTGCAGAAACTTACCACCCTGCTGCAGAAACTTACCACTCTGCTGCAGAAACTTACCACTCTGCTGCAGAAACTTACCACTCTGCTGCAGAAACTTAACATCTGCTGCAGAAACTTAACACTCTGCTGCAGAAACTTACCACTCTGCTGCAGAAACTTAACACTCTGCTGCAGAAACGTACCACTCTGCTGCAGAAACGTACCACTCTGCTGCAGAAACGTACCACTCTGCTGCAGAAACTTAACACTCTGCTGCAGAAACTTAACACTCTGCTGCAGAAACTTAACACTCTGCTGCAGAAACTCTCCACTGTGCTGCAGAAACTTACCACTCTGCTGCAGAAACTTAACACTCTGCTGCAGAAACTTAACACTCTGCTGCAGAAACTTACCACTCTGCTGCAGAAACTTACCACTCTGCTGCAGAAACATACCACTCTGCTGCAGAAACATACCACTCTGCTGCAGAAACTTAACACTCTGCTGCAGAAACTTAACACTCTGCTGCAGAAACTTACCACTCTGCTGCAGAAACTCTCCACTGTGCTGCAGAAACGTACCACTCTGCTGCAGAAACTTAACACTCTGCTGCAGAAACTTACCAATCTGCTGCAGGAACTTAACACTCTGCTGCAGAAACGTACCACTCTGCTGCAGAAACGTACCACTCTGCTGCAGAAACTTAACACTCTGCTGCAGAAACTTAACACTCTGCTGCAGAAACTTAACACTCTGCTGCAGAAATTTACCACTGTGCTGCAGAAACGTACCACTCTGCTGCAGAAACTTAACACTCTGCTGCAGAAACTTACCACTCTGCTGCAGAAACTCTCCACTCTGCTGCAGAAACTCTCCACTCTGCTGCAGAAAGTTAACACTCTGCTGCAGAAACTTAACACTCTGCTGCAGGAACTTACCGCTCTGCTGCAGAAAGTTCCCACAGTGATTACATGCAGAATGGGTCAAACACCTAAAAAAAACCATTAAATCTCTTTTTGAAAATGGTAAAGTCACGAACGTCACAATTAAAAGATTTGATCTGAAAGGTGTTTGTAGTGGCTGCAGTACAGAGCGAGGTTGTAACAACCAGTCAATAAGGCCCTGAAAAGCATGATCAAGTGCAAAATGCATCGTTGGACACCATTTTATTCAGCTAACGAAAATCTCCTCCCTCTCCCTCCCTCCCTCTCTCTCCCTCTCTCTCCCTCCCTCTCTCCCTCTCCCTCCCTCCCTCTCGCCCTCTCCCTCCCTCCCTCTCCAGAGCGACAGGGAGAAGTCGGAGGGTCTCCCCGTCGCTCCGTTCATGGACAGAGAGAAGGTGACCAAACCGACGGCTCAGATCGGCTTCATCAAGTTCGTCCTCATCCCCATGTTTGAAACCGTGATGAAGGTGAGTGCGCGTGAGGAAGAGGAGGAGAGAAGCAACCCATCACTCACTCCAGCACGGCTGAACCCATACTCACGCTGTGTTTTGCTCCGTGTGTGTGTGTGTGTGTGTGTGTGTGTGTGTGTGTGTGTGTGTGTGTGTGTGTGTGTGCCGTGTGGTGTGTGTGTCTGTGCGCGCACACGCACGCACGCTGCAGCTGTTTCCTCAGATTGAGGAAGGGATGGTGCAGCCGCTGAGGGAGTCCAGAGACCGATACGAGGAGCTCAAACAGATCGACGACGCCATGAGTGAGGTCAGAGCCGCCTGTGTGTGTGTGTGTGTGTGTGTGTGTGTGTGTGTGTGTGTGCGTGTGTGTGCGTGTGTGTGTGTGTGTGTGTGTGTGCGTGCGTGTGGCTCTCTAAGTCAGCTGTGGGTTTTGTTTTCCGCAGGTGCAGAACAAGAAGAGTGAAAGCATGACTCTGGGAGCGAAAAAGAAGTAAGATAAAGCTTTAAACCAGGTAGGGAGATCAGGGGGGGCGGGGCGTCAGCTCCTCGCGCATCACCGGCTGCGAGCGGTTTCCATAGCGACACAGAGACGCTACTAATGCTACGCTGAGCTCGTCCCGACGTCACGCAACTAATGTACGCAACAAATATTGCAATACTTGTTTTGACATTTATAGATTATGAACATAAATACTACTTGCTGCTGTTACAGTTAGAGGCCATGTAATGATACCTGCTTTAAATGATAATTATCATAATAATTTAATTCATATAGCGCCTTTCAAGGGACCCAAGGTCGCTTTACACACACACACACAATCCCATAAAAATAAGAATCGTCGTGTTGGCGTTACCTTAGAATGAGCCCCTTGTAGCTACATGGGGAGTGGGAACGCTTCCACGGTGGCCGCCATCTACAGTAGCCCAGGGTGGACAAACCAAACGCTGGCTCTGGAGAAGGACTTCTTGAAGGCCACCGTAGCTCCACCCACGTCACTGGAAGGGGAGGGGTCGGGGGTGTGGTCTGCAACTTCACCGCTGGATGCCACTCAATTCTACACACTGCACCTTTAGGCGCCCAAAGAATGGAATCTGTGCTGAAGTATGACAAACAATCTCTTGAACTTGAGCGAGAGCAGGGGTTCCCAAACTCGGGGTCACGGCCCTCTAGTGGTCCTTGTAGGAATTGCAAGGGGTCTGCAATTTCTTATTAAAAAAATACCTATGAATATTTTTGTTTATTATAAAATAATATAAACACTTTATAATATAAAAATATTATATATTTTAGATTTTATTTTGTAGTTTTAGATTTTTATATATATATATATATATATATATGATTTTGTATAAATGTAACAAACGTGTAAAACAAAAATAAATGATTCTGTACCGTTTCAGCACCAGGGAGAGTCGAGTTCGGCAGCTGAGCAGCGCGACGAGCCGCAAACTGGAGAGCTCCGTCAACGTCTGGGTCTCCTCCCCCAAGTGAAGCCGCCGCGCCCTCACCTCTGGGGGGGAGGTGGGGGGCGAGGGGCGTGGGGTGTGTGTGTGTGTGTGTGTGTGTGGGGGGAGGGGGGGTAGAGAGTGTGCAGTGGGAACCGTTTGGGTAGCTTCCATCGTGCCAGGCATGGGTGGGGAAAAAAACAAGTGATTGAGTGGATTTGACGTGGTGTGGTTTCCAAGGCGACGTGATAAACTACTGAGGGGGGGCGGACAATCCAAAGACTTTTTCAGGAAAAACGCCTGTTTGTACAGCACACGCTACTTCACGGAACAATGTTATTTAGACACATCTATCTGCGTTCTTATCTTTATTTGAAAAGTGTTGTTTTTTTTTTACAGATTGTACAGATTTCTAGTCACCTTTGTTCTTTCCTACAAATAAATAAAAACTTTAATTATTAAAAAACTGCCCTGTGCGATGGTTCTGTTGCTGAATTAACGGGGGGGGGGGGGGGGGGAGAGCGAGAGACCGACCAATCATTGAGACAGTGTGACATTGCGTCATGCAGGGTTATCATTTTCTTTTCCTGAAGTTAATCCGTAACGTCCAGCTCTACCTTGGTCTAAAAGCGCTCGTGCACCGCAGCAATTTCACTTGAAGTTTTTAAGCCGAACTCTGGTGTTTTTCGCATCGTCAGGGGCAAAACGGCGGCGGCGTTCTTGCCAAAGCCGTTCTCTCGGACGTGGATCTCAGGCTCCCCCACGTCAGGTCCACGCTTGGCGGAAGAACCGGGAGATGGAGGCGTGGATCTGGGGAAAGGTCGCGTCGTGCCGCCTCGACGCGGCCATCGTCTCAAAAAACAAAACAAAAACACGTTTCCAGGGAAACAGGGCGCGCGGTGGCGGACCTGAAATGGGTCGAGTGCTGCAATGAAATGCTCCCCATGATCCAAGCACCAATATTTACAGAACAAAGCTCACAGGGAAAGTAAAACATAAAGGGAAAAAGAGGGATGTTTATTAAAAAAAAACAAAAAAACACCTCAATTATTTCAGCTGAGAAAAAAATCAAATTGAATAAATCAGGCTCCCACCAGGAGTCACACCTCCTCACATTCATCAAAACTCGTCCAACAAGTCACCTGTTTTTGTTTTCAACTGAAAAAGTCGATATTTCGATCATAATCTGTTCAGCTCGTCGCTTGCTTCACGCCCTCCCTGACCTCCTTCTCCCCCTTGACCTCCTTCTCCTTCTTCTTCTTCCTGGCGGCTCCGTTTGCTTTTTGTCCCTCGCCGCCCGCCGTCCTCTTCTTGCCCCGGAGGCCCTGCTGCTGCTCCAGCCGCTGCTGCTTCTTCTGCCTGTAGGACGCCATGTTGTCGAAGCTCACCTTGAACAGGTGCCGGTAGCGGCTCTCCGCCCCGGCCGACGCTGGTGCGGGATGGAGAACACACAAGTTAAAAAACAAAACAAAAAAATGTTCAAGAGAAATAAATCTAAGTCCCAAATGGTGGTGAAATTAAATGAAAATCAGTTGTCACGCAACTTTAACACGACATTCAAGATCTCACCCCGGGTGAAACGACTTTAAATAAATAAATAGTCACCGGAAAAAAACATTTCCTTGAATAGTCACAGCTTGTTAATACAGACTTGAAAGGGTTTGGATCGACAAACTCAAAAACCTGTATTTCTGTCCCAACCGTTTGCCAAAAATGTTATGCCGGCAAACTGGGAATCTGGTTGTATCACACGTCCAATACTTATAAAAGTTTACTTTTATTAGATGATGAAGAGAAGGTGTGTGTGCCTGTGTGTGTGTGGGGTCTCACCCTGCAGCGCCCCCCAGTGGGGCTTGAGGCCTTCGGTCACTCTGCTTAATTCAGCGCTCTCGGCATCCCTCTAGACACACACACACACACACACACACACACACACACACACACACACACACACACACACACACACACACACACACACACACACACACACACACACACACACACACACACACACACACACACACACACAGTTGGCACCCTGCTGTGCAGCATTTACATGTTAAACAAATAAACTTATTCTGTGTCAACTCTGCATCGGGAACCTTGTTGCCATGGAAATGTGTGTGTGCTCACGTTTCTAACCCTCAGAATCGGAATCAACGGTGAAGCTGATATGGAATAAAAATCTCCAGATGTCGATGTCGTTTTAGATAAATACATAATAATAACTAAGTGTAATTTAGTTGTAAGTGACAGTAAGATGCGCTACCCTCCAGCCGCCCTGCCTGTGCGTGAACAGGTGGAGCGGCGCGTCCCCCGACTCCACCAGGACCCACAGTCGTCCTTGGGGGTCAAAGCTCATGTCCAGGGGAGGGTGGGGCAGGGCGAGATGGCCGCAGGGCACCAGCCTGACCCCGTCCCGGCTCTGCTCCGGCCCCAGGAGCTGCACCGTGGGCTCCCTGGAGACGACAGCAGGAAACACGGCGCACAGGGAAACGTGCTCGATGACATCACGGGGCAGAGAACGGCGAAAACACACACTCAGAAATAAACACAAAATAAAACCAGGCGCAGTACACGGGACCGGCCAGCAGAGGGAGGCCCGGGTGGTCCAGGGTGGAGTAGAGAGGCATGGGTGTCAAATACTCCTTGTATTTAAGTCCTAAACTTAAAATATCAGTGGATGAAGACCACTGACGTGCTCACTGAATTTTATAGACTTATTGTACAGAATAGATACAATTTAGAATCTATAATGTCAGCTGGCAGTAATGAACATTAAACATGATCATTGCCATTTGACCCAGTTTCTTCCATCAGAGACGACCTTCATGCTTCTGTGGGGAAAACAAAAACAACAGCTAACCGTGGTATTTGGTTGAACAGCAGCTTTTTACTGGTTCTTAAATAGAACACCGGCACATGTTACCAGTTCATAACCGCACCTCTCCTCCTCGGGCTCAGTTTGACCTTCACCACGAGGCTCGCAGCCCCATTCCTCACATTCCCAACGAGTCACAAAACACCTCAACATACATTTTACAATCTGCAGCCATTGTCCCTTCACACCCGACCCAAAGCTTTCGCCGTTGTCCATGAACTAAAAATTATTTAAAAAAGAAGAATATTGCACTCAATTTTGAGAAGAAAACCCTAATGTAAGTAAATATGTAAAGTAATTACAGTTTCCACAAAGTCTCCTTATGTTCAGTGTTGGTACGAGGAGCTTTAAGAGTCATTATTATCATTCTTTACCTCAATCATAAGTGTTGACACCGGGTGGCTTTGTATTAAAAAAAATTAATTAAAAATTCAGTGAAAAGCAGATTTCTTCGACTATTTCGAATAATGATCACATCACTTGTAATGATGAGTGTGAGTGTGAGAGATAATGTCAAGTGGAATATCCGGCCAAGATTTGAGTTTTCGACTAAAACACTGAATTACAGTGTACACAGCTTTATGGTCTTAAATTCACCGCGCTGCGACGCAAGCTCAGGCCTGACTACGGAGCCGGCAGAGCTGTGACGTCGTCCTTGTTGCCCTGTCTCCACCGTGCACCGTGCGACGGACCCTAACGCAGCGCACTGACCTCTCACACTGCACCGCTATGTGACGCCCGTCAGGGGAACTGGAGATGCAACTCACCGCCGACCTCTAAGGAAGGAAGTCGTTTATTCAGTACTTTCTCACCACCAATATCAATTTTGAACCCTGAAAAAAAAATTATAATTCAACACACACCAAAACTACTACAGATTGTTCTTAAAAAAATATAATAATAATAATAATAATAATAATAATAATAATAATTTCCACCACCATATTGTCCAAAAGGCATCTACATCGTTGCCGCCCCCTCCCATCCCTCCAACCTTTGTCGGAGCTGAGTTTACAGTCGCAGAGCTCAGGCGACACAGCTGCTGTTTCCAAATTGAGCCGTTTAGGAATCTGATGAAGCCAAACCCCAACGTGGAGGAATCCCCCACGCCGTGAGTCACAGCAAAACAGACAAACTGAGTCAATACACAAAATCGAGTCAATGCACATGGACGGGTGGAAAGACAAAGCGTGGTAATCTGAGATCCACTCCCTCACAACACAAGGGGTTCTCGTGCACCCGTTGTGTTACCGTGCAAAGTTCAACTTATTTAGGTATTTTAAATGATTTTACATTTGTTTTAAGTACAGCTGAACCGTCCGGCTACGCACAGAGATCATTCACAACCATCTGTTCATAAAGTATCAAATTCACCATGTATCTGTGAATTTTTTTTTTAAAATTATAATAATCAGGATTTCGGCGTGTAACGGTACCAACATTTGCTTGTGGCTTTAAAGGTTTGGGCCGGATGCTGTTCACGTTGGTTCCTTCATCATACGGAAGGATTCGTTTTATTCTCGTATATTCACCTTCTCCTGTTCGGCCTCGGAGCCCGGAGCCTCTCGGAGCTTCCTGACGTCCCAGCTCTGCAGCTCGCGGCCAGACTCGTAGTCCCAGAGCTTCACCGTCCCATCCTGAGAGGCAGGCAGGCAGGCAGGCAGGCAGGCAGACAGAGGTTCGTGCATCGAATTAGTTGTCACCTCGGTAAAAGTCTGTGTCAGTTACTGCTTCATCTACACCCCTTTCACCGTGCTGCTTAATTTCATTAAATGACACATTTTTATGCTGGTTATTCAAGTCAATCGCAAGAGAATGTCGTACACAGGGTTGGTACAAAAAAATATACATATATATATTGTGGAAACAAAGAATGAAGGTTTTGTGAACCAAACGCACCCCTGACCCCGAGAGGAGCCACTGGGGATGCGCCGAAGGAATCAGGAGAAAACTGACAAACCTGGAGGGAGACAGGAAAATAAAAACACTTCAAATTGGGCGACTTAAAAGTGTGTTCCGCTACGAGTGTACCGGAAGAATCAACACGGGGAACGGAAGCGGAGCAGAGGTCCGCGGACTCACTCCCGGTGGCCGAGGCAGAAGGACTGGATGTTGTAGGGACTCCTGAGGAGACTGACTCGGATCTTCTCATCGCGGTCGGCTGTGATGACATAGCGGTCGTCAGGCGTCAGGGTCTGGAAGACATTTTAATTTACTTTTAAATAGAATAAATTGAGGGGGGGGGGGATCATCAACGTTAAGAGTTTTCAGTTGTCAAATAATACAAACCCTGTATTGTCCAATAGGATCACAGGCCAGGTGGCTGAATGTGGTGATAAATTCAGAACTGATAATTTTCCTTCACTGGGACTAATAGATTCATGAGCCTGGATCCCTTCTATTATGAATCAATTCTTTCAAAACATTCATCAGAACTGACTCTACCATGGCCAGCAACATGGAGAGGTGGCCCAGCTTGAGCTCCCCTTCGCGCCGGGGCTCCGTCACAGAGAAGGCGTAGACGTCTCCGGACTTGTCCGCCACCAGCAGCTGGTCCTCGGCCTGGCTGAACACCAGGGAGGTGCACCTCCGCACCACCCACCTTGCAGGTCGTGGTGACACAACAACGTCATTACTGCCGAGTCCCCAGAGCGTCCTCCTCCCACAGAGTGTCTGGCCGACGCGGGGACGGAACGAGACTTTACCTGGTACTGAGGCACCGCCACGAAGAGTCGCAGCGGAAGAGGACCAGGCGCTTGGTGTCATCCGTCAGCGCCGCCAGGTTCCCGGAAGGAGACGCCGCAAAGGCCAGGATCTGATCGTTCCCCGCCTCTTCCGTCGCGCCGCCGTCGCTAGGGGCAGATAAGATAGTCGGTAAATAAAAAGGCACATGTTAAGCACAGTAAAAGATAACACTGTGGCTAAAAAGACCTTTCCCATCATTTAATTTATCAACTGTGAGCGATCGGGGGGCAGCTCCCGTCTCCTTATGGAGCCCAGGGACTCCGCAGGAGGGAGCGCTTTAATGTCTGGTCTCCACCAAAAGGACTTCTGTTGGTTTTTCAAGCCCCAGACTCGAGAGGATCAGGCGCGGCGCTCCTGTCTTGAGGGTCGTTCGGTTTGAGACGCTCGGGACGTCCCTCCATCAGCCCAGACAGAACGTCTAGTTACTGTGACGTCGACGCACGTCTAAAAGTCCCGGCTCTCACTGTGTTTTCGCTAGAATCCCGCGGTGCGCGGTTCCCCGTGAGGGCCGTCCCGCTAAATCCCACAGCGTGTGTGCACTCGTGGGATGGAAAGTACAGTCTTTAAATGTGACACTGTCCTCAGAATGAAGTTGCTCTGACCCTTTAGAATCGGCCTCCGGGTCCTTTGGTTTCTTCTGGGCCGCGCTGCAGTCGAACACGAAGGGATCTCTGAAACACAAACAAAAACAAAAACCAGTTAAGTTCGATGCATTTACACCACAGAGAATAAAATCCAAGGAGAACACTGGGGTCTTTCCAAAAAGTGATTTCCGTCCGCTGGGTGGGCTATAATCTGTCAAACATCAACCTTATGAATGAAACCAAGTCATTTGGAGTCGTAAACAACCTTTCAGTCAGTGCACTCACTATTTGGCAAGAGGAAAACGACAACGTCACTAGTTTTGGCCCTTCAAAGGCATTTCAACTGGTGAAAGGGACTGGGCGGGCTGTACTATTCAAAACATAACCCCCATGAATGAAAACAAGTCGTCTTGAGGCATAAATAAGGTTTCGGTGACAAGGTAGAGGCTGCAATCGCTTTTTTGGCACGACACCGGCGCCGGTCGCCACGTTCCTGATTCAACCGTCGGTCCAACACGCCGCCTCGGCTCCCACCAACCTTTCTAACTCGGTGTGAACGGCGACGAGCTTCTTGTCGCGGGTGGCAACCAGCCACTGTCCACAGGCGCTGAGGGCAGCCATGGCAGCCATGGCGACGACGACGGCGGCGGATCAACCCGGAGCCGCAGCGTGGGCGCCGTGTTGTTGTTGTGTCGCATATATTCTACGTCACCACGTGACCGGACAGCGCGGTGTGGCGGCGTCGCAGGAGTTACACGTCGCCGACGCGTCCAAAGTACAGAATGTACACAAAGTGGAGGCGAGACGGGAAGATGGTTTTGGACAGTTTACAGAAATACTATTTGACCATTTTACTATGAAGTGATGCCTTTCGGGTCGTGATACCACGCCCAACCAAGAGGTTATAATATTTGTTTTAATTATCACCGTTTTTCTAAACGTGAGTTTAGAAACGGGTAGTTGTTTGAAGGTACTGGCGCTGTACTGCGTGTAGCCGGGTGTGTGTGTGTGTGTGTGTGTGTGTTTTTGGACCCGTAACATGAATGAAAACATCGTGTTCCTTCCGATAAAGGGGGCGTAGCAGCGTGCGTGCGTGTGCGTGTGTCCACAAACTAATAAACGGAGCCGTCCGCCTGCCCGGAGCTGCCTCTGCGACCGCCCGACCCCCACCGCGTCGCATTTCATTCATTGGTATTTATCGCCGAAACGCGGATCAATCTTCTTTAAGTCGTCCGGCGTGGACACTGACCGAGCGCGCCCCATAGCCGAGGCGGCGGGTCGGACCCGCCGCTCGACCCGTCTGGTTTGTTTGCCTCCGAACGTCGTGTTTTGAACGCCTCTGCCTCCCCCTGCCCAGGCGCAGTGTGAGCGTTGCAGCGGAACATGGCGGCCGCCCTGCTGAGGATAGGCAGACTGGGCTCCCTCAAGGTAAGGGCGGGGAAACGGGGGCGATTCGGGTGTTACATGCGGGCGACACCGAAACACTTTCGTCGGACACGTTGCTCGATTTATACCGAGGGGCGCGGAACCGGGCTGTGTTGTTCGGTGATTTGTTTCTGCCTGACGCGCAAAAACTGCGCAGAAACACCTCGTTTGAAATAACGGCTGGTGATTTAAAAAAACGAAAGAAAACCAATAAATATCCCTTGGCGTTGTGATAAATTGAACCGCGGTCTTAATTAATATGGGATAATGGGTAAACTAACTGACACGCGGTTCTAAATCTGTACTGGTGTATCTAATGTAGACCCCCCCCCCCCCCCCCCCCATTTTAATTGTCATTAAAGTGGTAATCCGTGAGATTATTCAGTCGTCATGTTGACAAATCCCATGTTTGATACTTTACTTGACGGCCATTCACTGTGTTTGTGTCAAACATGTGCTCCTCTCTATGCTGTTCTCGGTCGTTGATGGCGGGGTCCGCCACCTACGATTTTAATTCGGGAGTTCAACAACTGGAATTCAGGAACTCATAATGTCATGCACCCAACACAGAAGTTCAGTAAGTGACTTAATGTGTGTGTGTGTGTGTGTGTGTGTGTGTGTGTGTGTGTGTGCGTGTGGGCAGTGTCTGCGGGCTGAGAGCTGGAGCGCTCTGAGCAGATCGGCGCCTACGGTCGCCGCCCTCAGCACCAAATCCGGGGGAAATAAGAAGTTCCCCAGGAGGGGTGACCAAGGTAGGCCTCCCCGCCGGCGCACGGCTCGTCTTGGCGACGGAGTCGATAGTCGAGCGCGATTATTTGTGGTTGTAGCTCGACGTGGTTCACCCCCGAAAGACAGGGGGAGCTGTGCACAAACCACCGGGGGAAACCGGGGGAACGGCTGCAAACATTACGAAGGAGACCTGAGGGGAAGGATCCGAATAACTAGGAGGAGCAGAAAGTGTTAAAAGTATGGATATCTATTGTAGTCAGTGCAGGTTTTTCATATAAAGTCTTGATTTTGTGCAAACTGTTGGTGTGAACGCAACAAAGACGTCCCAAGGTATTAAAATTGTCCAAATCCTCAGGTAGAGAGGGCGCCATCTCCTTCCCGGACTCGACGCCGTCTGGTTATCGTTTGTGGTCATGCGGGTGCCTGCACCCGCCGCCCCCATCGACAGCCTTCTTTTGGAGCGCTTCCATCCTGAATTGCCTGCGGCGCACGAGTTCCAAAGAATTAGAGCAGCCTCCATGTTCGCTCGGCTGCTCGTTTCGGGGAGACCCCCCCCGATGCGCCGTTTTCCCAACGTGCGGGTTGTCTGAAATGTTGGTGTAATGCATCCATTGATTCAGGATTCAATTCAAAATTCAAGAGGTTTAATAGTCACATACATCTACATACTTTCATACATATATGCAGTGAAATGTCAAACCAGTCAAATTGCGTGTTTCTTGTAAAACAAGTTACCACAGACGACCCGGAACACATCTCACTCCCACTGTTTGCGAGACTCAATTTAAAGGGATTTGAAAGCCATAACAAACTAGAGAACACCAGAGGCCTCGTTTACTGTAGACATGGAGTTATTGCGCGACAGGAGGCCTAGCAGAGCGATTTATGACTGGAAAGGTGTCAGCACGCGGCAAAAAGCATACTTCGCCATGCTTTTTGGGATTCAACCCCAAATCAGTGTGACTGATTGAGAACGCTGGCGCACCGAAGCTAAACTCAGTTTTTAATTGTTGTTTCTCCGCTGTGTCGAGCCCGAAACGTGTCCACCTTTTGTTGAACCATCAGTTGGTTATTTACAGCAGCTGTGTTGGAGTGGTCTTGGCAAAAGTGTGGTTAATACAAACATTTAGGCACCTTGACCTGGCTGTCAAATGTTAGGTTTGGCAAAAAAAAAAAAAATCAAACCATACTCAAAAAATAGTTGCAGCAGTAACTCTTCATTAGGTTTGTTGCATTAATGATATGAACATGTGGCTGAAATGTTGTCACAGCAGTATTGATGAGTTGTTTTTATGTGAACCATCCTAAAAGTCGAAAGCAGAAGCTTGTGGAATGGGGTCTAAAAAAAAAAAAAAGGAAATGCGTGCCAAACGAGTTGCCAAACAAAAACTGTCCTTATGGAGATGTGGATGCTTTTTAACTACTCGACCAAACTTCCTGGTTTAATTTCTACAACGTGATTCTTGTGTGGGAATCCGTCTAATGATTCATGGTTTAGTCATTTTAAATGAAGATTATTCCTTCCACAGGCTCCTTTCACGGTTGACTTTTTCCCCTCCGGTCGAGAATGACAGTTTTATTTTTTTGAGTTCAGGTTTATGGCTAACTTGAACCTCGTCACCGCAGGATATTATGATACTGACATGTTTCAGTACCATTTCAGTCTAGAAAACCAAAAAGGGATTTCTTGGGGTTGTTGTTTTTTTTGTTGTTTTTTTAATTAATCGTCAGGCTCCCCTTGTTGCAACACTTCTGTTGTATTTCTTGCGGTGGTGAAGTGGACTTCTCGTTATTTTTAAAGAACACTGAAAGAATGTCCCATAAATTTTTTTTAATCATGATGGACCCTGTTGTTTTGGAACACCAGTCTGTGTGAATCACTACTTGGAATTGGTCTAATTGGGTAGTAAATTGACCGTAATCACTCAAGCTTCTTAGCCATTTTTATATAATTAATGCCTTTTGTCTGCTTACCCTCCTCCTCCGTCCTAGACAAAAAGCAAGGCAAAACATACTTCGATATAGAGAAACTTGTCCAGCACAAGACCTTTCCTGAGAAGCTCGCAAAGAATGCCACTGTGGCGGCGGCAGTGGAGGCGGCGGTCACGCCTAAACCCGCTGTAGAGCCCATCACCACTGCAGTTGAACCCATACCTGTCGAAGCGGCTCCCATCGTTGAAGCCGTTGCTGAAGCGGCTCCCATCGTTGAAGCCGTTGCTGAAGCGGCTCCCATCGTTGAAGCCGTTGCTGAAGCGGCTCCCATCGTTGAAGCCGTTGCTGAAGCGGCTCCCATCGTTGAGGCGGTTGCTGAAGCGGCTCCCATCGTTGAGGCGGTTGCTGAAGCGGCTCCCATCGTTGAAGCCGTTGCTGAAGCGGCTACCATCGTTGAGGCGGTTGCTGAAGCGGCTCCCATCGTTGAGGCGGTTGCTGAAGCGGCTCCCATCGTTGAGGCGGTTGCTGAAGCGGCTCCCATCGTTGAGGCGGTTGCTGAAGCGGCTCCCATCGTTGAGGCGGTTGCTGAAGCGGCTCCCATCGTTGAGGCGGTTGCTGAAGCGGCTCCCATCGTTGAGGCGGTTGCTGAAGCGGCTCCCATCGTTGAGGCGGTTGCTGAAGCGGCTCCCATCGTTGAGGCGGTTGCTGAAGCGGCTCCCATCGTTGAGGCGGTTGCTGAAGCGGCTCCCATCGTTGAGGCGGTTGCTGAAGCGGCTCCCATCGTTGAGGCGGTTGCTGAAGCGGCTCCCATCGTTGAGGCAGTTGCTGAAGCGGCTCCCATCGTTGAGGCGGTTGCTGAAGCCGCTCCCATCGTTGAAGCCGTTGCTGAAGCCGCTCCCATCGTTGACGCCGTTGCTGAAGCCGCTCCCATCGTTGAAGCCGTTGCTGAAGCCGCTCCCATCGTTGAAGCCACTCCCATTGTTGAAGCAGTTGCTGAAGCCACTCCCATTGTTGAAGCAGTTGCTGAAGCCGCTCCCATTGTTGAAGCCGCTCCCATCGTTGAAGCCATTGCTGAAGCAGCTCCCATTGCTGAAGCCACACCAGCTGGAGAAGATGTGCCTGTAGTGGACGCTGCTGCTGTTGGAGCTGCCCCTGCAGCGGAATCCCTAGAAGCTGCCGCCCCACTTGTGGAAACCCCCGTAGAAGCTGCTGCTGCGGAGGCCGTCGCGGAGGCCCCTGCTGTGGAAGCTGCATCTCCGGGGGCCGTCCCTGAAGCCTCCCAAGAACCAGCTGTTGAGGCTGCCGAGGCTGCAACTACTGCCGAAGCTCCGACTGAAGCCGCTCTGGAAGCTCTGGCTAACGAAGCTGCCACCGAGGCGCGAGCCGCCGAGGCCGTGCCCGCTGCTGAAGCCCCTGCAGTAGAGGCTGCAGAGCCTGCCCCTGTAGAGGGCACCGAGGGGCCGGTGGATCCGGCTCCAGTCCTCGCTGCAGCTCCAGGAGAGGCCGCGGCTGAGCCCGAACCCGTTGATCCGTCTGAGGGTACACACCACACCTCCACAGACCATAACTACCCCCTCTCTTCCCCCTGTGGATCCCGCCGTGTTCCCGTAGTCGTTTTCTTTCATATCGAAGTGTTATTTTCTTTCAGGATACATGTTAATGTACCCTGATATCACAAAGCACATTTTGTTCTCTGTTCGCACGGTTTGTTCATCTCACTTGTTTTATTACGTTTAGATTGTGCTTTGATTTTTTTTTTTTTTTTTTTTAAGACATTGCCAAATCTCCCCCCCCCCCCCCCCCCCCAGACCTGGCTGCCCCCTTCTAAATGTCATAGCCACGTTAAGTCACACCACACTCTCCTGCGCCACCTTTCCCCTCCGATCCACAGCCCCCCGGAAATTTCCATCCAATATTCCATTGATTGTCGAAACTTGCCACTGTACTTCTTTTGCCACGTAACGCACGTCTGCACCGGCTTGACGTGCACGGCACCTTGACTGGAGATGGTTCCGCTTTGCGAGGGACCTAACACTACCCCTGCTTGCCATCGGCCCGCACCTCGCTCTCCTCTAGATTCTAACCGTCCTTACCTGGCTTCCCTCTCTTTCTTACCTTTGCACGTTGGCTACTGTCGTCTGCCGCTAATATTGTGCCTTTTTTAATGGCGTCTCACTTGCCAAATTTACAGAGGAGTTGTGAGAATCCTGTTGTTTGAGCACAACATTTTTGTTCCCTGTTGTTTGTTCCTTTTTTTTTTTTAGTTTATTTTTTTTAATATTCCAGCAAGATAAAAGCTTACCGTGTGTGTGTGTGTGTGTGTGTGTGTGTGTGTGTGTGTGAGAAAGATAAAGGCTCGAGCCGCTCTGTACTGTAACAGGTTTCAAGGTCACCTTGAAACGGCGTTTTGAGGTTGAATTTCTTCCTCCCCCACTCTGGTATCCCCCTCCCCCCCCTTCACTTATTTGGGACTCTCCCTTTTATTGAACCTGTTGTCTGTTCCTGGTGTATTTTGGATCACGTGTGAATGTAACTTTTCCTTCCACCTCCTCCTGAGTCTGGTTGCTGTGTGTGGAACGGGCTCCTCTGACTGGAGAGGGCGGGAGATTGGGTAGATTTCTACAGACCTGTGCATAAAGTAAGATGTGTCTCAATGTCTGTTTCCATTTTCATGTGGGATCCAAAACTGGCTTTTCAAAGTGTAAAAGCTTTCCGGCGACGCCCCGAGCGCCGACATGCAGCCGCGCACGGCCTATCACAGCAACCGTTAACCAGCCGAAACGACCTGACTCACCTTCCTTCCTGACTCACCTTCTTTCCTGACTCACCCCCGTAGCCCTGTCCTCCACCTTTCCCCGGTGCCGTTCCGGTGCATGACTGTTTTAGGGTGAAAACCAGATAGCGGGTCATCGACCGCCTTGCAAAGCCGAACGGACCGCCGACACCCGCAGCGGGCGTCTTTGTTTTGGGGTTTCCGTGTTGGTGAAGTAACTGTTTTATTCCGCTGTCGCTCTCAGCTCATCTGGACCCGATTCAGAAGCTCTTCCTGGATTCCATACGGGAATACTCCACCAAGAGCCAGTAGGTGTCATACCGGAGTAGATTCTGTAGTAGTTTCCTTTCAGTACCTTGCATGTGCTTTTTACTTGGTTCATTGGAAGCGTCATGAAAGTTGTCGCACATGTGGCTGTGTGTACTTTACCTCGAGATATATAGATAGATATAGATAGATAGATAGATAGATATATAACGCCATGATACCCTCCCTCGCTTCTACTGTCTTTTTGCTTTTCCTTCAAACGTATCTCGTGCCCCGAAAAGCCTGGATGTTGTGCGACTCCAGCACCACCTGACCTCTTACCCCTCTCTCCGCTCCCTAGAGCGACCGGTGGGCTCGTGGATGCCGGCGCTGAGTACCAAAAGGCTCTGGCGGAGGAGATGGCCAAACTGCAGAGACTGTACGGGGGCGGAGACCTGACGTCTTTCCCAGAGTTCAACTTTCCCGGTAAACTGGTCTTTCAAGGGTCATTTAAGGCTTCTTCAAGGAATGCTCAGACACTGACTTGATTTTCTGTTCATCCATTCCAAACGCTCAACTGTTGCTTGAATGATTGCAGAAACACACGGTCCGTGTTCTTGTTTTGGCACCAAACTTGTCAAATTTAAGGGGGACCTATTACGGTCTCTGAGGTCCCCAAAACATGTTTTTGAAGTTTTTGCTGAAAATACGGCTGAGATGATGCATTCTAGCCATTCTAACATGCCTCAAAACCCATCGTGTTCCTGATGCTCTGTTTAAGTGGGAGGAGCCTCCCTCGTGGGGCCCCGAGTTCTTTGAGCCAATGGGGTTTGAGCTTGACTTCCGGGTTCCGTTGTATTTACTCTGAACCGTCACTGACACTGCCTCATCAGTCTAAAACCTGTTTCTCAACCAATTTGAAGCGAGAAACAATCAATCAATCCAGTTGCTGAATCTTCACTCATATGAGATCTACAAGGCCTCGTTTAAAAGTTTGCTCCGACTTTCGTTGCCTTTCTTCAAGCTCGATGGGGAACACTGCGCCGGGACACTGCATGCGGGCATTTGTTGAACGTAAACGTCGTAAAATAATAAATGCATCTACAGTCAACACACTTCTTTTATTGGCTTTGTTTGGAGAAACGCACGGGGTGGTGCTCCGCGGCTTACGGTCCGTCCACCGCCTACTCCCTCTGCACTTTCTTCACCGACAGTCGGTTGATTTGCGCTGCTCATCCCGGCGGCGCTTGTTATCCTATTATCCTTATCCTGAGTTATTTCTCCAGCCGGCGGAGGAGTTACTCTCAGACGGAGGGCGGTTCTAATTCCACGGTAACCCTGAATGAGGTTTATCGGGGCTGCAGATCTGAACGGTGTGTTGCACCAAATGTCTCCTGAGACGGACGGCAAATAAAAGTGTGTGTGTGTGTGTGTGTGTGTGTGTGTGTGTGTGTGTGTGTGTGTGTGTGTGTGTGTGTGTGTGTGTGTGTGTGTGTGTGTGTCATCAGACCCAAAAGTTAGGTGTTTTTTTTTGTTTTTTTTTTCATATGAGCTCTCATTTAAAGCTGCGTGTAGCCAGACGTCGATGTTGTTGAAATTCCTGTCGGTTGCCAATAGTCAACAGTGTTGTGCAACGGATGGAAAATCTTACCACGAAAACACTTCTGACCCCGGTATCCACGCTTTACCATTTATTTATTTATTTAAATTCAAGGTTGTTCACTTGCCGCGGAAACACCAGAGACATTTACGATCGTCCTTTTTAAGTCCTTGCTTCTGCTTCCATGATGTCAACAAACCTTCTTCCGCTTTGCCTTTCAGAGCCCAAGTTTGACGAAGTTTCCTCCAAGTGAAGACCAGCGTCTTTTTAATATCTGTCCCATTGTCACCTTTACCTGTGCATCTCTGCTGCCGGGTGGACGTAATTAACGGCTGATCTGATTACCATGTCAAAGTAACATACCAAAAAAACTAACCCTTTTCACTATTTTTGTATGTGGGGAATTTAGATGTTAAAGTATTTAGGTATTGTAAGGGAATTAAAGCCAGTGTGTTCCATGCCAGTCTCTGGGGACAGAACTAACTCAACGTAGAACTGTGAAAAATGTGCTTATGTAGGAACGAGCTGAGGAAAAGAAAATAAACTCGGGTTCTTGTTGATTCGACTCACGCCTCTGTCCTTTGTTCAAATGTGACGCTGCTGGTTGATGGCTGCCAGATTCTGAAATCAATTTCCCCCATTTGATAAATCCTCTCAACAGCGGTGCGGTTCTGGCTTCGTCATTGTCGTCATGGTATCCAAGGTATAACTCCTGAAATGAGCATTACTCCCAAATGGGCAATTCTGCTTTTGAGCGTTGGATCAGCCTGCCACAGAATAGCCAGATGGTCATTTGGGGGTGACTGTTTCCCCCCCCGAGCTGAGCTGAGCTGAGCTGAACCCCCTTTTCCATCTGGTCACAACCCTGTGTGAGGGAACAAATTCTGACTCGGAAAAAAAACACTGCAGAAATTATAAACACTAATAAACATGGCCTGTGTGTGTGTGTGTTGAAATGTCCTTATTTACAATTTCCAGTAAACCCTAAATAAGGAAGTGTCTTTCATTCTGTTATTTTTTCTGGTCTACACGGTGAGAGGTGTGGGACTGGCATTCGCAGTAAATCATCAATCAATACTTGATTGATTGACGATGGAGCTAAGCATTGTTCGTTGAAAGCGCAAATTTAACCCGAGTTCATTTGTAATGCGTCGTTGGAACACGTTTCCCTGAACTTGTAAATCTGAAATTCTTATTGCGTAAAGTAAGGCTGGACCGTGACCCCGCCCCCAGCAGCTGACAGGGAAGCAAGTGTGACATCACAGATTAAGAGGATTTTTTTTTTTTTCTGCCAGTTTCCTCTTCAAAATTATTTTCATAGACAATGATATATATAAATTAGTGTAGCAACTCTGTGTGGTGTAAAGAAAAAACAAAACTATTTTTCTTACTAGTATAAACGGACAACAAAAAACAGGTACAATAAAGTTTTCCTTGTTTGAAAACGGGCGAGTTTCCACCCGGAAGGTTAAACCAGACGCACGCAAAATGGCGGCCTCCTTGCTGCGGTTAGGTCGGTCGGGAACTCTCAAGGTAATAAATGTTCACATTTGGCCGTCGTGCGCTCTAGATCCGTCATGTTTGTCAGATAAATAAAAGTACAATTTTCATATTCAAATCGATGAAGGGATGTACATCAATGTTTATGTCCAATATAATTGCAGTCCTTACTTTCCTTCCACCTGCGCAGGTTTGTAGCCTACCTGCCAAAGATACGGAAGTTCTACGACTATATTATACCATAGTATACTATATTGTACCATACTATACTATATTATACCATAGTATACTATATTGTACCATACTATACTATATTATACCATAGTATACTATATTGTACCATACTATACTATATTATACCATAGTATCTCATACTACACTACACCATACTATATTACACTACACTATACAACTGTATATTATATTATGTTATACTATACCATACTATACAATACCATACCATAGCGTAAAACACTGTACTGTACTATATACCAATACATATAATTTCCATTTCTAAACGTCAGACCTACAGATACCTGTCTAGGAGTCTCAGGGCTGATGATGAAAATAATAAATCATGCAAGTGCGTGGACATGTTTCATTTTTATCGACTTTATTACAATGTAGACCGTTGTATGGTTTTTGGCAACACATGTTTATTTGAATAGCGTTAAGTCTCCCACTCTTGTTTTATTTTCCATTGTTTCTTTCTCTTCTTTGTTTGTAAGGCACTTTGTTACAGTGTTGTTGTATTTTTAAGTGCTATACTGTATAAATGTAGCTTTACTTACTCTATGTAGCAGGGGCACCACCCTCCACTGCTGTAAACTGTAAAAAAAAAAAAAAAAAGTAAAAAAATAACGTCCACTGCATTCCAATCATGGAGCTGACTCAAAACAAACTAAGGTGTGGAAGTGGCATCAGCTCCCCACCCCCCTGGGAATCAATCGTTGCAGTCACCGGAAATAAAAATGTGTTTTGAGAGAAACCTTCTCGTATATTACGTTTTAACGTTGTATGGATCTGAGTGGCACTTTCATTTTAGGATTCAATGTATTGCCTATTATTGTGGCTGCCAAGCCCCCAATACGTGTAGCGGGTTGAGCCGTACCCTAATTCTTGCCAACAAAGCTGATCGACAAGTCTGACTGCGTGCCATAAATACAGTTTACTGCCACCACCCTTCATTTAGGGTTGGCCGCTTGGAGGAATTACCGGTGGATTCTAACAAATTGCTGACAGTTGACAGTTAATCTGTGATATAAAACCAATGAAAAGCAGTTTGTCATACCGGTTTAGAGGAGTGGTGACTATAGGGGTGTGTATGGGGTAGTTAAAGAATTGAGTGTTAATTATGATTTCGAATTTTAAAGTGAAGTACAGCATTTGTTTGTTAATTCTTGAAGGAACTGTGAGATCCAACAGGTGTCACCCTGTTATGGTCAGGCGTTGTGTTGATATTACGTCCTTTCAAATAAAGACATTTACCCTCCAAATGAGCTGTGTTGAAAAAAAGCCAGTCATAACCCCCTACGTTATGGGTCATTCCTCATTTCCCATTACCACTCTGTACAGGTACCTCTATATTGGAGTAACAGGGAAGTGCTACATGAGAGGCAAAGCCTGTAGTTCAATTTCAAGGATTTAAATTGAAGGATGTGTCCGTGTATTAATTACACCTTGACAGTCAACAGCAAAGGGCTTTGAAAAAAATACTGCTCTAATAAATTCAATGGCATATTCATAAGCCATTCCTTGATGTTGATTTATCTTATTTGGGCCTTGGAGGTCAATCTTGGTCAGAGAGGTAATTTTGTCCGAAATGTTTTTTGTTTTGTTTTGTTATTGATCGCCTATCTTTGGATCGAAGGTTGCATAAAAGATGGTTCATTTCAGCAGTGTCTGCAGCTGGAGAGCTGGAGCGTCCTGAGAGGTCCCTCCGCTGCAGCGTTCTGCACTCAGGGGGGGAAGCCCGCAAAGCCAGCGAAGAAGGCAGAGGCCTCAGGAAAGAGTAAGGTCTTTTTATTTCTTCCTGTCAAGTGTAACATTTTGATATATAACTTTGTTTAACATTTTAAATGTATTGGTGATGTCATATACGATGCTTGTGGACATAATGTTCATGACATTAATGTCGTTTGTATTTGCTAATGCTAAGATTAAATGTGTAACTCTTTCCTTGCAGCGGCAGAGGCATTCCAGAGTAAATACCAGATGCCGTTGCTGTTGTCTGTCTAAAATATTCCAGTTATTAACATCCTATTTTAATTATTTTTAATACAAGTGTATGTGAACATAATTCACAGTCACAGAAATGACAGCATGCTTTAAATGTGGATTAATTGCCTTTTTTTTTTTTTAATTCATTTACTGATTGTTTTTTCTGAGGCGGTTCCCTCAACGGTTTGACTAAAGACGTTCTGAAAGTTTATTGCAAAAAGGGGTTTGCTGGTTTTCAAACGACATCACAGCACCTGTAGATCCGTGCAGGAATGTGTGAATGAGGCGGTTCCGTTTCCCTTTCAGATGCGGCTCCCGGCTGCCGTCCCTGAGTTCCGTTATTTGTTGAATTAACTCTCCCTGTTCCGTTTACCGTTCTCCTCAGCCGTAGAGGCTCCCGATGAGCGAGCGTCTCTGCTGGCCTACAAGACGGCGGTTGCCTTCCCCGTTAGGCTTTCGGTTCCTGCGCTCTCCCCGGCCGCGGTCGGCGTCGCCGAGACGGTTGTGGCGGCAGCTACAACGAGCCCCGCCACAGCGACTGAGGCCGACGCCCCGGCTGCCAAAGAAGGCCTCTCTGCGGACGTTGGCCCTGCTGCGGATGTCTCTACAGCGGCCGCCGCCGCCATGGACCCGGCACCCGTCACACGGGCCCCTCGGCCGACCACTGACTCCGCCCCTCCTCTCGCCGATGCAGCTCCCGCCGCGGGGCCTGCGGGTGCCGAAACCCCCGCACCGCTAGACACTCCGGTCGCAGCTTCGACCACAGAGGACACAGCCACGGCGACCTCCAATATCGCTGAGCCAGCAGCGGGTGAAGCCTCTTCCTCATCTTCCTCTTCGTCAGACAGCGACTCTAATTCCGACTCGGATTCAGATTCTGAGGATGACGAGCGGGGGGTGAAGACGAAGGCCCGGGAAGCTTTGGCGCCTTCTCCTGGCAGTACAAAGGAACGAGCTGCTGTCCCGGATGCAGAGGCCCCGGTGTCTGAACTTCCTCTGGCCCCCGGCGCCGACACCGCGCAGGAGCCCACGCCGGCAGCGCCCGGCAGAGAAGCAGCCGGGGTACCCGGCGGGAGCGCCGAGGAGCTAGTGGACCCCGCCCCGCAGGTCTGCGCCACCGCCGAAGAGGCCGTTGCGGACGCGTCTCCCCGGGCCGAAGCGGCGTCGCGGCTCCCCGTCGAAACGGCGGCGGACGCGGCTGCTGGAGCTGACCCCGAAGCTGCACCGCCTGCTTCTCCAGAGTCCACGCCGGTCACAGCCGAAGCCGCAGAGGAGGTTCACGCTGCGCCCGGATCCCAGGGTGAGGCCCCGGAAGGAGGCATGGAATCTGCCCCGGGAGCCCCTGCAGAGGCTGCACCCGCCGCCGAGGCTGCACCCGCCGCCAAAGCTGCACCCGCCGCCGAGGCTGCACCCGCCGCAGAAGCTGCACCCGCCGCCGAGGCTGCACCCGCCGCCAAAGCTGCATCGGAGGCTGCAGCCGCTGGAACCCCCGTGGAAGAGGCCGCCGCCCCCGTGGAGGGCGCCGAGGAGCTGGCGGATCCGGCTCCGCTCCTCGCCGCGGCCCCAGGAGAGGAGCTCCAGGCGGAGGCCCTGGCTGAGCCCGAGGCTGTCGACCCAGCAGAGGGTACACGCCGCACCCTCGCAACCCTAAACCCATTCCCTGTCCCTCTGTCCTACTCCTCCACGGAGCTAACCACACACAGGCCAGGTTTGGGGGCTATAAGGGTGGGAAGGGCCTCACACGGGTGGCTTTGGCTTTCACAGCTTTTTATTTTCCCTTTTTATCTTTTTGCATAATCCTTGATTGTTCACCTCAGATATTATTTTTTTTTGGGTGCCTGCTGAACGGTTGCAACTGGAAACAATTCCATATTTTGCCGCCCACTCCCGCTCCCAAGGCGGCGTTCTCCAACTATTTGTCAACTAAGCCAAAGAGTATCGTTTGTTTTTGTTTTGGTCTTTTTCAAACTCCGCCCTCTGCCGGTGGAGTTTTCAGTAATTATCACATTAGATTGGGATGGAGGTGGGTGGGTAGGTGGGTGTCCACTGTTGAAAAAGTCCTATTCTTGGGCTCGACGCCGCAATGGAGAATAACACTGGCTCCCTCTGCATGGCTGCCGGCCGCCCCGGTCCGTGGCGCTCTCTCTCTCTTTTTGTTGATTTAGAGGGTGGTGCACGCTGATGTGCTTTTGATCAGATCTGTCCTGATCTCACGTCTCTTCTCTGAAGCCGCTCGGATCCGTCGACTTCCTGCTTCCGCCCTTTGGAGAACGCTGCAGTTTATTACAGCCTGTCTAACTGCCTCGTGCCACACTCACACACTAATCCCAAATCTTTCTCCCCCAACTTTGCTATATTGGTATATAATATATATATATATATATATATATATATATATATATATATATATATATATATATATATATATATATATATAATTTTTTTTTAGGAATATAACCTTAAGCCTACCCCACCCTCCTCACTACATTTCTTCATTGTCTCCACTCCCAGAATGTTTTGTACATTTTGAGCTTTTTTCTTATCAATTCTCATTTGAATTTGTTGATTGATTTGACTTGTTGCCCCAAGATTCTTTCTGATTGCTTTCCACGTTGGAGGGTTTTTTGGGTTCTCTCAGGTTGAAGGTCTTTTCATTTCAACGCTGTCGCCAAAGCTACGGTTACAGCTTTCAAGGCCTTTGATGTAAGAAATAAGATTTTAAAAAAATAGTTAAAATCCTTTTCTCCCTGACGACAGCAGGAGGACCAGACGCCGCCCGGCGGGGGTAGGGGAGCGAGGGGGGGGGGGGGGGTCTTCATGGAGGCAGGATCAGAGCAGCCAGACACCTGGAAGTCCTACCTGGGAGGAAGATTTAGCAACATTTCAACCGTGGAGGGACTGGTTCGCCCACGCCTCAGCACCTCTGGTTGATTGGCTGATCCTGCTTCCTGGAACAGCCCCCTCACTGTAGTCACTGCAGCCCCCCTGTTGATGCCTTCATGTCTTCACGTCTTCATGTCTTCACGTCTTCACGTCTTCACTTTGGTCCGACTTGCCGGCTTGGCCCACATTTACAAACGTGTCTCTGTATGGAAATGTCCCTGACGTGTTTCCGTCCCCTGGTTGACGACCTCGCCTCTCCACCTCTTTTCCCTAACATGTTCGTCTTCAGCGTGCGCTCGGGCTCGGCCGCGTCATTGGCTGTTGTCAGGAAGGGAGGGGGGAGAGGGGAAAAAAAAAAAAAAAAAAGCAACAAAGAGAAAAGTGGAATGTGACGAGCCGCCGCAACTTTTTTTAAAAAATATTTTCATTTTGTTAGTTTAACAGACAAAGCTGCTTTGCTCCGTCTAAAGCCCTGAAGCCCGCTTGCCGGCGCCCGTCTCTCCATCCTGCTCCTTCTGTTTTCTCCTCCGCTCCGCTGCCGGCGTTCACTCCCCCGCGTCGGGGGTCCTAGCTGTGGCCGGGCTCTCCTGCTCTCTCTCTCTCTCTCCCCCCTCGCAAAAAAAAAAAAAAAAGAAAAAGAAACGCGACTGCGGGCTGTTCACGCCTTCCTGTCACCGCGGCCTGGGAGGAAGCGTCGTAAACCGCCTTTGTCGGACGCGCGTGTGAATATTTAAACGCGCTCTCCCCCCCATCAGCTGCGGAGCGGTAGACACAAAGCTCTGGGGCCTGATGAGGTCATCGCTCTCAAATTTGGTATTTTATCTCTTTTGTGAAGACGCTGTGGGGCCGCGGAGACAGGACAGATGTGTTTTATATGTCAAGCGGTCGGGAGATGCATGGTTGTTTTTTTTTGTATCCTCTATCACAGAGACACTTTGTTCCAGACACTGGGTTCCTTCCTCATTTGTCTCCCTTATTTATGTATTTGTTTGTTTGTTTTAATTTCTCCGCCCCTGCAGAGGCGGCTCCAGCCGAGCCCGGGGAGCCCTTCGACAACAGCACCTACAAGAACAACCAGCACCACGGCTACAACCCCTTCACCTTCGTGGACATGGACGTGGAGATGGCCAAGTACCGCCTGCCGCAGCCCTCCTCCCGGGGGCCCGCGCCCCGGGACTAGAGGGGCTCCCGGGTCGCCGGGACCCTCCGTCAACACCCGACCCGTCCCTTTTAGGAGAATGATAAGTGATGGCGCCCCCCGCCCCCGCAGCATCCCCGCTGCATTGTATAAGAAATGAGAGACGACCTGACACCTACATGTGATTGTGCTGTTATTAAAAAAATGCATGTTCTGCTGAAACACAGATTGGATCCTGGCTCTTCTTCCCCACTGCAGCTCTGCTTTCATTGTCTTACATAAAGGAGTGTGTGTGTGTGTGTGTGTGTGTGTGTGTGTGTGTGTGTGTGTGTGTGTGTGTGTGTGTGTGTGTGTGTGTGTGTGTGTGTGTGTAGGGGGGGGGGGGCTTGGCAGAGATCAAACGCGTCTTTTCTGCAGCATCGGTGCCGCCGGGGGGTCATTTGAATAGCGCTGAGTGCGCAAGTGGTTTATCTGCTTCTATTTTAATGATTTCCAATTTTGACTCTTGCTGCCTGCGCGGCACATCATGCCCTAATTATCAGGCTATATGCGGCGCGGCGCGGCGCGCATCAACAACCCGCGTCCGCGGCTCTGAGACGCGCGCAAGGGAGGCGTAAATAAAAATGCGAAGGGGGGGGGGTGTGAGACGGGAAACGTGTTTCCGTGCGTTCCGTTCCTCTTCTTTTTTTGTTTTCTCTTTTTGTTTTGTTTCCTCAAAAAGGGCTGAAGGAGGGCACAGCTCCCCGCGCCCAGCAGGACGCGCGGAGTCCGGGGGGGGGCGGAAGTGGCGCGAGGCTCGCCGACGAGCCGCTCGCCAGGAACCGGGTCTTTGGAATGAGTCGGGCGACCGGCGCCGCTCCGACCGAACTGTTACGCGAGAACGAACCGGGTCCTGAAACTGGGGGAGCGGCGACCGAGGACTGACGTCGGGTCCAGCGCGAATTACTATCAAATGCGACCTTGATTTAACCCTCCGCGTTCCGCCAAAACACCTCATTGTGACAGAAGTACATTTCCGGTTGGTGGTGCGCGGCCTCGCGTCTCTCCGCCCAAAATTGGGAGACACTGGGGATCATGGGGGCGAGGAGGGGGGGGGGGGGGACTCCGCCCGAGCGGGACATTTCGACGGTTCTGTCGAATGACCCCGTTGAGCGATTCGTCGCTGAGTGGAGCCCCGTCCTCGAACGCCAGCGGAACCCAACGAACGAATATTTATTATTGTTATTATTATTATATTATTGTTGTTGTTATGGTTATTATTTTATTATTATTATTATTATTATTATTATTATTATTTTTAACTGAACGACTCGTTAAGGGCCGGCTCCGAAAAAAGGAGTCGAACCCCTCACCGCAACCTCCGGGAAGGGGGAGGGAGGGGGAGGGAGGGGGGAGGGAGGGGGGAGGGAGGGGGGAGGGAGGAGGAGGAGAAGAGCGCCGTGGCTCCTCCCACAACATGAATATTCATGAGCCGCGTCCGTTACGCGGTGACGCAGCGCGGCCACTGCGCGTCCCGATTGCTGCAGCCGCTTGTCAGTGTGACGAAGATTGGCACCCAGGTAAGCTGTCACTCAAAGCGCCGCTTTCTGCCCGTTCCCTATCAATCAAAGTGTCCGGGCGCCGCGCGAAACCACAACAAAAAGTACCCGGAGGGCGAGGGACCGCGGACCGGACCCGGGGGAGGGGGGAAGGAAAGGACGGAGCGGCGGCGGCGGCGGCGGCGGGGGGCGGCGGCGGCGGCGGCGAGAATTTAAAAAATGTGTCCGCGAGGAGAGAGAGAGAGAGAGAGAGAGGCAGAGGGAGAGGGGGAGAGAGAGAGCGAGCGAGAGAGAGAGAGAGGGGGGGAAATATGTCCGCGGTTCTGGGGGAAGAGGAGGATTGTGGAGGAGCGGAGAGGGCGAAAGGCCCCGGGTTTACCCCCTCGGAGCGGAGCGGGGCGAGGGGAGGGAGGGAGGACGCGGCGGCGGCGGCCGGCCTCCCTGCCGCTAGCTCGTTAGCACCGACGGTTGGGGGGGGGTTATTTATTTTTTTGTTTTTGTTGGTTTTTTTTCTCCCCTCCTTTCCCGGCGACGACGGTGGTTTCTGGGGAACGCGGAGACGCCGCCATGACGCCCGGCCCCCGTCGCATTAAAGAGACCGGGCGATGCTAACCCGTTAGCGTGCTCCCGGGCGATGCTAATTGTGGCGTTTCGCGTTTGGCTCGTCGCTCGCCGTAGCAGCGTGCTACTTAGCTTAGCACGCCAATGGCTATTAATAAATCCCGACGTGTTTATTCGGCGAAGTGTGCGTCCATGTGCAAGGAGCCTGGGCTGGTGCGTTGTAGTGCGGACAACTGGCATAAAATGGTCCATAAAGAAAGAAAAAGAACAGCAAATATGCTCTATACACAGGGTAAATAAAAACATTAAAATGCTATGGCAGGGGCTGAGCGGCATGGTTGGTTATTGGCTGAGCGTATAAATGTAAACACACGCTGGTCGTTCTGTATGGGACGCATAATAAAAGAATGTCATAAAAATCACGGGGTTGCTGAGTTCTGAGCTCGTCCGGAAAAAATAATCTTTTTTTTTAAATTATTTAACTGGGTAATGACTTTATTTTCTGTGTGAATGCCTGATGTGTCGTCGGATAACTCGGTCCGTCATGCCGGGCGTGTTGTGGCAACACTGCGACTCGTCGCACCCTGTGCTCCGTGTGTTGGAAGTCCCCTCTCAGCCCCCAGATTCTCGTTTGTGATGTCTGCTATTATGCCTTTTATATTGTTTTCCGCGATTAAAAACCTGTAATCTGCGGTGGAAGTGCGCAGGCAGTTACCTCAAATAAGTACTTTCTGAAATGTACTTCAAGTATTAAAAGTACTTTCAATATATTACAGTGCCACGACAAAAACAGTCTATCATGGGTTTTCTGCAGATTCCGAATAGCTTTTAAAAGCATAGTGAAGGTGTAGTTATAGTTATTAATTACAACAATAGGGATCTAATGAATGATTGATGACCATTTTAATAGATCCAGTCCGTGTTTTGTTCATGTTTTTATTTTTATGTATTTATTAATTTTTTTTAGCACAGGCTTGTTTTTAAATCTGAATATAAATCCCGTTCTTTTTTGTAGCTGTGTTAGAAATGCATACATAAAGTATAGATAATTGTTCGAAATTAAGTGGGGAAAATGTCAAGTCTCTGAAACTGAGTATAAGGTGCAGTGTGTAGAATTTATGGAACGGATTCGGCGGAAATGGAATGTAAAGATCATAAGTATGTTTTGATTAGTGTATAATTCCATAAGAATCATACTGTTGGCGTCACCTCAGATTGAGCCGCTTTTATCTATGTGGGTAGCAGGTTGCCATGTTTCTACAGTAGCCCAGAATGGACAAACCAGACACTGTCTCTGGAGAGGAACTTTTGCAAGTTTTGCAGACGCCGTCTCTTCCACGGAGGCCGCTGTGTTTCACGGCCATGGGGAGTGGCATTCATTTGGTTTTGATCTGCAACCTGGCCGCTAGATGCCACTAAGTTCTATGCCCTGCACCTTTAAGTATATTATAGATACTTGAAAGATATACTGATATACAGTACTTTCCACCCCTGCCTAATAAATGATTGGGTCCAAGCCTAAAGAATAATGTTCGTCCATGTGTTTTTGAATGTGAAGGGGATCGCACACCTCAATATCCAGTGAAAATCCATTTCAATTAGATATGCCGAATGTTTAGAATATAGATAAATAAAGCATCTATCTTAATGTTGTCCCCAATATAATTCTTTTCTGAATCTGTTTAATCAGCCAACTACATTTTCATGCACAAGGAATTTGTCTCGGTAAAGATAAGTGTGTTTTTGTGTAGAGAAACAGCTTAACATTCTGAAAAAAACACAATTATATACGGTACACAGAATATACAAATGTGTTCTATGTGCAGGGTAAGTTGAAAGGCTATGGCAGGGGCTACGTGGCAGTACGGTTGTTAGTATTGACTGGGTATAAAAATAGATGGATATCTCTTCACAGGCTGAATAATAATGTATACAACACTGGGCATGATAACAATGGATGAGTAAGTTCTCACAATGTTATTACTAAATGACATTGACATCTACAATGTAAAGTAAGTTATTACACATTTGCTTGGTATTGCCAGTCACTACTCAGTCTTACAAACCTTTTGGTTAAACCTGTTCTCCCGACATCCTTAATGTGTGTGTGTGTGTGTCTGTGTGTAAGAGGGCAACACACACGAATAACCACCAGCGTTAATAGGGCAGATTCTCAGGACACATTTAGTGTCCTCCATAATCTAAAAAAATATATATTTTATATGCATCATCTGATAAACTGTGACAATTAAAACATGTTATAATGCTGTTTTAAATCCACATAATCCAAACGAGTCTTGGGTTTTAAAGGTTTTTCTGAGTGACTCCATGAACATGCTATGCCTGTGTGTCTGTGTGTGTCTTGTAAAGGTCGCCCACTGTCCCTCCGCTCGATAATGCCCCAGTGTTTGCAGCCTCTGCACTGAACATGATGGCAGCCCAGTCGGTTTCCATAGACAAGTACCCAGAAGGAGAGCAGCAGGTGGGTCTCAGGGGGAGAATAAAGTCTGCAGCTCAGTCAAGGCCTGCGTGATTCGCTCAGTGTTTGGGATAAAATGTAATTACGCCAGAATCACTTGGAAGTACATCGTCACAGGTTTAAATGTCGAAGGGAATAATAACCTGCGCACGGGGAGTTTGTGTCTTGGTGTAATGTTAAATCGCTTGAGTTACGTGTGTATGTTCCAACTGGCCAGTCAAATCCCGATCAGGCCCCACAAAGGAAAAGCTTTTATCCGTGCGACACAAGAATGGCTGTTGATGTCATTACTTCAGTTTGGCGAATCTATTAGTGGTGCGAGTCTCATATTGCGATTAGCCACCGCAAATAAATCACTCTGGTAGTGTGATGTAACATTGAGCCAAATTTCTGCTCCTCTGCTCTTATGTAAATTGCTTACAAAACATCTTTTATTCCCGTGCCAAAATTGGTCGGGTGTCTGTGAGAGCCGAGAAAGATCTGTGACTAACAAGAAATGTTCCACCCCAAGCAAACAAGTATTTTTAGCCTGTTTGTGCTCAGTCCAAGTCATTGTTGCCTCAGTCACATGGCCTGAGATGGGATTTCTGCTGCTGGAAGGCAGCCGGGCATTAAAACGTGGGAAAGCAGAGGAGACGCTTGGCGAGCGATCAATGAAGACGCCTTAAATGGAGCATCACCAGCAGCCCCTCGAGCGGCAGCGGCCACCTGAACACCATGCGGCACGGAGGACGATGCCTCGCAACTTCTGTTTGCCGGTTCCCTGCCAGAAGTTATTTGTAGTTATTAACTCATTTATGTAGCCTGTGTACCCCGCTCCGCCGTTTTGCTCAAGGCCACTGCAGCAGCGCAGATGCCTGAACAACAAGATGGCGGTTGAACCCCGACAGGCTCTTGTTCTCTGTGGATGTTTGTTCCTTTTAGTGTGTTTGGGAGGCGGGGGGGGGGGGGGGGGGCGGTTCCATGGCAGTTTCTCCCCTTCCGAAGGCTTGGTCTTCCTCCGTCATTCGTAACCAGTGCCACATAGACATCATTAAAAATAAAGATGTTTGGATATTAAACCACACACACACACACACGCACACGCACACGCTGACACTGTTCACAATCCTCCTTTCAAAGAGGCAATAATGCAAAGTGAGTCATGTGAAGTTGTCTTCTAAACAGAGGGAGAAAATCAATAATACATCAGATCAAAGCTCCTTTTCGGGGTTTTCACCCTGCAGCAACTCTGCTTTTGTCACATGATGTCTTCATTTCTCCCTTCTTCAAAATGTTGTTGTCATGTCTTCATCTGGTCCGCTCCGTGTCTCTCCCTGATGTCCAGATGCAGGGCGTGGCTCAGAGCGACAGCGACTCGGAGCACAAGTTCATGGTGGAGACTCTGGTGGAGGCTCCGAGCCCGGCCCACACCGAGCCCCAGACACCCATGGACGCAGACAAAGCCTCCATATACCGGTACACCCCCCCCATGTGTGTGTCTGTGTGTGTGTCACATTTAATCTCCACACGGTACTGGGTGCTCGACTACATCGGTACATGAGGGTCAATGACCAAATCATAAAAATGCTCCGAGTGCAAAGTAATATAATAATATAAACCAAATACTGTCCGTTCCTGACCCTTATCAAACGATTGAATCAGCTAACGTGTGGCCTAACTAATCACTTTGTAAAAGCACGCAGCTTTCTCACAAAGTAGTAAACTATTAGTGATGACACTGATTCAAATTAATTTATTAAGTATAAACTTGTCTGAATTGACTGTCAACTATTTTGTTCATTTAATTAATGTTTTCATATTGCGCGATAGCAATCTGACTGCCAATGATTCACTAATAATTTATAATAAAACTATGAATGTGCTGTTGTTATTTTATTCATCTTTGGGTAAAATCTTGTTGAGATATGTGAACAGATAATTTATGTTGTCTATGTTTATATTATCTTATTGAGGTATTGTTTTTCCAGACATGTGTTTAAGTGACATTTTACAACGCAAAGTTACTGTGATTGACTCTTTAATCTCAGGTTTAATCGCTGAAATGTTGACATTTCTCCAGCAAAATGTTTTCAGAGGCGCTGGCTGACAAAATCCAGGTTAAACGGTGATTAAAAAGTTGAATGGAGAGTCAAGAGTAGAAAAACAATCAATTGGACGTCCATGGAATGTTCACTGGCGCAGACTGCCAGATCCTTGGAGAAATGTGCGCGTTATGTTTGATGAATCACTTTAACGATTTAAGATGACACGTTATTAATTCCCCCGAGGGAAATTGAGGAGAAAAAGGTGTAAATGTGCATTGAGTTTTGTGCGGCGCTGTCGGCGCCTGCACCTCTCTGGAACGCCTCGTGTTTAGCCTCGAGGACGGTATTTTCAGGAGTCCTGACTGGAAACTAAGAAAGTCTTTGGTTTATGACCTCACATGCTTTTTGCAGCTGATGTTCAGTCAGAGTATCTGCAGCTTTGCAAATGTGTTGAATCAATATTATAAAAAGTACAGCCCTAAATTGCACAGAAAGTTTTGATTGTATAAATATGTATGAATTCAGAAAAAGGGATGTTGATGTTATCAATTCCGAATTTCCCTCCGGGGGATTAATTCAGTGTTGTCTTATCAAAGTATGCACATTTTGAATGCATGTTGCAGTTCACCACAACCGCAGTTTAGTAACAATTTCTCCTCCTGAGAAATGACAGAATGGGTCTCAAAATTCGCTTCAAGTGGCATTTCAAAAAGTGTCGTTCAAACTGTTTTAAAGCTGGTGAACTCTGTAGCCACTCTCAGCCTGGCTCTCAAGGTCGTTCTGCTCTGACTCACGAGGCTGAGTTTTAGCACCTCCCGCCTCGAGATGTGTTTACAACCTCTGTGAGAAACGGGCGTGAAAACACAGCGAGGCGGAGGGAACGTCACAATACACCGAAAAGGATCAATGGCCGTCAATTCAGTATCGATTATATTGGCATTTTATACATAATGACAATTGCTTCCAGTATTTAAGTATACTATTTGAAATTATTTCCATGATGTTCGATACATAGATAAAGACAAATATTAATTTGATCTAATATAAATTCAATGAATTTTGAATTTTATGTGGTATTTGATTTTAGCGGAAAAAGGTTGCATAACCTCCAAAGTATCACTCTTACAGTTTTCAAATCAATTCATACGTTGAAACAATGGTTTGAATCCAATTTTATATATATATTTTTTTGTTGTTGTTTGTTTTGTTTTTTTTGCCCTAGAAATATATATTCGAAACAAGTGGTTTAACACGGCTAATAAACTGAAGAGCAAACCTCCTTCTCGCACTGTATCTTGCTCGGGTAACAGCCGATATCATTTCACTCTGGACTTTTGCTGGAACAACACGACGTGTAGTGAGACCCAAACGGACCTCCGCCGGATTAAACGTACATCAGATTTAAAATGAAATAATGAATTGGACCGCCGTCCCGCCCAGGCACCCCCTGTTCCCGCTGCTCGCTCTGCTGTTCGAGAAGTGTGAACAGTCGACGCAGAGCTCCGACTGCATCACCTCGGCCAGCTTCGATGTTGACATCGAGAACTTTGTGCGCGGTCAGGAGAAGGAGGGCAAGGCCTTCTTCAGCGAGGACCCCGACCTCGACAACCTGGTGAGGACACTGTCGCCTGGAGCCCGCTTCCCCCCCCCCCCCCCCATAAAATAGCTCCGGTCAGGTTCGGGAAATCCACCTGTTAACTCCTACCGCTGACCTTTGATCCCCCGACCCCCAGATGGTGAAGGCCATCCAGGTGCTACGGATCCACCTGCTGGAGCTGGAGAAGGTGAGCGACCTGTGCAAGGACTTCTGCAGCCGCTACATCGCCTGCCTCAAGACCAAGATGAACAGCGAGACCCTGCTGAGCGGGGAGCCGGGGAGCCCCTACTCCCCCGTCCTGGGACAGCAGGTCCAGGGCTTCTCACCCACCAAGACCCAGGTAGGAACTGTGTGTGTGTGTGTGTGTGTGTGTGTGTGTGTGTGTGTGTGTGTGTGTGTGTGTGTGTGTGTGTGTGTGTGTGTGTGTGTGTGTGTGTGTGTGTGTGTGTGTGTGTGTGTGTGTGTGTGTGTATTTATGTGTGTGTGTCCAAAAAGCCCCCCAGCTCCTTCACGGGGACCATCAGCTCCCAGGGTCAGATCATGGTGCCGGCGTCGGCGCTGCAGCAAGGCAACGTTACCGTGACGACCGTCAACCCATCCCAGGTGGTAGCAGGTACGTCTGTGCCACCCCCATACACACGTACAGAACGTGCTACACCTCCGCACCAGATGCACACAAACACGTCCACGGTTCTTTTATGTTAGGATGCAAATCCTATATCGACAAATGTTCAGCCCAAAAAAAAAGCAGCACAATAAATGATAAAAATGAACAGACTGTGCACTCAACCTCAACGTCCCAAAAATGAATAATCTAAACAAATTCACACTCTTCTTCCATTGGAGGAGTGGGTGGGCAGCCTCTGGCTTGCGGGCCTGTTATGGCCCTCCAAACAGTTTCTTGGTTCTGATGTAGACTGTTTAAGCTTCACATTTTGGAAAAATAATATTTCCAGGCTCATTGTCTATTGTAAAAATGTTCTTTTATTATTATTGCCTTTTTGTTTTGATGTGTGCTGCTGCAACACCACAGTTTGGAGGATAACGCAGTATACATTTCGGATTATTTAAATATAGCTCTTTAATCGCCACACTGTTATTTGTGGTTACTGACTCATCGTCGTCCTGGTCCAACGTCTCTCACCTCCTCTGGCACCGACTCGCAACTCAATCTGGCTCGTTGTCTTCCCTGTCTGCAGAGACGGAATTCCCTAAGTGTGTGTGTGTGTGTGTGTGTGTGTGTGTGTGTGTGTGTGTGTGTGTGTGTGTGTGTGTGTGTGTGTGTGTGTGTGTGTGTGTGTGTGTGTGTGTGTGTGTGTGTGTGTGTGTGTGTGTGTGTGTGTGTGTGTGTGTGTCCCCAGGGGGGACGGTGTATCAGCCTGTTACCGTGGTGACTCCCCAGGGTCAGGTGGTGACACAGGCGATCTCGCCGGGGACGATACGCGTCCAGAACAATCAGGTACACTCTCCTCCCGCATCCAAACCCTTTATTTTCTAACTGCAGGTTGAGGGTTTGCGGTTAAAATGAAGGCTGCCGCTAACGAGCACTCGAAGTTGATCTGTGGAATTTTAAATTTTCAATCAATTCTTCACAACATGAATTTATGGGAAATTCGGATGCAAAATGATGGTACAACCATCAGAAGTTATCTGAACCCGAATAGACATGTTGAAATTGCATTTTGAAAATGTTCACAGCTCCATTCTGTCACAATATTTTTAACATTTGAAGCAAACTGAAAAGTGTAACAGGCAACAGTACAGAAACAATTTCAAGCCTAAGTGCAACTAACACATTCTCTCTGTATCAGAAATAAAAGTAGATGCTTGTCAGAAAAAGAAAAAATGTATTCCAATGTTAGCTGACAAAGAATTTAAAAGTATTCCTATATTTTACCCACTTCTGCCCTCTGGTGTTTAAAGTATGAAAATTAAAAATGTGTGGACAATACGGACTAAACTGGGAGGTAGAGTAGCGTTGATAGTGTTGCTGGCTGCGCAGTGAGCCCAAATAGTGTCCATGTGGGAAAGCCCAGCTTATGCCTGATCAACCTTGTGTATTGTATCATATTAGTGCTTATTTTTGGTATTGATAATAGAGGTAATATCTAATTAAACATATTTTACATAGAATAATGAAAGAAAACAAGACAAAAAGTTTGTAAAAGTTGGAGTTCTTGCTGTTTATCAACGTCGATCAGATGGGAAGTACCGACTGGGACAGTTCAGACTATCTGAGCGGCAGGGCGGGGCTCGTGCTGCCGCCATGTTGCTGATGCTGTCCCAGCAGCTCTAATGTGTGATCCTCTCTCAGCTCCAGCTGCAGTTTCATCAGGACCTGAACCTCTTCAACCACGATGACACCTCTTCGAAAAACAAGCGCGGCGTCCTGCCCAAGCAGGCCACCAACGTTATGCGCTCCTGGCTCTTTCAGCACATCGGGGTGAGTGTGGTTTCACCTGCAGATTAAATAATTCAGAAGTAGTGTACAAGTAGAGGGTCGTTATTGCAAATTATTACACGGCTCTGTGGAACACTAGATTCCGATTGGACCGTAGCGGCGATCAGCGGTCAGTTATTTCTGAATAATGAGTGTTAGCGGCGCCATCTTGTGATTCTACTATGAAATTACAATGGAAGACTTTGAGACCAGTGCAGAATCAAATTCACAATTCATGGCAATGTCCCATTCAGCATAGGTAAGTCATGTAGGCTGAATAGCTGAATAGCTTGCAACCTGGTCGTGGAATCCCTCAAACAGGGCGTACTATTAATACAATTATTTTAAATTAATATTTCATGTCAATTCATTTACTTAGTAAGTAGACATGTAATAAGCGTGACCATCTGTGGTCAGCGGGTCATTATCACAACATAACCTACTTGACATAAAATAGGCTGATCGTGACCCTGACGCAAAGAGACAAATTACTACTATGCCTCGTGCAGAAGCTTCCTCTACTAAAAGTAAAAATAGCCACAGCAACAGCATAGTGAACTTTTCATTTTACGTAGGACTAACCTAGTTACTGTTATTAAAGTTAAAATGGACTTTTCCGTAAGTTGCGACATGAAACCTCCTGAATGGGACGTTCAGGGGACGCCCGTTCAAAATGTTAGACCTTCAAAGACATTTGAATGGCACCGTTTGGTAAAATGTCAACGATTCAGCCCTGTGTTCCGCAATGGAAGATGAACCTGCAGGTTAAAGTTGTACCTGAAGCCCCGCCCACTCACTGTTTATTGAAAGTTTATAAATACCATACACGTGTCCAAATTGCACCAAATTGGACACTGCACGTCCTTGGGTCCTCAGCACTACACCCGCCAAGTGATTCATTTATATCCATGCAGATACAAATGAATGAACATTTTTCTGGTGTGTTTAATTGAAAAGCACATTAAACCTGTTGTTTTCTGTGTGTTGCCGTAGCACCCGTACCCAACAGAGGATGAAAAGAAGCAGATCGCCACTCAGACCAACCTGACGCTACTGCAGGTCAACAACTGGTGAGTCTGCCAAAATGTCTTCAATTTTGTTTTTACAAATGTGAGACATTACATTTAAATCAATGGCGGTCTTCATTTCAACATTAATATTGTCTGGATTCATCTATATATGAACCCAAAGTCTACATCTGAGCCCAATTCTTTCCTTTATACTTAACCATAGAGAAAATCCTTAGTTTCCTATCAGAGGTTCAGTGTGGGAAAGTAAAATGACAGTGAATGTGACAAGGATTTATATCAAATACTGTCCCTTTTTGTCGTCTGCCCCTTTATCAAATACTATATAAAAAAAAAAGGGAGAATATTAAACATTCTCCCTTTTTTAATAGTATTTGGTAAAAGGGCTTTTTAAGATATTTTTATACAAAAACCTCTTCTCAAATGGGATTAAACTACAGCCATTTTCAATCAGGACGACGTGACGAGTTATGGGTTAGATTCTGGGAAGGAAGAATGACCTGGTGTGTATCATAATAGTGCAGCAGGGATGACTGAGGCCGTGCAGGAAGTCAGCCCCGCCCTGGTTCCCTCGTCAAAAAGCCGGTGGGATTTTGGATTATTGCAGAAAATAAGCTCCGTGGCAAACAAAGGTTTGATACTTTTGTTCAGCAGGATAATCCTCACCACTCTGACGATTTTTGAAGCATAAATGTCATCACCAGGAGTTAAAAAAATTAACGTTGGGCTAAAAACCAAACTGCGGTGGCATGACTTAAACCTCACCACCACCAAGCCCCCAACTTGTTTTTTGACTTTGCGTGCGAACCTCTTCTGAAAAGCCCGGGCTGTTTAACGTCCCCGACGACCTCTGGATTCTCATTCGGACACTCGTCAGCAGCTTCAATTCCTGAGTGGGGTATGTTATGTGGTAGAGCAAAAACGTGAACATGTTTGTTCATCTTTCGAGTCACGGTTTGATCATTTTGTTTTGCAAATTGTTGCTAAATAAAGTACGACTACATTTAGAAAAAGTAGAACACTATAGAGGCTGTATCATACCTGCCGGCCCGTAAGCGGGCGGCAGGTTTCCCTGCCCCCTGTTGAGAAGCTTTACTCTGTAAAGTAAAAAAAAAAAACAAACAAAAAAAAAACTGCGCCCCCCGCAGGTTCATCAACGCGCGGCGGAGGATCCTGCAGCCCATGCTGGACGCCAGCTCCTCCGAGACGCCCAAAACCAAGAAGAAGAGCGCCCAGAACCGACCGCTGCAGCGCTTCTGGCCCGACTCTATCGCCACCGTGGGAGGAAGCCAGCAGCAGGTCACCATGCCAGACGGTACGACGCCCCCTGCTGATGGAACTCTACTGCTCAACATCTGTCACCACCACGACCAGAAATTATTTTGTCAAGTATTAAGATTACACAGTCGTGTTGTGAGCCAAAATTGCAAGTGTTGCAATCATTAAAATGTGAATGACGTGCGATTCCATGTCGCACAAACTAACTGTACTCGGGCTGGATCTCGAGAAGGATCTCATAAGATACATAATGAGAATTGTTTTTATTTAGTACCATATAATGTGCATTACAATTTGGTCTGTTCAACTGATTTGTGACTAGGCCAGTGTTTAATTTAAGGGGAAAACTGTTGCATAGCTTCCAAACCAAGTATTACAATTTTCAAATCGATTCAGGAATTTGTAAAGATCCATTCTACCGGAACATGTCGGTAGATCAAAACGTGTGATTTGATTATGTTTATGCTATGATAGTGACAAAATGTGGAAAAACACTTAAATTGTAATTAAAATAACAATTATTTGTATGATAATTAATCAGCAATTTTATATATCATTTTTCTTTCTTCCTAGATCGTGACATCCCAGCACTCCAGTTCACCAAATTAGTCTTTCCTACATCCAAAACCATAGTATAGTGCTCAAATTAAGGCTCAAATTAGGTTAAAAAGTACCAGGATGACACAATGCAGGGCCAGGCTGCGACGGCGACAGAAGGCTCCCAAAAGACACTGATCGTTGTACTCACACGCGGCACGTCTCCCCCTCCCCAGGCACCATGGTGACGATGAGCATGGAGGGCCTGCAGAGCCTGACATCGGACGGCGCCACGCTGTCCGTGCAGCAGGTGATGCTGGGCGGCCACAGCGAGGACGAGTCAGGAGACAGCGGCGACGAGGACGACGACGACATGGCCGGGCTGGGACTGGACAACAGCGACTCGTTGCAGTAGAGGGCCAGCGCCCTCACACACACACACACACACACACACACACACACCTGCACGTCCGTACAAAGACATTATGCGAGGTGTGTGTGTGTGTCGGACTACAAATCAACCCAAACACACACACTTGTCGTCTTTGGGCTGCGTTCAAAATTGCTCGCCCAGCGGTGGATGGAACAGCGCGTCGGCCATTTTATAAGAAGTTCCAAATCTCACTGGAAAAAACTGGTACACACAAAACGTTACTCTGTAAATGACCCACAATGCACCTCAATACGTAACTAAATGTTTTGGATCAGCGTAGAAAACAGAGCTTCAACAAACTGAAGCGTTTTTCTAAAGTTGATCCAAAAAACATTTCCCACGGTGCAGTGGACGCTTTTGAACGCGGCTTTGTCTCGATCGGTGAATTGCAAATCAGACACACACACACACACACGGTTTACATAGAGCACAAAATCACAGGATGTACGGACGGGAGCACTACTGGCCCCTACTGGACGGAGGCCTTTGTTGCACGTCAAGTTTCATTTCAGAAACCGTTTTTTTATTATTACAATGTAGTCAATGTAGGCGAGTGCACTTTTTTGTATTATATTGTAAACTCTGAGACGTTGGGGGAAAAAAAAAAAAAAAAAAAAGGAAGTGTTATCGGAAAAAAAACAACACACACACACACCTGAGGCGATGTTTGTTAATTAATGTAGAGTAATTTTCCCATTTTATTTTATTTTTTATTTTTCCTCTCGTAACCACGTCGTCCTTCCTCTCATCTTGGATGCCAACACTTCACCGGGCGGATCCGTTAGGGGCCGCCTCCACTTATTGCATGCTTGTGTTTTTGAGTAGATGTGCACACTCTTGTTATGACTGACTCAACGGCTCCCGTAACGGGACTCAAAAAACTGAAAGGAGATATGCTTATTTTTATATACAAACTTGAGAAGTATTGAGTGGTTTTTGTTTTTGTTTTGTGTTTTCTCTTGTTTTGTAAGGAATATTTATGTACAGATTCATTATTAAAACTAGCGACCCTGTTTTCCAGGGTCCCACGAAGTTTTTCTTAAAAAAAACAAACAAACGAAAAAAAAAAAAACAATGGGAGAGAAAAAGAAATGATTTGAATTGAATGCCAATTGAAAATTTGCTATGTAAAATCTGGTTTTAAACTTGCGATACTAAAATGGCCTTACTTACGTTCTTTTGTAAAGAAAACTAGCCAAGAAGCACAGAAAGAAAGCCAGACGCTTAGTAAAATGAGTCAAGACACTAAACTACAGAAGAGTTGTTCGGGTTTTTAAAATCGGAAAAAAAAAAAAAAAAAAAAGGCAAAATGAAGAATTTTCCAAAACCGCGCCGCGTCAGGTTTCCTCGCACAGTGACCCGACGCGGCGCTCTGACACAAGCGTGTTGAATGACGAGTCGTGTTTTTGTTTTTATTTTTTTTATTTTTAAATCATGTTACGATCCTCTCTCATAGTGGACACACCTTGGGGTTTGTTTTTTTTTTTGGGGGGGGGGGGGGGGGTTATTTCTTATCAAATGCACAATCCACAACATGACGCTAATCACACAATCACACGAGAACAGGCGCACCCCTGGCGCTCCGAGCAGGAACTCAACCACGACCGACCGGGCTGGTTTGTTTTTCATTTCAATTCTCTCGTTCTGTTAGAGGAGCGACACGGTGTCACGCCGAGGTTCAACCCGCTCACATGTTGAGATTTTTTTCTATTTGTTAAAGCAAGTGGGGGAAGTTGTTAGTTTATTTATTTTAGACATAATGAGAATTGCTGCCAACAATCACTGCACCGTCCGGCACAGAAATGTAATATTCAGTTAAATTTGAGACTGTGGTGGCGTCGGAGACGGTCGCAGGACTTCCAAACTAAATATCCACTTGCAAATCAATCAATTCAGTAACTGAAAAAACAAAAAAACAACAATAAAAAAACAACAACACATGTTCGGGTCTCCATCAGTGGGACCGGGAGATCATTTTAATAAAGGTTTCTCACCATTTTGCCTAAAATGCTCCAAAAACGGACAATTCAAAATGCAATCTCAAGATGTGAGCTCTCATCAGGAAAATGGCCGGAGATGCGTGAACCGACTCTGAACCGGGCTGAAACGCAACTCGACACCGAGACGATCCTTCGGCGACGACTCCTCCAATAAAAAAAAACAAAAAAAAACAAGAACAACAAAGAAAAAACCTTTTGTGAAACCGGGTTTTTATTGCGTCCATTGATCAATTTGTCGACATAATGTACGACTTGCGGCGGCTCTTCTGGTCACCCTGTTTTTATCTGTCTGTTCCACTGTCCCTTTTTAACCTGTACCACCACCACTTCTGTCCAAAATCTAACCCGATGCTTTCGGTGGAGAGGCGTCGCTCTGGACCCCCTCGGGTGTTGAGAAACACCCGGAAACTTTTCAAAAAGAAAAGGGGTCAAAAAAAATCAAAACCCGGCGCGTGTCAAACATCCTGACACGCCCCCTCCGCCCAAACACCATACTCCTCCCCGAAACCAGGGTAAGGGGAGTAGTACGCGGGAAGTGCATCTGGTTGGATTTCAGTCAGAGGTGGTGACGGCTTTTAAAACTGCTCCAAGTTCAGACTTTGGTAAAATGGTTAAACTACAAGATTTGGGTGGGGGCGGGGGTGTTCAAATAAATCATCCCAGTGGACTGAAGTTCCTGTTTCTGCGTCTTACCAGCTGTTGTTCACGTTTCTCTCTCTATCTGGTTTGCCTTAGAGCTTTCTATTTTGGAATAAACGATGCCTAACCTCCGTGTGGTCCAGAGTCTCTGTGTGAGCGTTGCAGGCCGGCTCCCGTTTCCTGTGGCCGAGATCCCGAAACGGACCCTTTCGCTCCGGGCGGAGCGGGGAAACGCCGCCCCGTCTCGGCGCCCGGGGCGAAACCCAAGCCGTGAAACCGCGGCATGAAATGGCGGCCGCACTCAGTTGTCGGCGCTGACCGTGGGCGGAGCCCGAGCCTCTTCTCTCTGGAACAGCGGAGAAAGGGGGACGGGGGTTTAGACGGAACGTTCTGCTCAAAGTGACTCCCGTTCCGGACCTGGACGCCACGGCCTGGCCGAGGTCCGAGGTCAGGCGGTAGAGCTGGTGGTCTAGTAATCTAAAGGTTGCTGGTTTGATCGCAGGCTCCTCCTGCTAGCATGCTGTAGTGTCCTTGAGCAAGACACTTAACCCCTAATCGCTCCTGATGGCTGCGTCCGTCAGTATTCGAATAATTGTAAGTCGCTTTGGATAAAAGCGTCTGCTAAATGTAATGAAATGTAATGTCTTCTCGGACGAACTCCACTTCCTCCCGGCAGCTTTTGACTGGAGGTGAGTTCCCTGCGGACGGGCGGACCCGACCCCCGGCTCGGTGTCTAGAACGGAGCATTCAGAACTAAACCCGATGAAACCCCTCGTCTGCCGAGCCGCCGACAGAAACCTTTCCTCAAAAGAGACGCGTCGCAGGCCGACGGCGCCGCAGGTGCTCGAACCGGAAGACGATCACACTTCCCTCGATACGTCGCCACCTTTGATTCCGACATGTTACGTACGTGTCGGGAGTGGCCTTCTCCCTCCGCTCACCATCAATGACAAACCTAAATATCGGACTAATATTTACCATAAGTAAGGCTCCACGCACCGTGGGATTAATACAGACGCTGTTCTGAGCTGAACACCGCCCAAATTAAATGAGGTCAAGTTCAGGATCTGAGCCATGCAGGTGTCACTCAATGAGGCACGAGGTGATTTTGATTCTGATCTATTTTTGTTTTTTAAAAAGACAGATACCAAGTCCTTTCCAGCCCTATTGGTAAAAAAAACACTAATGAATTGAATAATAAAATGATATTCAACCTTTAAAAGGGTTCATTGTGCCAGAACTTGTGCCAGTACAGAACTACAGCTTAAGTGTTACATCTGCTAAAGTGCTTGAGGTGACCCTTGAGCACCGCCTGGCGTCTCCGCCCCTCACCTCCATCTGCTGGTGGATCCAGCTGAGGGACCGCGTGATGCGGGTGTACACGCCCGGCTTGTTCCTCTCAGCGCAGCCCATCCCCCAGCTGGTGGCACCGACGAGCTTCCACGCCGAGGCGTCCTCGCAGGCCAGGGGCCCCCCGCTGTCCCCCTGGGGGCCCACATGCGCGCGCGCACACGCGCACACACACACACACACACACACACACACACACCTTTACTTAAGTAAAAGTACAAATACTCAAACAGAATTCTCTAACGAAAGTACCATTGACGTTTCTACTGAAGTAAACGTATAGAAGTACTTTCTCTTAAATGTACTGAAAGTATTAAAAGTACAAGTACTTGTGAGATCCAGAGCCTGTAGTACTTCCTAAAGTGCTACTGAACCTGGTTTTCCCTGAAGAATGCTCATGCAGATCCTGATTTAAATTTACAAATAAACAGTATGAGAGCTGTCGTAATAATTTAGAAGGAGTAAGGACATACAAATATAAAAGTACCATGACAAAGACGTTGTGAACATAGTAGAGAGAAAATACATCAGATACGTGAAAAATGTACTGTCTTAGTCCATTGAGCAAAAAAAAACACTGAAATGACAGTTGAGTCAAAGGAGGAGGTCTTTAAAACGTCACCCGAGTCTTTGTTGCACGTGAAGCTACGTTTGGTATCTGATCCGATACAAATAAGTACTATAACTACTACTACAATAACTACTTCATATAACTACGATAACTACTAAGTTCCCCCTCCGTGTTGCACCTGGCAGGAGTCGGTGCCTCCCTCCAGGAAGCCGGCGCAGATCATCCAGGGCGAGATGAAGCCCTGGTAGACCCCCGGCTGGCTGCAGGCCTTGGTGGAGATCAGGGGAACCCGGGCGGAGAACAGGGACACGCTGGCCTCCCCTGGGGGGGGGGGTGTTAAAGGCGGGATCAGTACGATTTTCCGCCGTTTGCAAAAACTCGCCAACTATCACCGGGCGACAGGAAGTTGAAGAGCAGCGCCGCTTCCATCCTCACCTCCGTCCTCCGTCGCTCCCCACCCGGAGATCCAGCACATGGTGCCATCCGAAAACTCCTCCCCGAAGTTGGGAAGGCAGATGGGCTCCACCAGGCCTGCGACAGCAAGGAAGCGAGCGAGCGTCATTTCCCAGAAGCCCCGGCGTGGACGGCGGTCGTGGGCACGGCGAAGAGAAATGCGAAAAAGCTAAATGAGGTATTCCAATACCAGGACGAAAAGAAGTGAAAAGGGGCTGGACAGCAGCAGGACAACGTTTCCACGCGCTCGACGCGTGCGTTTTGGTAAAGCTGTGCCGGATATTTTCACCCGGAGAGTCGAGGCTTTTCCAAGCAACAGGAAATGAGGAAGACATCAGGAGACGCGGGGCCCCTGGAAACGTGTCGTCGGGTGGCGGCGGGAGCCACACAAACCAACACTGTAAAATTGATGAGCTGGGTGGGACGGGAGGGACAGACGATCCTCGGGGTGACACGTCGCTGTCACGGAGCAGGAAACCCGAGGAACGCGCCGCGGCCTCCGGGCCGCGAGGCCGGACGCGGAGGAGCCGTTCCCAACCGCGCTGCTCCACCCGTTCTGCGTCACCGGCCAAACGCGGTTCTCCTAGAGTTCCGCCCGCGGTGCGTGGGAAGTGACGACCGTGGAAACCGGAAAGTGGAAACCGGAGCGACGCCGCAGCTTTAAATACGGGGGGGGGGGACAAAACAACGGAGACGCCGAGCTCCGTCTCAATATCGGCGACCTTTGACCCGAATGATTCAGCGGTCTTCCGTGAGTGACGCGCCTGCAGTTCGGGAACGGACTGAAAAGCCCAACACGTCACCCTGACGTGACTCAACGTCGCAGGTGCATTTGGAATTTTTTTTTTATACATTTTCTTCAAAATTTTATCGTGGAATTTCCGTTATCTCACTGGGTTGAACATACTTGAATAAGTCGACAGAGCGGTGCACTGATGCATTGTTTCCGTCCATATTAATAAGAGGTCATTACACGGCGCTGTGGAATAGTTGGTCAATAGCTGCAATCAGGGAGCCGTTATCTCCAAATAATGACCGCTGATCTGGTAAGAATGACCGATTAACATCCTAGTGGCGCCACATAGAAACTACAACGGAATGTATGATCACGGATACAAACAATTTCCCAATTATTTTTCCATTTATTACATTTTTTTGATCATGGGTTGGGCTGGCTGCACGTAATCCTTTACTTATCTATGCACCGCGTTGGAATGTCCCTTTAACATCAACCGGGGCGTGGCCGTACCGTTGAAGCTGAGCGGCTCCGTCAGCTTCAGCAGCGCGATGTCGTAGTCGAGGGCTTTGGGCCGGTAGCGCCCGTGGTAGATGATCTTCTCCACGGCCAGCGACAGCGCTCCATTCACCGGCTGCTCCGTCAGGCCCACGTGCACGGCCCACAGCGCCGGGTACGCAAACCTGGGGGTGGGGTCAAAGGTCGTCATCAAAATGAAAACGGAAAACGAATAAATAAGAGAGTTAATGGCCAAACTTGGACTCTTTTTCATCACAAGAATTATGATGACCTCGATCAATACATTTATAGTTTTTATTATAATTTTTGTTATTACTAATGTTTTTAATGTTTTTTTTCAGGATAAAAGTATCTGGAACAGGACAACCGCAGTACGCACAGACATGGTTGAGGTCTCGTTAGAACCTGCACTTTCGACATGTAGAAAACTTGAGCCAAAGCTGCGTTTAAGGGAAACTCGTGCTGCATTTATAAAAGAAAAAAAAAAAAACCCGAAAACTACAATCGGTCACAAGGCAATTTTTGAACCGCAGGGAGTTTAATGAACCTTTGGAGGAAACGCCCCTTTCATTTGTGTCCGCACCGCGCGATCCAGGAACGATGGGGATCTGTAAAACACCGTTCTCAACTGGACGACAGAAGAGGAACATTAAGTGACGTAGGTGTGACTGGTCGAACACGTGAGCATGAGAAATACTTGTGAAAAATCCCGGAAAGTCGTACCAAACATGACGAAACTCCTTTGTTCTGCTGCCTGCAGCTGTATTTAATTTGTTATTGTTGTTTTGTTTTCATGCACTCTGCAGTAAACGCCTTCATTTTCCTTCAGCGATCAATAAAAGGATCTGTCTTCAGGAGAATGATGCAGGAATACAACCAAATATAAGATATTATACAGGCTAGATAAGATACAAGATTTGATAGTTGTCAGTATAAACAGACAGAATAAGACGCAAAAATGGTCCGTTATTTGACGTTTATCAGCGCCCTCCCAGGCGCGGCTGTGTGGTGTGGTGCTTCCGTTTGTTTCACTTTAAGTCAAAAGCCCTCGTCTCTCTCACACACTCCCCGTTCCGTCCCTCCCATCATGAGTGGACGTTTCTGGGATGGTGTTTCGTCTGAAGGGCAAAGTCTCTCGACGGCCGCGGAGAAACCTGGAAAAACCCGACTACTTGATCGGACGTAGCCCGCCCCCGCCCGCACCCACCCGTACACGCAGTGCGCCGCCGTGAGGATCCACCGGGAGGCGACGACGGAGCCCCCGCAGAGGTGCTCGCTTTTGAAGTGCAGGCTGACCTGCCAGGGGAACTGACCCGGGCTGGACGCGTTCCCCCCGACGATGCGGGTCCGGAAGCGGGGCCTGGAGCCGCAGTCTGAGGGCGGAGAGAAAAAAAGTCCCAAAAAAAACAAAAAAAAAACAAACATCACCGCGATGAGGAGAGACGGAGGCGCTGACAAAACCCACGCCACCCCCGCCAGGGTTAGAATTTCACACTGGAAAAAGAACCTTTTGAGTGTTTGTTCTCACCCAGACACTTGAGCGCCGTCACCTTCCCGGAGCTGCACTGCGTCTTACTGAGACGGGAAAGAAACAAACCCACCCCCACCTTAAAGAAGCGACAAGTCCACGGCAAATAACCAAACCTCGTCTGTCCCGACTCCTCGACGGATCGCAGAGGGCGGCACGGGACGCGGGCGGAGCCGGTGCCTTCGGGTCTCACCTGAGGTTGGTGGCGTTGTGGATCTTGACGGCCTGCGTCCCGGCCTGGTCCGGCTCCACGGAGACCAGGTGGTTCTGGAAGTCCTGCTCGATGGAGGCCAGAGGGAGGGAGCGCGACTCCACATACCTGGACACACACACGCAGGTTGAGGTCCATCAATACAATTTGTTGTACTACAAGGCATAGTGTTGTTTTAATACAGGATATAATCCAACTGGACGTTCTCCCATCGGTGCTGTCGTCTTGGATATTAAATAATCGCGAGGGTTAACCATACATCATGATGCTGGGGGGGCCCCGTCATGGAGATTGATCCTCCCGCCGGGGCCGATCCCCCCGGTGCGGCGGCCTCACCTGGAGTACCCCAGCTGTTTGCAGGCGGAGGAGCCCAGCGCGCTGCTCCAGTCCTCGGAGCAGACGGTTCTCCAGACGCCGCCGGCGAAGACCTGCAGCACGGAGCTCTTCCCGCTCAGGCGCACTGAGGGGGAGACGGGCGGAGCCCATAAAACACCCGGAACCGAGGAACCCACACAGCACACGTGACGGAGGAATGCGGGCGCGTCTCACCCACCGCAGCCCAGTTCGTCCTCCCCGTGCTCGCAGTCTTCCTCCCCGTCGCACTGCGCTGAGCTGCCGATGCAGCGCGACGACGCCCCGCAGCGGAACTTCCCCGCACAGCTCAGGCCCACTGCAGGGGGCCACATACCACACCCGGCGTCACCCTCGGGCCCTCAGTTCAGTTTAGAACAACACATTCTCTCTCGCTCTATCCGGTTGCACGGCGACACACGGCTCCGCTCGGGACGCCCCGTTTTCCGCCGCATTAACCTCGGGTAATGTGTTTACTGAACACGGGGCTCCGTTTGACTCGGAGGGGGCGGAGCTCAGCGCCCGGCCGAGACGAACGTCTTATCGCCCGACCCCGGTCGCCTCCGCCGAGGGTAAACCAACACCGCCCCACACCGTGGGAGTCCATTCAGCGGCACCGGGGTCCTGCGCGCGCGGGCCTCGCAGGCCCACGGCCCTTAGAACAGGATAGCGCTGCATCAAATATTGATGGAGGCGAGTCCGGGCCTGGGTGACGAAGATGGATGTGGATGGGGGGAGGGGGAGGGGAGGGCTGAAGGCCCCGCCCGCCGGGCGACTCACCTCCGAGGCCGACGCCCAGAGAGATGGCGAGCGCCACGATGACGCAGGCGGTGATCAGCAGCTCGGTCCTGCGAGCCAACAGTCTGCACTGCCACGTCTTCTCCCCAAAGTCTTCATCTGAGAGAGAGGATGGAGGGAGGGAGGGAGGGAGGGAGGTTTTTGTTCTGGTTTTGGGAAAATCCTAAGTTCAATCATTTCACCCAACAGGTGATACTACTTCAGTGTTTTTTGGCCCTTGGTCCCGCCCGCGGCCCCTCACCGTTAATGAAGGGCCGCACCTTGGTGACGGGCATGGCCGGTGCAGGCGTGGCGGGCTTCTCCGGCTCGGGGCTCTCGGGGGGCGTGCCCAGGGGGCTGACGTTGGGCGTGGTGGGGGTCTCGACGTCGGGCAGGTCCTGGTTGGTCACGGACACCACCTCGATCCTGGAAGGGTCCGGCTGCTCGGGGGCCTCGGGCTCCTGGGGGACCGCCACGTTCCCACAGCAGATTTATTCTACTGTAATTCCAATAGCTTTGGTCGCGCTTTCTCAGCCCTGTCGCGGTTCTACATGAACTCCTGAAGGTGAGATAACACCATGACTCCATGACCGTCTACATATTCTGGAGAAATGATCGACATGAGCTCTAGTTACAAACGGCTTCTAGGGAAACTTTATTGACTCCTTCTGTGTTTACACACATCTCATTCCCAATTTTGTCTTTGAGTCCTTGTGAAGCAAAACTCCCTGCCTCTGGAGGCGGAAGGGAGCGGCGGCAGCGCCTTTACAATGCACCCGGTGATTATGCACAATAGTTACTAAACCGAACATAATTAACATAACATGTTATATATATATATATATATATATAGGATGGAGGGTATATATATATATATATATATATATATACAGTGGGGCAAAAAAGTATTTAGTCAGCCACCAATTGTGCAAGTTCTCCCACTTAAAAAGATGAGAGAGGCCTGTTATTTTCATCATAGGTACACTTCAACTATGAGAGACAAAATGAGAAAAAAAAAAAATCCAGAAAATCACATTGTCTGATTTTTAAATAATTTATTTGCAAATTATGATGGAAAATAAGTATTTGGTCAATAACAAAAGTTCATCTCAATACTTTGTTATATTCCCTTTGTTTGCAATAACGGAGGTCAAACGTTTTCTGTAAGTCTTCACAAGTTTTTCACACACTGTTGCTGGTATTTTGGCCCAATCCTCCATGCAGATCTCCTCTAGAGCAGTGATGTTTTGGGGCTGTCACTGGGCAACACGGACTTTCAACTCCCTCCAAAGATTTTCTATGGGGTTGAGATCTGGAGACTGGCTAGGCCACTCCAGGACCTTGAAATGCTTCTTACAAAGCCACTCCTTCGTTGCCCGGGCGGTGTGTTTGGGATCATTGTCATGCTGAAAGACCCAGCCACGTTTCATCTTCAATGCCCTTGCTGATGGAAGGAGGTTTTCACTCAAAATCTCACGATACATGGCCCCATTCATTCTTTCCTTTACACGGATCAGTCGTCCTGGTCCCTTTGCAGAAAAACAGCCCCAAAGCATGATGTTTCCACCCCCATGCTTCACAGTAGGTATGGTGTCCTTTGGATGCAACTCAGCTTTCTTTCTCCTCCAAACACGACAAGTTGAGTTTTGACCAAAAAGTTCTATTTTGGTTTCATCTGACCATAGGACATTCTCCCAATCCTCTTCTGGATCATCCAAATGCTCTCTAGCAAACTTCAGACGGGCCTGGACATGTACTGGCTTAAGCAGGGGGACACGTCTGGCACTGCAGGATTTGAGTCCCTGGCGGCGTAGTGTGTTACTGATGGTAGCCTTTGTTACTTTGGTCCCAGCTCTCTGCAGGTCATTCACTAGGTCCCCCCGTGTGGTTCTGGGATGTTTGTTCACCGTTCTTGTGATCATTTTGACCCCACGGGGTGAGATCTTGCGTGGAGCCCCAGATCAAGGGAGATAATCAGTGGTCTTGTATGTCTTCCATTTTCTAATAATTGCTCCCACAGTTGATTTCTTCACAACAAGCTGCTTAACTATTGCAGATTCAGTCTTCCCAGCCTGGTGCAGGTCTACAATTTTGTTTCTGGTGTCCTTTGACAGCTCTTTGGTCTTGGCCATAGTGGAGTTTGGAGTGTGACTGTTTGAGGTTGTGGACAGGTGTCTTTTATACTGATAACGAGTTCCAACAGGTGCCATTAATACAGGTAACGAGTGGAGGACATAGGAGCCTCTTCAAGAAAAAGTTACAGGTCTGTGAAAGCCAGAAATCTTGCTTGTTTGTAGGTGACCAAATACTTATTTTACCGAGGAAATCACCAATTAATTCATTAAAAATCCTACAATGTGATTTCCTGGATTCTTTCCCCCCATTCTGTCTCTCATAGTCGAAGTGAACCTATGATGAAAATAACAGGCCTCTCTCATCTTTTTAAGTGGGAGAACTTGCACAATTGGTGGCTGACTAAATACTTTTTTGCCCCACTGTGTGTATGTGTGTATATATATATATATATATATATATATATATACATACTGTTATATATTATTAGTAATAAATATATACTGTTATATATTGTAATTATATATATAGTGTTATATATTATTATTATACGAGGCAGCAAGTGAACAGTCAGTTGTTGAAGTTGATGTGTTGAAGCAGCGTAAGGATCTGAGCCACTTTGACAAGGAGCACATTGTGATGCTGGACGACTGGGTCAGAGCATCTGCAAAACCACAGGTCTTGTTGGTCAGGTTCCTGCTATGCAGTGGTTACTACCTACCAAAAGTGCTCCAAGGAAGGACGACCGGTGAACCGGCGACAGGGTCATAGACGCCCAAGGCTCATTGATGCACATGGGGAGTGAAGTCCAGCCCGTCTTGTTGGAGCTCACAGAAGAACTACTGCAGCACAAAGTGTTGAAACAGTGAATGTTGCTATGATAGAAAGGTGTAGAACACACAGTGCAGGGCAGCTTGCTGCGTATGGGAGCTCACAGTGTCCATGTTGACCCCTGTCCACCCCTGAAAGCACCTACAATGGACACGTGAGCGTCACAACTGGACCATGGAGCGATGAAAGAAGGTGCCTGGTCTGTTGAATCACGGGTCAGAGCTGTTTTAGCAGCACGTGGGGAGGTTGCACATTGGGGTGTGTGTGTGTGTGTGTGTGTGTGTGTGTGTGTGTGTGTGTGTGTGTAGCCCCTTCTCAAGGCGGCATTCTCAAGGACTTTAAGATAAACTCCTTATTCTCATGGACAGAGAGATATACATGTGCAATATACTGTACACACAGAAAAAAAAACAACTTTATGTTAGGAAAACCGACATTTTTAAAAATACAGATTTTTGTTTCTTGTGAGGCAGATTGTCTGCCCTGAAACAGGGTGCAGACTTTATATTTATAATTCAGTTTGCTTCCAAAAAAAAGATTTTGAAAATGAAAATAGCAAATCCTTAAAAGAAAAAAAAAAAAGTCATTAAATCCTGAATTTCTTGCAGTTTGATAACTTTTCAAAAAGGAGAACCAGGCTGTTTTTGCCAGTGTCAAATGAATCAAAATAAATTACATTTACACAAATGAGTCCTTTCAATAATAAATGTTTTGGAAAATAAGGTCGTCTATAAGAGGTGTTTTTTTAAGAGGTTTTATGAATTAAAACCTCAACCCATCGGTGGGAAATAAAAGTTTTACTTTTCCCTCCTGAATACATTATTATTATTATTTTTTTTTAAACGTTGCTTCCTTCCTGCACAAACATTGAAAAAGGTCATAAATACATAAACACAAGAGGTTCAAAAGGGAGATAAAGCGTCTCACGGTCGGGGGGATGGGCGTGCCGGCCGCGGTGGTCACTGCTGCCGAGTCGGCCGACGCCCGCTCCGTGTTCTCTGCCGCTTCCTCTGGATCCTCTGGCTTTGCCATGTCCCCCCCCCCCCCGTCACCACGCGCTTTCAGGGTCCGGGGCCCATCGCGGAGCCACACCCACCCACACCCACCCACCCAACCCCGGGAGAGACGGAGCGGTGGGACGGGCGGGAAACAGAGAGAGAAGGAGCCACGGAACCGGGGAAGGAGAGGCGACCGGGAGGACGCGCCGAGGGGCAGGCGGGGCCCTGGGAACCCACTGCAGGTACAACTGGTTCTGTCACCGGCTCCAGTTTACGTCCAGAATCTACGGTCTTCCTTGGGGGGGGGCGGGTCGTAGTCCTCACCCCAGACGCCTCCGGCCCTCCTCCCCTTCTCCTCCTCCCCTCTTCCCCTCAGTAATGCCCTCCTGCCCAAAGTGACACCTGAGTGCCTCGCCCCGGGGGAGGGGGAGGGGAGGGAGGATCGGATCACCCGGCAGCTCCTTGCACCGGGTGTAGGGTTACGCGGCCGCGTGGGGCCGAGGATGGAGGGCCGAGGGGGTGGACGGGGGGAGGAAGAGCGGGGCCCGGCCACTGCTTGGTCGCAGTTCACCGTTCTTCATATTGACCAGCTGCCGTCCGCAGCAGGGGCCCCGGGGGGCCCGCTAAACGGGCGCCTCCTTAAACAAACGTACATCTTGAGAGGCCCCGGCACGTCAACACTTCACTGCAATATCCATTATTCAGGAGGTGTACTTTATTTTAGAAAAATGAAAGCGGGATCACATGCCAAGAGGGGAGGGGTGAGGGAATACACACGTACATTTAAAAATACTTCCTACCGTGTCCAATAACCAAAATAAATAATAGTATAAATAGATAAAATAAATACAATAAAACGAGTCGAAGAAAGGCCGTTTCAGACGCTTTGAATTACAAACTCCGCTTCTTTCCCCTCACATTCAACACCACGTGGTCCAGTCCCCCCGGCGAGATGTTTCCAAAACGTCCCTTTCTGAAGACGATTCTCACATACGTCACCAACAGGAGGTGGAGGAGCCACGCGGCGGAGGACGTCGTCGCCATGGTCACCGTCACTTGTGTTTCACGGTCAATGGCGGTGGCTGCCCGCCGAGCGCCCGCCTTTTTAAATTAGACCCCATTGGGGTTATTTCTGTGGCGCCTTTTGATGATTCACCACAGACAGACAGACAGACAGACAGACAGACAGACAGACAGACAGACAGACAGACAGACAGACAGACAGACAGGGGTTCATTCTGGCACTAACAAATGAAATTCAAGGACTTCTTTTAAGCACTACTCTTTCATTTTCAAGCACTCCCAGATATAATAAACTTTCAATTTGATCTTCATAAATTAAACTCGACTATATTCTCATTTTCGTTGTTTGTTTTTTTTATTATTGGATGTATTATATCGATTATTCATCTCATTAAGTGACTATTTCCAACCGCGCTGGATTCAATCTACATTTCCCTGCATCGTCCGTGCCATAAAAGCCAATTTGAAAAAAGTTGTATTACTTTACGTTTGGAATATAACAGTCAGGGGGAATATCCCAGGTTTTCAATGATGATGCCCCTCCAAGGACTTTTCAAGCACTTCAGCACAAAAAAGTAGCTATTTTCATATTTTCAAGGTATTCTAGTGCTGGGATTTCTGAGCACGAACATTTCCCCTGATGTTTTACGACAGGGAAGCCGACGGCGGAAGAACACGATGGTTTTTATGTCTTTTGGAAAAATCCTCAGGAAGGGTTTGAATGTTACAGGAAGTGGAATGTGTCAGTACACAAAAAAAACACAAAAAAACCACACAAAAAACACACAAAGCAGCCGTTAAAAACACATTATTAGTAACAAACCGAGAAACTAAATAAATATAATTATTCATTTTCCTTTCCATCCGTGTGCCACATTTACACAACACACACGTTTCCTGAGGTCCACGTCAAGCCGAGGGGCTTCGTCCACAACGTCAAAACCAGAGCGTTTTAAAGGTCATTGAAGGTCATTGAAGGTCACTGTGAGTCCTCGTGCGGCTTGTGACGGGGAAACCCTGACCCCGCCGAGCAGCGGAGGAGGCCAGAAAGTCGCCGGACAAATAATATAATAAAATAAATTAAATTAAATTAAATTAAATTAAATTAAATTAAACGAAGAAGGAGAGAAAGGGGCCCACGTCGGTCGACAGCTGACGTCGCCGTGCTTTTGAGCAAGGCACTGGCCGGCTGCTCGGCAGGGAGTCTGTGTGAGTGACGTTCCAGACCCGAGGTAGTTTGTGTCCGGTCACGCACAGTTTTGGGGGGTCCCGACGTGGAGGCCCCCGTCCCCCTTGTCCCGACGTGGAGGACCCCCCCCGGGGGGTGGGGGCTGTGGCCCTATCGAGCGCTCCCAGGGCTCGTACACAGCCAGGGAGCCACCACAGAAATGCCCAAATCTCATGGCGCCGGAATTTTTTTGGGGGGGCGGTTTTCACACGACCACGTTTCCCAGACGACAATTTGACGGTGGCAGAAGCCTCCTGAACATCCTGAAGTTTCCTGAAGCCCTCGTGTCCAAAACAACTGTTGAAATAACAGTCAGAGAGGACACGCTGGGATCCAGAGTCCTTCCCCTCTGCGGCGGCCACTGCGATAGTAAATTACGTAAGGTGTTGCCATGGATACAGGACAAACAATCAACTGAGAGTGTGATTCAGGACGCGTCCGGGAGCGGAGGGTTGGCTTCTGTAACAGCAGAGTGCCATGTTTTCCTCTCCGCGCGACTTGAGATAAGAGCTTGAGGACGGAGGATCTGCGTTGTTTTGTTGATCTCTCCTTTGAGGGCCCTGGGATCCTGCGATTGGCCGGGGCGGGGGTCACGGCACCCGGCGGGGCAGGAAGTGCGTGCAGGGCTGGTGGCGCGACACGCCCGCCCCCCTCCGGAGCTCCCCCTTGTGGGACAGGGCGAGGTAGAGGCCCGGGTGGGACAGCGAGGAGTAGGTGGTGTAGTGGTTCTCCTCCAGGCTCTCCTTGAACAGGCAGTCGTCCGAAAAACGCTCCTGGGGGGGGGGGGGGTTGATTTTATTGATCTGAATTTCGATCCAAAATCTATTTAAATATTACAATATGAATTAAATGATGAATTCTGGCACTATAACATACCTCTCACTCACATACAACTTGTGCAATAACCCCAATATTACACTGTAATAAGCTGGTTAGTATGTAGTAATTATTCATATTCATGGTATCACAATTTGCATATTCTTTTCTATTTTTATATATCTGACTATTTTCCTATTTTGGCCTTTTTGTCTATATTTGACAATTTTTTTTTTTTTTTAACTTCACTTTTTATTTTATTATTATTATTCAATTTTTTTGTTGCTGCAGACTGTCGAGCGTCTCTTCTGCTAAATGTCTGCGGAGAACGGCAGCAGACGTCACCGGAGCAGGACTCAACCCATTCTGATGAACTTTGGGGTTTTTTGTTTTATATACTGAGGATGAATTTCCCCCCTGAAGGGTTTATTAAGCACCATCTTTTTTATTACGCTGGCTTGGTTTATGACTACTTCATCGATGACATCATCGTCTTCAAAATATCATTATTATCTTTTAAGTGTGCAGGGAAATAGTTGAACTTTTATTTCTCCTCCATGTTTACAGAATCCCCTCAGAATCCATTGAGGGTTTCTACTCATAACAACAGACAACATGGAGTGATCGGAGGGTTGCCAGTTCGATCCCCGGCTGGTAGCGTGCTCAAGTGTCCTTGAGCAAGACACTTAAGCCCCCCGACCGCCCCTAGCTACGTCAGATACCAGGATGGGTGAACGCACGCACACACGCACACACACACACACACACACACACACACACACACACACACTCACCGCTCCGTAGGCCACGCCCTTCTCCGTCATGCAGAGGTACAAAGCCGTCTTCACCCCCCTGATGCCGACCACGCCCCGCCTGGTGGAGAACACCTGCAGGCCACCTGGAGCCCACGGCAACAACATGGGGTCACAAAATCTCACAGCGGCTTTGGGTGAATTTTGACCAAACCGGCCCCAGCAACGCTGGAGTGTGTGTGTGTGTGTGTGTGTGTGTGTGGCCCTGCGAGTCCCATCCGGACACCTGCTGACCGAGGGCCCGACACTGACTCCCACTCCCAAAACGATCCATCATTTTGACTTTGTTTCAGTGAAATATTCAGGACTAAAATAAGATTTGTCGAAATAAACTGCACTCAGTCCCTCACTCCCCCCCATCTTCCTGTCTCACCTACCCCCCCGTCTGCACACCTCACGATGATCAACCTCTGACAGTTAAGAGTGACTCACAGTGCTCGGTGGGCTCGTGGACCCCGCCCACCGTCCCGTCCGGGAGGATCTGGAGGTGGAAGCCGATCCCGACGCGACAGTAGAGCAGCTGCTGCTTGGAGGCTCCTCTGACGGGGGGAGGAGGGAGTCCTGCGGGGGAGGGGAGGGGGGAGGAGGGTTGGAGTCATTGCTACAAAAATTCAATAAAAAATAAAAAAAGATTCCCAAACTCTGGACGGAGGACCTGTGCAGGCCGGCCCGTTGCGGTTCACCGGCCTGGCTGCAAAGTGGAGTCTATTCCAGCTTTTTGAGCTCGTTCTTCAATATAAAAATCAATCAACTCTGTTATGTAAGATGTTATTATGTAATATGTTATTATGTAATATGTCATTATGTAATATGTAGTTATGTAATATGTAGTTATGTAATGCTACGTAACGCAGGGTAAATTCAATGACTTCACGCAAAACAAATTTAATCTATTTTCAGCGTGATCTATTTTCCAATATATAAATACAGTATTTTATTTCCAGTGGTACAGCCGAGTGTCTTTCAATTTTATTTTGACTTTAGTTTTCCCTTTAATAAGATGGTTGTATAACAGGGCCACGCCTCCAGGAGGGACAGAGATGCGTCTCCTTTTAATCAGCCGCAACGCGGCGTGTTATTCCTCGTCCGGGAGATTGCGAGGCGGTGAGGGCTCCCTATCTCCCAAGGTGACATAACACGACAAGTGGAAAAACAAGGTTGTTTTCAAAACGCTGCGACCGAGCGGCAGTCTGACCACAGCAGGTGCTGCTCCCCCTGCGCGAGGACGGGCAGGTTTTCTTAAGCAGGAGGAGGAACCCGGTCCACAAAAAAGCTAAAAGTCCCGTTTGTGTCTTTTTACCGCCGCCGTGCGCTTGGTCCCGCCCTGGGTCTGTCGCTCGGGCTCAGGCCGGAAATACACACGGTTGACCCCAAGACCCGGAGTTGTTTTCACTCATAGACGCACGTTGGACGTCTCTCGATTTGTGAAAAAATGAGGACATTCTAACCATGCTGTAGTCACCACAAACACAGCCAACATCCAGCCCCCGATCCAAGCCAACCAAAATGGATGTTCTGCTCGAAACTGAAATTTCCCCGGTGGTCGTCTCACCTTTGCCTTTCAACCTGGACTCCTTCATGGCCAGCCTCCAGAGGCCGAGGATCATGCCGCCGGGGTCCTCAGGTGACCTCACCAGCTCGCCCGCCACCGCCGCCGCCCCCTTCAGGCCGCCAGGTGCACCGGCAGCCACCAGCAGGAGGAGGAGGAGGAGGGTGGGAACGGCGGGGACCTCCATGCCGGAACTCACTGGGACGGAGCTGAAACCAGTGGACCTCCGCAGCGCTGCCACCACCACCTACCCACATGTCCCCCCGTCATACAACCTTTTTTTTTTTCTTTTTTTTTCGGGGGATGAGGGGGGCGTGTCCAGATCAGCGCAGAGCGAGGGATCCCAGGGAGGCAGAACGATTCCTGTATTTCCCCAAAATGTACTTTTCCCGTGGGATGGTTGAGGGAGCAGGTCCAGCCCAGCGAGCGTCCTCCGCTGACGGTAAACACTGAGCCTCCACAGGGTCACGGCGTCTCCTCCAGAACCACAGCAGCTGAGCTTCTTTTATCTCCCTCTCTCTTCCTCCCCCTCTCTCCCCCAATCTCTCTTTCACCGCCTTTTTTCCTCCCCCACCCCCCCCCACCTCTCACCCCCTCCCCTCCATCTCCCCTATCTTTCTCCGTCTCCCCTCTCTGTCCACCCTCCCTCCATCTCCCATCTGCGTCCCGTCTCCCCTCCATCTCCCCTCTCTCCCTCCGTCTCACCTCTCCTCAGTCTCTCCTCTCCCCGTCCGTCTCACCTCCCCCTCCATCTCCCCCCTTTCGCCGTCTCCCCTCTTTGTCTCTGTTTCCTCTCCCTTTACCCTTCCCTCCCCTCCCTACCTCTCACTCCCCTCCCTCTTTCTTACCATTCAATTTAAATTGGCATCATCAGAATGACAAGGATTCTTACGTGGCCACATCATAACAAGACATAACAGTTAAAACAGTTAAAACTGTTTGGTTTAATAATAATAAAAGGTGGAGAACAGGTCGGACAGCAGTGCTCAGGTGAGTTGTCACTCAGTGTGGCTCCCTTTCTGACCGCCTGCCACGTATTTCGCTGCCTCCACTGAGCAGGACGCCGCTCGGCTCCTAATGAAGCTGATGTGTTTTTTTTTTTTGTTTTTTTTTAAGAATTGTATAAACGTGATGTTGCAGCCGCGTCTGATGTCCTGACGTCTGTGGCACCGCTCCTCGGCTGCAGCGGGAGCACAGGTCTGACGGCCAGGTCTGACGGCGACGGCGGCGGCGGCCCACGGCAGCCCGGCCTCTCCGGGTTGCCAGGTCTGACGGTGACGCTGACCTCCCCCCGCCCCCGGCCAGACCGCGCTCGTTGAGTCTGTACACGTCAAGGTTTTTTCTTACATTTTTTGTCGGTGAGATAGTCTGCGGTGGAGTACTGTGGATTTATGGCCAAATAACATTGAAGTGCACTTTGGCTTTTTGTAGTTTCTTTCCAATTGGGTTTAAAAAAAAAATAATTGCTCCATTTTTTTGGGTCAAATTCTTTCAGAATGATGTCACCGCCCTGACGCTGCCTGGCGTGGGTCTGTGAGGGGTGTGGTGGTGTGTACCTCAGGACCAGCTGACGGAGGGGACTGGTGATGCGTCCTCACGGTGTTGGATTTGACTCCATCGGAGGGCGACGTTCTACTCGGTTCCCTGACATCGAGGCCTCTCATTCGTCACTGAATGTCATCACTTTGGTTTCTTTTTGTGGGGGGTCAACTGCCGGCTCCAGCAGAGCCAGCCCCCTCCCCTCCCCTCCCCCTCCCCCTCCATCCCTTTCCTACTCCTTCCTCCATCCACACCTTCCTCCCTCCGTCCTCCCGCTCCCTCCATCCATCCTCCCGCTCCCTCCGTCCCTCCCCTTCTTCCCCCCTCCATTGCTCCGCTTCTTCCTCCCTTCGTCCCTCTCTCTCCCCCACTGCCTCCCTCCCAGTGTCAGACACAGTGACACGTGAAGACAAAAAACAAGCAGCGTAAAACCGGACGCAGACACGTTCCCACGTCTCCGTGTTTCTCTTTCTCTTCTTATCTCTCCTTACGGGAGTGTCAACGTCACCGCAGATGACTCTCCATCCTTTTTTTCCCACCGTCGGAATTCTATCTGCACTGGGAACCAGGAGTCAGACTCCTGTCATACTAACCTGTTTCGGCAGAACCAGCTATCTCGATTGAGCGGAGATACGGCGATACAGAATCTAATCCAACTGTTTGGAACACGGAGGCTATCTGGGAGTATCTCCAGAGGAGGGTGGAGCGATAGCGCCGCCGGACACCGTGTTTGGGGGCGGACGCCGTATCGCAGCCGTGACGGGGAAGGGACATGCGAAGCCTCCGTACCGCCTGTTCTGCATCACAGCAGATTGGAGCGCGGGGCCGCGCTGATTGCACCGCGGGAGATGAACAGAATTTGAGATTCACAGAGACCGGAATTCACGCACACACACGCACACTCACACACACAACCAATCAAAACACACAGATAAACACACACACAGACAAGCATCCAGATATACAGCACAGAGACAAGCACACACATTACACATACTGTTTTCAGACTCGTACAGTAAAACACACAGCCCAAACAAACTACTTGGGTATAGTGTGTGTGTGTGTGTGTGTGTGTGTGTGTGTGTGTGTGTGTGTGTTAAGTGACTGAAGCATGGCAGTGACACAGGACGTTTCCTTCAGTCGATCACGTCCGATGTAACACTGTTTTGAATATCTTTTCTTTATTTTGACCGGCCGAGAACGCGATGTAAAGTGAACGAAGCGGCGTCACCCTTTTTTTTTGTACAGAAGTCTCACTTGTTCATGTTGCAGAGATGACAAACTGTGTTTTGAGATTATGTGTTTGCATTACAGAGATGAAGGTAAAATAAAAGTTGAATGTGTCCATATTGTAGAGATTTAAAGCTGATATGGACATTTCATTTCTTCATATTACACAGATGATAAAGGTAATACTGACGTTTCATGTGTTGGTATTATAGAGATGTTCAAGGTCACATAAGACTACTGTGTGTTCATATAGTAGACGATAACAGCGATATCAAAGTTGAACGTGTTCATGAGGTGACGGATGTTTCGTGAGTTCCTTTTGTATTTGCAAACTGAACGGAAGGAGCGGCGTTTCAAAAGCAGAGGGGAACCTCAAGCGCAACATTTATTTTTAGAAGGGCGTCAAATACAGTCGCTGGCGGAATGAGGGGAAGCGTCAAACTTTGTGCTGCTTTTCTGCAAAACACAAAGACTGAGCACAGAAACGGCCGACAGACACATTTGAATGATTCAGGTGATTCGGACAGGTAGGAACAGGACTCCAGCACGTTGCACATCAACAAAATCCAGAATTCACTCAAGATGTAGTTGGTTCTTCACTGGAAATTGATTTTATTCATTGATTTCTGCTCGTATGGGCAAATAAAATGGTTCAGGTTAAATGGTTTAAGATGGATGAAGGCTATTTCGTAAAGAACATTTATTTTAATTTTATTTTTTTACTTTGTACGGACAATGGGAAAAAAACAGGGCTTGTGTCTACATTCACAGGTATTTTGACCTTTTAATCCTCGTCGTCAAAGAAAGAATGAATTCCCCTTCTTTGACGCACGCCCCGTGTAGGAACACCGCTTACGTGACTCAGGGTAGATGCTTCATACGTTGGGTGCTGTGGTATCAGCCACACAGAGTCGGAACACAGAATAAATATCTCGGAACAACCTTTTCCAAGTTCTCTATGTCCGTTTGTCAGTTTGGGACACGGCCCACGTGATTGGCACATTAGCTCATCTGAAATTTAAGACATTCCGGCTGGATTCTATATACAAGTTATTAATCATCAGGATTGCAGGTTTAACAATCTAATCTCTTTCAAAGGATGATGAAAAAAAAAACCGAAAGAAAACACGGTGGAATGTGAAAAGGAATCTAGAGTCTCGGCACGTTGCGGCAACGGAACGCAGATCTTATCTAAAAAAAAACAAAAAAAACTGCGGCCGTACGTTGTTACGGTGAGAGGACAGATCCAAAGAGCGACGGCCGCGTGAGGGGCAGGTACCGGGTTAGGAGGCGCCTTTAGCCCTCAGCTTGGACAGCAGCATCTCGTTCTTCCGACACTCCTGTTGGGAAGAGAGTACGACGCCAGAGTCAGCGCAGCGAACACAGCAAAAAATAAATAAATAAATACATAAAAATTTAAAAAGCATCGACACATTCTGCTCCACGGAGCGAAACCGGGAGATCGTTCCCTGCCCGCGTCTGACGAGCAGCAACCGCCACGGAAAACGGAAACGCTCCAAACTGCAGTTCGGAAAACGGCCACTAGAGGCTGCTTCAGAAAAACCTAGCGGTTGTGGGGAGGTCAAAGGGACAAGAAACAAACGTTCGATCCCCTCAAGATGAGGCGTACACTCCCCACACGGTCTTGACAGGAAACAGAGTCAGAACGTTGTGTACGTTACGCGGAGGAGATGCACGTGTGAACACAAATGTCCTAATGAGTTGAACCGGGCATTAAAGAACTGTCAGAACTGTCAACGCTGACCTCACCAGGGGTCCTCACTGAGCCACACACATAGGCTCCGCTACCTTACTGTACTGTATGTAGCATACTGTACCGCATACTGTGTCTGGGTTGTTTGGTGTTACTGTACTGTATAAAATTTTATTTTATTCTATAAGTATTGGACTTAATGTATTACGCTTTAGGAATCAGTTAGTTGGTCTAATAGAAAGAAATTTTCTTAAGTAGCTACTGTGTTCAGTCTAGGACATATTGTGTGTAATCACCGGGTGCTCGCATTAACATTTCACTGCATATATGTATGAAAGTATGTATATGTATGTGACGAATAAACCTCTTGAATCTTGAATCTAAAGAGACTTCACCCAGCCAGCAGCCGAGCCCCAAGTCTGCATAATGTCTGATCCAGCGGTACGTGTGAACAGAGCAGGCGACCCGCAGAATTCAGTCGGCGAGCGGGCGTGTCGCGTGTTCATGACTGCGACGGGCGCACGACACAGACGTCATCCGCACGCGGACGCGCCCGCTCGCCGAGGGTGGAGAAGGGTCAGAGCGCAGCTGCTCTCTACCCCTTCCTGCTTTCCTTTGTTATTCCTTTCCGCTCTCTCGTTTCTGTCGGGGATTCGTTTGAAAACGTGGAGTACCGACGCAAAAAAAAACAAAAAACAACAGTTACCCAATTAAGTCGGTAGCCTCGTCCACCATCTTGGGTGCAAAACTCTGCAGCTTCCTGCAGGCTCTACCCAGGCTCCACCCCTCGCCCAAACCCAACAACGGTGGTACAACATCCGAACCTGATCATCTGAACATTGTCTGGAGTCCATGTGTGAAAGCAGCTTCAGCTTGAAGAGGTTTTTGAAAGTCTTTGCTCCCATGGATTAGCAGCTCAGTACCAGCACAATAAAATGATCTGACTATAATAACGCACTGCGTGGTTTGTGTGGAGTGAAAAATGAGAATGATTTATTTTAGAATGAACTATGCTGACAAATTAAATGCAGATTTCACGACAAATATATATTTAGTGAGAAAAAAATGAAATAAAAAAAATGAAAACCTAAAAGATGTTATATTTGGATTACATCTTATAATTTCTGAAAACGGTACAATGGGCTTCCCAACAGCCCCAGTTTGGAAAGCCCATACCGTTTTCACACAAAAATGAGCCGGTCGGGCCGGGATTTTTATTTTATTTTATTTTTTAAACACGGCTCGACCGACTGATAGTAGGTGATTGACACCTTTCCCATTGCCAGGAGAAATGCCGTTTTTTATTTCTGGTGCATCACGTTCGTCGTCGCGAACACGCCGGAAAAGGGGCGTGTCATGGTTCCAGTGTGATAGGGAACAAAACAGTAGCGGAGACAGCAACTTCAACAAACGACGACATGAAACCATAAAACGAAAACTTAAAAATTAATTGATAAAAAAGTACTTTTGAGTCGTTCAAAAGAATCTGATCGTTCATGAAGGAACCGACACACAGCGTGGAGCACCGGCAGTATGGAGTATCAGTGCTGCTGGTACCGATCCCAACACTGACAACATTTCATGGTTCCCCATGCCGATAAAAAGTCAATAACTTCTGATTTTGGATTCTAAATGGGATGAAATGATGGAATGATACAGGGATAGTCCTGTCTATCATCATCATCATCATCACGCAGGTAAAGGGGCCAAAATTAGAGGGTGGACACGGGTGTCCTGTTCAAATCAGAGCCGATCGGAGGTGGAGCCGATTAAAACCCGGGATTATTGCAGGGTCATTTGACGAGGGACTGAGACCCGGGTTTTTCCCCTTTCCCACCGGTGACAAATGCCGGATGTAAGCTGGTGTGACCAGGTTTCTGGCGCAGTGAGAAAGAGGTATAATGTATGACTGAGTTTCACCTCTTTAAAGTCCTTGACTGTTTTGAAGTAGAGCCTCTGTTTGTCCAGCAGCTCCAGGTAGTCGTCATTCAGCTGATCCCTCCTCATCTTATTCTCCTGCTTCTTCTTCTCCATCTGACGGAACACACAGAAGAACCCAGGGAGAGGTTTGGAGGAGATAAACACGGCTACCGGCTCAAAACCCTGCACGTCCTAAGGAAGTCCCACAGGCTGTTGTACTACGTCAATGGGTACTTCAACAACATTGTTAGACCTTGTCTCCTGACACCAAAGAAAACACACATAAATGTCAAATAATACACAGAATAAGTCTCCTGTATGTATTTGTACTTATAAATATTTTATATATAATTACATTAAAATATGTATATTACCATATGGTCAAATTCAACACCCGAATTTCCTCCCCAGGGATTAATAAAGTGGGATTTTACATCATATTTTCGTTATGATATTGAACAAAAATAAATCATGGATTCCCTCATAAATTCCCTGTAGAGCAGATGTTCAACAGTTAGAAGTTAGAAGACGACCAAAGACTCCACCATGCGGTAGGAGACGTTCCCGGAGTTTAAAAACAGAGGTGGGAACAGGCGGCTACGGCTCAACCCGGCTCCACCTTCTCAAACAGGAAATCCTCGTTTCCTCAAACGCGACGTGAGCGACGGCGCTGCACCTTGATGCGACTGTGCTTGATGCCCTCCACGATCTGCTCCATCTGTCTGAGGAACTGCTCCCTGGCCCCCGAGGACGACATGGCTCTGGGGAGGAGTCAGGACAGGGTCACTCGTCTCTTTTCACTCAGTTTGTCATTCTGCACAACAGAAATAATGACATCACAGCTCCAACGCGCTGCGGTATAGCGCTGTGGCGTGTGATCATGTTGAAATACATTTAAAGCTGCGTCACAGCTCCACCATCACTGGATAACTCAGGAGCCACAGACCGTATCAACGTGCAAACCGCCACGGCGACCGTACTCACTGCTGGAAGTTGTCGTGGATGGAGTTCAGCAGATTGACCTGCAGACACCAGAGCACAGATGGAGTGCGTCACAGATCCAGCGGTTTAGGTGGGATGAGATGTTTCTGCTGAAGGTTGTGTCGCACGCCCCCCCTCATGAACACATCCGAGGCCCGTTTGTAAAAGTAAACGGTGGAGCCTCAAGCCTGGACTCCGCTCAGAGATTCTACTCGGATCGCGTCGTGTGAAATGATTCAACTCGGCTGTTGCGACGGCGTACAGCGCTCACGTCCACGTTTTTCCAATTTGTTCAGAATAATTTCTGTATATATATTAAAAAAACCTATTATATTAAAAATCACTTTTTTTTCTCACAATATTAAATAAAACAAAAAAAAAAATCTGATGAAAAATATATGTGATGAAAAAATAAAAGTGGTTAGCATACATCACAGCAACGTGAACAGTGTTATTTACTGTGACTGAAGCTACTCCCATGGCCAAGTGAGCACAGGCGAAACATTGTTTTGAAAACAGTAAATGTGCAGTTTTAAAGACTTTACACGACAGGGACAATAACATTCCGTCCGTAGAGAGATTTCCCCTTTTCCTCCCAAAGTCCATATCTGGGGGAAGGTTTGTGCTCTGACTTCTCCTGCTGTGTTTACCTCCTTCTCCAGATAAACCTTCTTGTCGTCCAGCGTGTTGTACAGGGTGAAGAACTGCTTGGTCTCCTTGTGAGTTGCAGAAACTGAGACAAGCAAAAATAAATAAAATAAATTATTTGGAGAACATTTCCCTCCTATTGAAAAGGTCTTTATTTTGCGATAAACACAGCAGGTTCTTCCTTTATCCCGCTGCCCCCGTGCTCCAACTACGAGCCTGATCCGTTTCACTCAGAGATGCTGTGGTTTATATTAACGCCACATTTGACATTTCTCTAAATATTTAAATATTCCACGGCATGGCGCAACGATGGAACCCACCCTGGCCGTAGAGCTCGATGAACCTCTTCTGGTACTGGGTCAGCTCCGCCCGGCTGGGGACCTCGTCAATCTTGCGCTGCAGGATGGCGATTTCCCGGTTCCTCCGCGCCTGGGAGAGAGTGGAGCAACATGCGGTGACTTTGGAGTGCGGCGGCCGCGGGGGTTCATTTTCTGGAGCGTGGCCACTGATTCCGCCTCATATTTTGTATTTTGTTCCCTTCACTGTTATATATGAACAACTGTCATTCAATGGGAGCCGGTATTGTGTGCTTGTTCTTCTCTCTTCACCATCAACAGCCGGATCTTCTGCAGCTTCTCTCGGTCGGTGTTGTACTGCTTCTCGATCAGCTGGTTCCTCTCCTGAGGGGAGGGAAAGATGAAGTTCAAAGGGCGAATCAGTGCCCCCCCCGCGCTGCAGCGCACAAACCATGGACACGCGCAAAGACCGTTCACTTGGGAAAAAAAACGATTTAAAGAGAAGCAAACACGCAGGACCAGCCCAGGGTGACTTGTAGGCTGAGCAACGCAAGTCATAGAAAAAAACAACGGACCCGGGTCAAAACACTGTTCTGGGCTTTTGTTTTAACATTTTGTGAGAGTGGAAAGGGGGATTGAGGGATTTAGTTCTTTGGGGGTTTTCTTTTGTTTTTTTTGCTAGCTGCTCGAAAACTTCAGGCACAGTTATGGTGCATGACTCAAAGCCCCCACACCCGATGCGTACCTTGTTCTCCTCGGTGTCGTCACCTGCCGTGAGCTTCAAATCCTCAATGTTCTGCTGCAGGCGAGCCATCTCCTCCTGGACCAAATATTAAAGAAATATAGATATAAAAAAAAACCCCAAAATGGAGTTTCCAGTCATTTCTGTTCCATCTCACTATCTCAATCAAATGACAATCTACAGTATTGGGTGTATTCCTTTGTGTGTGTGTGTGTGTGTGTGCGCGCTCACTCTACAGTGCGTGCGGAACTCCTGCTCCTGCTGTTTCAGGTTCTCGTTCAAGGCGACCAGGGTCCTCAGTTTGTCCAGCAGGCTGTCAACAGCAGAGCAGGCCACCGTTAAGAGACACCATCTTTATTTGTACAGCACGGGGCCTTTCACGCAGCATCTCCGCGCGTTTGCAGATTTTAAAACATAGAATTTTTTTTTTAATAATACTTAGATACAAAGAAATAAAAAATATATATACAAGGATTTAAAGGCAAAAATATAGGTTTCAGATAAGCTTTAAATGATACATAAAAATATAGCACTCCTCTCAGTAAGAGGCCACAGCTGGATACCATTTATTATTATTAATATTATTATCATCATCATCATCATCATCTTATTATTATTATTATTATTATCATCATATTATTATCATTATTATTATCATCATTATCATTATTATCATTATCATCATCATTTATCCTAAATCTGCCTGGTCGTCGTTTCCTCAGCACATACGCTCCGTCGGCCTGGGACTCCACCTCCTCCAGGGAACTCAGCTCCGCCTGCAGCTTCTCCGTGTACTCTGTGGCCTGCAGAGAGGGACACAGCCACAGAGGTTGGAGCAGCTTTCTCTCAATCTGTGACGGGATTTGCAGGTTTTTTTGGCTTCTTTTCGTAGAAACGCTGCAGAAAAGATGAGTTTCGGCCTCCAGAGTGTACTTGTAGCTGGAACGTGGAACGTTGCTTGGGCTTTGGACGGCGCTCAAATGGCGTTACAATAACGGAGGAATTTCAAACTACAATAATATTGAGACCACAGATTTTGAAAACAAACTGTTAATTATTCATTTATGAATAGTTTTGTTTCAATAAAATCAGATAGAACATGAAACCGTCGCCGTGACATCACAACCTCAAAGTGACCCCGGCCGGTGTACGAATGTTTCATTGAAATGAGGCCGATCACAATTCAAAACTCCTCAAACAGAGGCGCTTCTTACCTCCGTCAGCTTCGTCTTGGCCTCGTCGCAGCCTGTCTTCAGCTCCCTGTGCCTGGCTTGCAGCTGCGCACACACAAACAAAACATGACCGCGCGGCTTTCACACTGAGAGTTATAAAGTTTGAGGGGTTTATTTTGGAAACGGGACTGAGCGACGCGGAAGATGTTCCTTATCACTGTTATTGCATTTTTTTTTTAAATTTAAAGTCCATCTTTCAGTGCAGCGGTGACGTGTGAGTGGTTGTGTAAAGGCTCCCGCAGTCCTTACCTCTTCCAGTTGTTTGGTCTTCTGCTGGATCTGTTTGTTGAGCGAGGCCGTGGTCCTGCGGTGCTGCTGGAGCGGACCGAACCGCTCGGGCCGATCCTCCGACGACAGCTCAGACTGCTGCAGAGAGAGAGAGAGAGGGAGAGAGAGAGTCTGGTTCTGCTCATTTTGACAACTCTATGATATATAGGAATGGGCTAATAAAGACAATTTTAATAATTGTTTTTTTTGTTTTTTGTTTTTTTTAATGGCAATTACTGCAGAATTCACCTGGTTAATGCAATGGGGTCAAGACTATGACAATATCACATTTAGATCACTAGTAGCAGTCACTGCAACATAATTCCCCTCATACAGAGTAACAGTGATGTTTGGCTGGAACTCACCTTCTCAGCGTACTCTGAGGCGATCTGTTTGATTTCCTCAGACTGCAGTCCTACTATCTGACCCACCGCACTGGCAGTGAGCCTCCCCTGTCGGGAAAGCAGAGTTCAGTCACAAACTGCAGGTTTTTCCTCTTGTAAATATATATATATATATATATATATATATAGTATAGTATATATTAAGTATTCACAAATAGTCTCAATTACAGAAGGTAATCAATTAACTTCACACCTACTTTAAACCACTTGTGTTTTTTGGACCTACTTCCCATCTATTTAAGCAAAATTGTCGGAATAACAGCTAACGAGAAAACATTATTTCAAGACCAGATCTTATTACAGATAAGTCGACTGCTCGTTTATACAGAATATATGAAGACAAATGGAGGCTGTTGAACAGTAAGTTTGCTAAAGGCCCAGTAGAACATGAATGCGTTTCCACACAGCAGAACAGTGCTCCTTACCTCCTCAGTCGCCATGGCAGCCATATTGGTCATCAGGGTTTTGATACGCAGCTGAAGGGAGTCCAAATAAAAGGCAAACCGACAAAACGAATAGAAACCAGTTACTTTCTTACTTGACGATAAATAAAGAACGAGCAGTTTGGAGAGAAAAGTGAGGGAGCCCTTGGCCGACCTCCTCAGCGGCCTGCAGGTCCTCCTCCTCCGACACCTCCGCCATCCCGGAGGGCGTGGCCTGAGCGCCCGCAGCCGAGGAGGCCTTCCGCTCCTCCGCCTAAAGGCAAACAGGGAGACTGGATCTTAAAAACAAATATACATATATTCTAGAAACTTGAGATGACACGCTGTTAAAATGCAGGGGGGTGAGGGGTGAGGTGGATTAAAGAACCTGATATTAGCACATTAAGATAGAAAATCTGTGACGCATAGCTTAAATTGAAAGATGAAGAAAAACAACCTGAACCTGTGTCGTTAGATTTACTATGAGCACTGAGAATCCGGTCGTTCATCGTGTTTTTAAATTCACTGAAAAACACTCACGTCATAGATATAATAACTGAAACTTGTATGAGTGGGTGTTTTCTTTCCTTTCAGTATTTTATTACTACATACTCGTGCCGTCATTCATTGCATCTTAAAATCAATGACGTATCATTTGCAGTGTTTACTGATAATAGCAAAGCGTTCAGAAGGCTCAAACCAGCGTGTAAACATGTGAGTTTCAATCCATTTTATCGACACCTACTTTTCCTTGTTTGGAATGCTTGCTGAAGCCGTAACGTCTGAGGAAACAAAGAAGAGGAAGAGGAGAAAAAACAAGACAAAAAAAACCAAAACAGGTCGTAAGTCACTGACAAACACACTGTGCAGGAAGAGCTCCACTGAAAACAAGTCACGCCACAAACAAAAACCTCCAAACAGCTTGTTTGCCTGTACGCCAGGCGGAACCAGTAGCAGAGGTTTGAAACACGTCAAACGTGCGCGGACATGCGCGTTCAAGCACCCCGGCGGGAGCAGCAACGGGCAGAAAACAGAAAAACCCAATGAAAGTCTAAATCACATCACACCAGGCTCTCATACTCACAGCAGGTAATCTGACATTCTAGTGCGGGGACGGAAAAGGTGAAGTGAGCGCGAGGCCACGGCAGGGAACTAAAACACCCGGCGAGCGGCGACGGCGCCCGGGCGTGGCCAACGTGACACCTTCACAAACACAGTGAACTGCTCGGAAATGTAAGGAAGGAGAGGTTTCACTAACACTTAAAAAAAAACAAGAAAAACAAACAAACAAACCAGCTTCCTCCACGTTGTGCGGTGGGGTGGGGGGTGGAGGGGGGGGGGGTGAGAGACGGACAACAGCAAGTTAAAAAAGGAAAAGAAAGAAAGAAGGGCGGAGTGAAGGAGCGCCGCCTCACCTGCCGTACTCCAGGAGGGTGGAGTGGACCCGCGACTCCTCGTCCAGCAGCTCCCCGGCCTCCACCTGCCTCTTGTACTTCCTCCTGGGTTTGTATACTTCCTGTGAGCCCGGCGCGGGCACCACCCGGATGAAACGGCGGATCGGAGGAGCGCACCGGCGGAGAACACAAAACAGGAAAAGCAGAGTCAAGCGCCTTCCGCAAAAGTAGGCGCGGCCACCGCTGCGAGAGCGGGCGGGAGGTCCTTCTCAAGGCGGGTTCCAAAACACCAAAACAGAGACAACGTTAAAAACGGGACTCGTCATCAGAAGACTGCTCAGTTAAATTAAAATGTGTGCTGACTAGAAAATAAACTTCATTTAATATAATACGAGAGAGAACTTTAACCCCTGAGTTCCATTTGGATTTGTTTTATTTATTTACCCCCAAAAAAAACCCTTTACCCCCAAAAACAACATAAATATCAATTTTGATTAATACACCGTGACACTGTTATCAGTCAGGATTCCATTGCATGTGTCATATCCATTATTATATTCTAATAACTGCAGGCACGCCTACGTGGTGGTTGGATAATTTTACTTTGGCGTGCGACAGGTTTTATTTATATCATCAAAGTTATAAAAATAGTTCTTTGACTCACCGATACGTCGAGAACAGCCTTCATGGCCTTGCTCTTCCTCTGCAGGAACTCCTCATCCTGCAGCACAGTGTGGAGGCACACAGCTAGTTCCCAGCTGGAGTGTTCAGCGGCGTCTCATGATTATGATTCATCATAATAACCATCAAAAATGGAGACAACCCTGTTTAATCATCAGGTTAGATAAGCTGACCGATGAATTACAACCCCTGAACGCCGTTTTTGTTCCCAGACAACACAGAGCAGTTAGCTAAAGTGACAGTCATCTTTTTGAGATAAAATTCCCTAAAAAAGGGGAAAGTTTTGTCACCTGCTGAGACAAAAAAAAACAACAACATGAAAAGGCCTCTAGGGGGCAGCATCACCGCAGCGAGAGTCCAGACCAGGGCTCGGTCGGTTCAACGGCGACGGGTTCAAGGAAACGAATCATCCACTAAAACCTCAACCTCAATGCTGAGCACAACGCATCATGGGAGGTTTTGCAGAACGGCACTTCGCCTGTGGAACGGCCAGCGCCACTGAACCTGAGTGCTCTTTTAAAAAGGCCTCAAAACTGTGAGTTTCTACCTGTTTTTTTGTTTATTTTAAGCACGTTTTTTTCCCCCTTAAAATGAAAAGAATATACAAATATAATGCTTGATTATTACTATACTGAATCTTCCTCGTGTTGAGTTTTGTTTTTCTGAGACCGTCACCTCTGGGAAGCTGTGCGTCTTCTGGAACTGGGAGATGGAGTACGCTCGGACGTAGTCGCCCATCTCCTCCCGGGTCTCGATGGCCCTCTTCACCAGCCACTGGAGGAGGAACAACACGTCGTCAGGAATAAAACTAACCCACTCATCATGTAATCGTGAGTCATTTGTGAATCATGGAGGAATTGTAGATCCATTGTTAAAAAAAAAAAAAAAAAAAAAAAAAAAAAAAAAAATTATATATATATATATATATATATATATATATATATATATATATATATATATATATATATATATATATATATATATATTAGGTTTAAGTGTTGGGCTGCACTATTTTCAGAGCATGTGCACCTTTTTAACGATGCTCTGGGATCAGTTCTAAAACCGGCTCCGTATCACCGGTAAACATTCAGTGTGTGACGCTGCCCTGTTTGCCCACCTGCACCACGGGGAAAATGTGGATGAAGTCCAAGCCCTGGATCTGGTGCGGCTCCAGGCGGTGAGGACACTTCATCTTGGGCAGAACAGAGACGATTTTCTCCGTGAGGCCTCTGGGGACAAGGGAGAGCATCAGGGGTCACGTGAAGCTGCGCCAGGGTTAAACACCATCATCACCATCATCATCATAATCACCATCGCCGTGCAGCCCCTTCCAAAGGTCTGGGGAAACCAGCTTGTACTTTAGAGCTATTTACATTTTTTGGCCGATGGTGGAGTTTTCCTGGAAGAGCAGATCCACATCGATGTCGAAGTTGCAGGTTGTGATGCACCAGGTCATCCCACCGACCACCTGAGGGTGGAGCCAAAAAGAGAAGCGGGTTGCAACTACACCTGTCCACCTATTCAGCAAAAAACGTGTTAACCTTCGACGTTACAAATGTTTGAAAAGGTGCCCTGTGAAGACAGATGAGCGTGAGGAGAGGGCGGGGAGCGCGCCGTCCCTCGTTTTGAACTACAAACACTTCTCCGTGTACTCTGCGGCACCTTGTCGAAGGGCGACAGTCCCTTGATGCGGGCTCTGAAGTACCCGGCCGCCAGCAGCAGCTCCAGGATCTCCGCCAGTTTGACGTTCTGCTCCTCATCCTCTCTGGTCTCCACCTGCAAAACGGACGCATTTTGAGAGAGTCTTAAAAGATAATAATAATAATAATAATAATAGTAAACAAGCAGGGTCTTTTCACGGGTAAAAACAGCTGGAAGCCGCCACAGTCAGTACAGGAGTGTTTGACTGAGGTGCATGTGAATCACGCCCACCAGCTCTGTTAACCTCCACTGTGTTCAGCCATCCCATAATGTTCGCTGTGAAAATCGACAGCCATCGGGAAATGGCCCCCACCCATCGACGTGAGTATCATGTGGTGGTGGTGGTGGTGGTGGTTTACGGGATATCTAGTGCGTGACGCAAGTGAACGTCGCTCCAGCTGAACTCAACGAGCCTCACATGCGTAGGGAAGACGTTTACACCACCCACGCAAATGGAAAACAACAACAACAGGTGGAGGAGAAACCCGAAAAGTGAAAACATGAAACTGAAAAATGAAACTATTGCAGTGAAAGAAAACGTTTATACAGATAAGTAAGTATACAGATACAGTTAAGGTAAACTTAAACAAGAATAGAACATTATATATATATATATATATATATATATATATATATATATATATATAATTGACAGAAACATGTCAATGCTCTCTATATATAAATGTTGCTGTTAAACGTCCCTCCAGACAAGTGAGACCACATTGTAAACACGGATCATAACCAGTGGGACGTAGGTCGCCTGTCGCTCGCTCCTTCCGGGCGAAGGCAGCGTTCGCACGGGGTGCTATCACAGCTTCCACCGCGGACCGTCATGGAGACCCGGCGCGGCGTGGAGCGGAGCTGTTCACCTGGATCAGGTTGCCCTCCTGGTCGTACTGGGCGCCTATCCTGGACCCGGTCCTCACCCTGTGGAAGACGGACGCCGCCGCCGCCGCCATGTTGGAGTGTGGCGGCGTCACGTGATGACGTGATCAAACCACGTGCGGCGCGCTCCCGCGGGGACATCCCATAAAAAACACCGTCGAGGCGCCTGTTTGGAAACACGAAAAGAGAGAATTTATCAAATTGAGATTTTGTTTTACACTTTATTTTTTTTTATTTTTAGCCAAGCTGACTGGCACAACGTGCTACGTTTGACAGTCAATTGTCGATACAGAGATTTATCGTTAATTGTTTAATTTATTGTTAATTTCTTTAATAAAATGTATATAAACAATGCGTGTTTTATTTATGTCGCAATGCTAGGTTTATTTCATATTGCTATGTTGTGTTGATGTGAGCTGGCCCTATGCATCGTGTCCTCCCATCTTAATATTCGTTTTATTGTTTTGTTGTCTTATGTTCTCAACGTTTTTCAACGTTTGTCTCTAAATCAATACAATTCACTACGCGATTCGACGCTTGTCCACTAGAGGGGGATCGAGCGCCGCGGAAAAACCTCCCCAAGCGCGACCCGGAAGAAGAAGGCAGTTTTTGCGACGGCGGAGTCCAATTGTGGGCAATCTTTTTACGTCGCTGGCTCGACCGGCGGCACACGTGTGTATACACACGGGTCGGTGGGAGCCAACATGGCGAAGGCGCCGAGAAGGGGAGCGAGTGAGACGGCGCGTCGCAACAAGAGCGATGTCATAAAGAAAGGCAAGAAAGGGAGAGTTGCCAAGAAGGCTAAAGGCGCGACGGAGATCACCAAAAACACCGCGGTGGAGAATAAGGCTGTGGATTACGACGACGGGGGGGAGGAGGAGGAGGACGGGGGGTTACCGGACGAGATGGACGAAGACATCCCCAGTGGGGACGAAGGAGGCCCCGGCGATGAGAGAAGGCACCAGAAGCTGCTGGAGGCCATCAGCGCCCTGGGCGGTAAGAAGAAGAGGAAGCTGGCCGAGAGGTCCGAGGCGACCGTTCAGATGTCCGAGTTCTCCGTCAACGCAGAGGGCGAAGGTGACAAGATCGACCTTTCCGACCTGATCGAGACCGCTGGCAAGACCCCCGGTGTCTCGGCCAAGACCAAATCCCAAATCAAGAGCCTGCAGTTCAGCAGAAAAACCCTTGATTCTCCCCTCAGCAGGCAGGAGACTGAGAGGATCCAGAGGGACCTGGCCTACCAGAAGACCGCCGAGGAGGTTTCCCGTTGGAAGAGCATCGTCAAACAGAACAGCAAGGCCGAGCAGCTGGTCTTCCCCCTGAACCAGGAGCCGTCTGGTCCCAAACCCTTGGAGCAGGTGGTGTGTGGGTGGAAAGCACAGACTCCGCTGGAGCAAGAGATCTTCCGCCTGCTGTCGGTCAACAAGCAGCCGGTGAACGACCCCGTCCTCACCCCTATGGAGGAAGACTCCCTGAAGGCCATGAGTCTGGAGGAGGCGAAGATCCGTCGCGCGGAGCTCCAGAAGGCCAGAGTGCTGCAGTCTTACTACGAGGCGAAGGCCAAGAGGGAAAGGAGCATCAAGAGCAAGAAATACCATAAGGTGCACAACAAAGCCAAACGCAAGGACTTTGTCAAGCAGTTTGATGAGATGGTGAAGACGGACCCCACCGCTGCTCTGGAAGAGCTCAGCAAGATGGAGACGGCGAGGATGCAGGAAAGGATGTCGCTCAAACACCAGAACAGCGGCAAGTGGGCCAAATCGAAGGCCATCATGGCGAAATACGACCAGGGAGCCCGTAAAGCCATGCAGCAACAGCTGGAGGTCAACAGAGATCTGACTCAGAAGAAGTCAGCCACGCTGAACGATGACGAAGAAGGTGCCGAAGAGGTGTCGGATGCCGAGGCGCTTCCTGATTTTGTGAACGACGCTGAGCCAGGGCTGGACCCCGCAAACCCATGGATGAGAGGCAAACTCTCCATTGAACCAGCAGAAGCCGGGGCAGGGGATACAGCAGAGCTTACCGCAGAGATGCCTGGCAGTGCAACAGTCCAAGAGGAGAATGAGGAGGAGGAGGAGGAGGAGGGCACAGAGGAAACTGAGGAAGAAGCCCTACTGAGAGGTTTTGCCGCCAGGCGTAAAATGCGGAACGAATCTGAGAAAGACCCTCTTGTACATGCATTGAACCGCGATGAGGAGGCGACAGAGGAGAGCAAAGCTGAAGAGGAGGAGGAAGAGGAAGAGGAGGAGGAGGGGGCGGAGCTTGCAAAATTCACCAGCCTCTACCAAGGGCTGGCGGATGGCCAGCGGGAGGCCAGGGCCAAGGATGCCATGGAAAGCGGTGAAACGGATCCTTCCGCAGAGCTTGAGCAGGCGCTGTTCAGAGTCAGGAACCTCGAGGATGTGGAGCTCCTCGGTCAGGACGAGCCCCCTGACGAACACGCGACGGACGCGACGGACCCCCCGCCGTCCGCTCCACCCGAGACGCACAGAACAGCCAGAACCGGGAAGAGAAAGAGGGGGATCGACCTAAACAAAGTTCTCACCAAGGGGGCCAAAGTCATCGCGGTTCCGTTCGCCCCGACCACTGTGGAGGACGCGGAGGAGAAGGACGAGCAGAGGGGCATCATCAAGGAGGCGTTTGCCGGGGACGACGTCGTCTCCGACTTCCTGAGGGACAAGCGCAGCGAGGAGCAGGCGGGGAAGCCGAAGGAGGTGAACCTGACGCTTCCCGGGTGGGGCGAGTGGGGGGGCCTCGGCCTCAAGCCGTCCCGTAGGAAGCGGAGCAAGTTTAGGGTGAGGGCCGCGCCCCCCCCTCCCAGGAGGGACCGCGCCCTGCCCAGCGTCATCATCTCCCAGAAGCGGAACAGCGGCGTCAGCGTCCACCAGTTGAGTTCGCTGCCGTTTCCCTTCAAGAAACTGGAGCAGTTTGAGGGCACCATCCGGACCCCCATCGGTAGCACCTGGAACACGCAGCAAACGGTGAAGAAGCTCACCCTGCCCAAGGTCGTCACCAAGCTGGGCGCCATCATCGAGCCCATGAGTCGGGAGGACCTGAAGAAGCACGAGAAGCAGATGAGGGCGAATGGGAATAAAAGTGAGAGTAAAAGCGGATCTCAGGGGGGGAAGATGCCCCGCAAAAGAGATTTCAGAAATCCTCAAAAGACCTAAAAATGAACGGGGGGGGATTCCTGGAACAAAAAACATGTTTTATACGACGTTGCTATTTTGGTAACCTTATGGACTTTTACTTCAGTGTCGGTGTAGTGGGCTGTTTGATTCCAGTCTATTTGCTTGAATCCACCTCTGAGATGAATTAACACGTTTGTATTTACTAAATATTGTGTTTACTATTTCATACTGTGTATTTGATTCAAAATTGTTTCAAAGTTATGTTTGCAACTTGAATAAATATCCTCATTGGCGTTAAAGAGGCGATGGCAGTCTGCGTGTGTAGTTCATGTGCAGTTGCATTAACAGGTGTGAGGAAAATATTTGAACTATTCATTTATTTATTTAAATATAATTGGGCAGTATGTGAAATATTTCATCTTCAAATTTTAAATCGGAATGTCCCTTCTCCGTGATAAACAAGGTTTTTCTTTTTTATGTATTTATGTTCATGATTCAATGTGCAGGTTCAGTGTGAACGAAATGTTTGTGTAGATCAAGCTCATCCGCCTTGTTCTGTCATCAATTGTTTCCTGGTGCGTTTTATTCATTCAGGAAACGATGTAACCTTCATGGTTTGTAGACCGAGTTCTTTCAAATTACCATATCAAAATTAATTCAGGGATATAAAGGTAGAAATGACGTCGGCCAAATTTAGCAGCCGTGCCTCATTGTCTCCGAGATCAAGAACAATAACGTATTTGGCAATGCTGTTCAAACTGACGGGACGGGCTTCCCTCTCAAGCTCTCATCAAACCTTACACCAAATATTATTTATAATAACTTACCCTTATTCAATAACCATGCAAATTACAGCCTTCCACTATTATAAAACCATAAAATCCAGCATTGTATCCATCTTAATGAAGGTGCTGCTGGAGACATTTCTACACCTCAAGGAGAATCCAGGGTCAAGTGACTTTTTGTCGCCACTGGGGGCGCTGTTTCCCGCAGGACGGATTTTTTTAAAAGCACCAAAAGGTGAACATCAGGTGAGTTGAATAATGTTGTTTTCAAAACAGATGTAAGGTAATCATGAAAATTAAAACTCACACAATATCTTCTCATGTCACGCTTGCTGTCTGTTCACAAGAGAAGACGAGGGCTCCCCAAATCATGTCTGAAAATGTAACTCCATCAACCCCTCTTTTTTTTGATTTAGAGGAAAATTGCTCCAGTTTTCTACAAATTTATATAATTGTTCTGTGGACTTGATTGGTGAGTTCATGTTAGAATTTCCGAACGTCCTTTTAAGCATTTACATTCACACCGTTTAATCTGGAAATACAAGTTCAATGGCAAGATCAACCGTTGACACTAGTGATAATAATGTTGGAGTTGACATTTCAAATTCAATCTGCTGAATAACTTTATTTTTACCACTCCTCGGCACATGGCATCGTTAGTATATGTTTACCGTCCTACAGAGTCTCATCACCGGTCTATCTTGCAAGACTTTGGGGGCTTGATGAAACCCGCGTAAAAACATGAGGCGAACTGGCCGTCACACCTACAAACCGTTCCCTCAAACTGTTTCGGGAAGGCAAACTATGTCCGTCAGTCGGGGCGTTAAAAGTTCAGAGCAGCGACAAGACCCGCTGATCACATGGCTCTTGGGTTTCGGAGTGTGACCGGCCACCGCTCAGCGGCCGCGAGTCAACAAGTTAATACAGAACAGTCACTTTCAGCCGAGTCTGTGCTCCACTTGGTTCTTCCCTCTTCTCTCGGGCTGGTGTTGATTTTCAATACATTCGTGAGGCTATGCAGCCTTGTGAAGCCATTACAGTTGGGTTAAACCTTCACACATGGGTGAGAGTGCATGCTGTGGCACCTGACGTCTCTGTATTTCACATGATAGACACTCTATTAAAGTGGGCCATCCCATAATGGACTATGCATCAGTGCAGGTAATGGTTGTCAGCTTGAGCGCCCAAGAGACAGTGGAGAATTCCATTAGAAAACCTATAGTTACTAAATCAGTCATTCTCTCCCCGCTCTCTGTTTCCCACTCTCTCTCTTTCTCTCTATAGAACTATCTCTTTCGGGCAATTACTACAGCTTCATACACCTCTCACAATGAAAAGAGAGCTAGTCCTTGGGACCTACCCCTGCCTGTTGGACTGCAACGACCGCAGACAGTGATTCTCACTCAAATATATGAAGGCCGCCTCAGCACTAAATCAGGGCACTGCGGTGTGTAAATGGACAACAGCTCCCGTGATGGACCGTGTTTTCCTCCATAGCGCCCATCTGTGAGAGCCGGTCAAATATTTGCTCTAGGATGAAGGAACGTTTATGCCTATCTAATGGGCTGGATGGAGCCCGGAAAGGGGAAATGGGAGAGGAGAAATATACTGATGATGCTGAGAGTGGCACGCCATACTGACTCGTGTTGTTTTAACTTATGCTTTATCGAAGTTGGTTTAATATCGGGACCTCATAGCACAAAAACTGTCCGTTATGTTTTGAAGGTGCGTTTTACCCCCCTCTGCACTCATCAGAGATTAAATACCTATGATTTTACATTCTCTTGCGTTGGCCCCGTGCCTTGATGTTGTTATATCGTCAACGGCAACATCCAGGTCCTACACTCATCTCCACAGTCTCTTTTCTTTTCTTTAAAGTTGTTCTTCTGATCGATTGTTTTTGTTTTTCTTAGTCCCTTGGGGTGGTGGGGATATATATATATATACAATATATATATACAATATAATATATACAATATATATATACGACAATAGGAAGGGCACATGGAGGAGCACATACAGAACAGCAACTACACAAACTGAATGGGTGTTTATTATTCTAAATTGCCAGCTAAGGGGATGAATATCAAATATAGTATTTTTTAAACCAAATGATCTTACCGGTTCCACTTTGACCTGACGTACACCAGTTTCATACACAGTATGTGTTCATTTATTATAGTTCTGTTTGGTGTGAAACAGTCAAAGACCCTTACATTTTATAAATGTATAACCCTGATTTTATTCTTGTCCACAGTGCATTATATTCCCTTGGTGCCCCGGTACAATCCAATTGGCTTTGTAGCCTCTACACACATGAAGCAGTCCTGATAGAGGACTCTTTCCCATTTTCTCCATTTAATCCAACACCCCCCCCCCCCCCCCCCCCACCCCTGACAGGTGTAAGATTAACTTAGTTAGGTGCTGAGCCGCTCATGCGCGCCAAATTAAATTAATGGAACAAATTTCCCCCCTAATTAAGATGAAAATACGTGTCAGTTGTAACCTTGCTGAGCACTAATTATGTACAAATGATTTATCATCTGTTTCGTCCTGAATGGCGATGCGCGCACCTCTCCGGTAGCGCCGCCGCCCGTTAGGAGATGCGCGCTGATTAACACCGACAGCCGCCGCGTCACCGGGCGGACGGCCAATGGGAGGCCGCCGCTCCTCCGCCGCTCCTCCGCCGCTCCTCCGCCGCTCCTCCGCCGCTCCTCCGCCCCTCCTCCGCCGCTCCTCCGCCGCTCCTCCGCCGCTCCTTTGCCGCGCCTCCGCCGCTCCTCCTCCCGTTAACCCGCAGCTTGTTTCTCTCCCCCAGAATGAAAATAAAGTGAATTCAGTGGCTGATGGAGTTCAGGGTGGAGGTATAGTGTGTGTGTGTGTGTGTGTGTGTGTGTGTGTGTGTGTGTGTGTGTGTGTGTGTGTGTGTGTGTGTGTGTGTGTTCAAGATTCAAGATTTTCTATTTGTCACATACATATACATACTTCCATACATATATGCAGTGAAATGTGTGTGTGTGTGTGTGTGTGTGTGTGTGTGTGTGTGTGTGTGTGTGTGTGTGTGTATTTGCATTAAAAAAATATGAACTGTTACAAGTCGACGTCATAACGTGATGTTGGCTTCCTCAATTCTATAATAATAATAATAATAATAATAATAATAATAATAATACATTGTATTTGTTTAGCACTTCCCCAGTGCTCAAAGACACTTTACATTAACATGGCGTAACATTTAAAACATTGAAACCACAGAGAGCTTCATATTGCAATGCTTTTAGGTATCAATACAAACTCTTAATCTATAAACTGTTGTCAAAACATGGATACACAATAGGTTGCCAAAGTTGTTGTGCAGCGATTAGTGCCTCTACTGTGTTATTATCACATTATTATGGCTTCTTAAGATATGCCCAGGGAATGATTAATATCTATTTTAACATAAACACCAATAACTTGAACAACACAATAATATGTAAAAAGAAAATAAAAGAAAATGTGGTGCTCTTGTTATGAAATTAATTAAATAAAGCTCTTGGAGATAAAAGAGACGGTTCATTCTGAGACACTTTCTTCATTCACAGCCTCTACGTGCGACAGTGCTGAAAGCGGTGAAATAATTGGTCGAAAGTAGATCCGCACCCTTAAAAAAACAAACAAAAAAAAACAACAAAAAAAACCCTCTTTCCATCCCAAAGCCAGCAGGTGGAGCAATAGGTTAAGCCTGGCACCGCCAGACGTGCAGAACCCAGTGTGGTGGAATATCAAAATAAACAGGGTTTTATTCTACAATTAGGGCCTAACTGGGGCATTCCATCTTACTTTCTCGTGCCTTGCGAGTACAGATATATTTCAATGGGCAGCAGCTCTGATTAGCATTAGAATCAGGATCCCTTGTGGGGGGAGGGATACACCGGCCAATCTGTAATCATTGTTCCGCAGGCTTGCTCTTGGGGGATATAACTGGCTTTGTCATTATCATTCAATATGCCACACACACGCCGCCGCCGCCTGCGTGGCAGTGCCAGAAACCCAGCATTTGCATTTCCCCTTTGTAGTCCGGAGAATTCTCTCAGACAATGATGAACTGGTCGACTTGTGGAGCCCAAAATGATTACCCTCAGTTCCCCGTGCCAATGGAGATGAGAGGTGTATTTCCCCCCTTTGCTGGTTTTAAAGAAAGACGGAGCTCCGTCGCCGCGGCTTTGTCCCCGCCGCCCCGTCCCCTTCTACGTCTCACTTTCCTGAGCGCTCCGCCGCCGCCGCGGCCCCGCCGTCGCGCCTCCCCCTCAAAGACACCCGTGCGAGGCTGTCTGATCGGGTCATTAGGGATCGTTTGACTTTCCATTATGACTTTGGGTCGTTAAGCCGGCACCTACAGCGCCGTAATTTGTTTGTCTGGTGCGTCATTGTTGTGGTAAATGTCAGAGCGTCGGCAGAGGGGAAGGGGCCTGGCGCGCGTCAACCCATTTTCCTTTTTCCTCCGGCGTTGTCGTCCGCGGCCCCGGCCGGTCCCCTGCTAGCGGGTACATGGCACAGCTACAGATGTTGAGGCACTTTCTTTGTGTGTCACGCACAGAGAGATGGGGGGGGTAGACAAAAAAAATAAATGTGAACCGGTTATTGTATCTGGAAAGGCCTGATCCATACTGCACGCCCCGAGGGCGGAGGTTGTGTTCACAGGCAGCAGACACAAAACGGCCTTTTCTGCAAATAACCAGAGTCCTCAGGTGTATGTTTATGTACCAAAATGTACTGTGTCTGTTGGTGAAATCATGGATGTTTCTAACCCGGCGACGATCCGCCTCATTTTAATCTGCTTTCAGGATCCAAAACGCTCGCGCGCGAGGCTTCGGCCGCACAATGGACGTCGGTAGTCGTGTGCAGAGGGACACACGGGGCTCACGGCGGCGCAACGCACATCGGTGCATTTTTGCTTTGTGCGTTAAAATGCGCATCGGAGTTCAAGGGGCTCACGTGATCAGATAACTGCCACGTGAACGGACGATTCAGATCCGGACAAATCAAACCGCGTCGAAAGCAAAACCTTACAGCCGCCGCGTAATTTCCTGGCAAGCGTCGGAAAAAAAACCCACGACAAATTCAGGTCGCCGCACAGGACCGGCAGCCATTTTCTTTTGTTGCCCCGTGCTGGGCTCCATCGCGCCCAAAGTGACAGATGCAGCAGAGACCGGGGGGGTGGGGGGTGGGGTGGGGTGCGGGGGGCGCGGCAAAACGCATCTCCTGTATCATCACTATCCGGGGATTGGTGGATGAGGCGGAGAGGGAGGGGGGTTAGAGGTTAATTATAGACAACAGAGAGGTCAGGGGGCCTATTATTTGGGAGCTGAGACCTGCAACGGTCCAATGGGGATGACATTTACGAGGGCTCCACCCCACCCCTCCACACTCTCCACCGCCTCCGCCCCCCGCTCACCCCCTGCCATCACTCACGTTTATACCGGGGCGCAGACACTGGGACTCACTGCGCTGATAATGAAAAGGCCCTTAACGTTTGGCACCGGCAGGATGATGAATCGTATCCCTGGCTCTGCTCTGCCGGTGTCAGGGGGCCTCCAAATAGCCCTTGACAACTAATTGAAAGACCCCATATCCTCCTTTTACCCACAAGGCTTCCTTTATCACTCTAATTATTGGGGTTAAGGACATATCCCACGGGATTGTGGGTAATTCCACATGTAGGACCTGCTGAGTCACAAAATTATAGAAAAAAATGTAATAAGGATTGTAAATTAATCAAATCAGAATGTCCCTCATCTGCTGCCCTAGTAAAATTAACCGTTCAAATTAATATTCTTCTCTGGCTCCGGTCGGCTCCTGCACTATTTTTGAGGCGTTTTTGAACGGCGTTAAATACGGCGAAATTGTGAAGTGTCAATTAAAAAAAATTGTGGAAGAAATTTGTAATTGCAAAGGGGGCGCGGCAACGTGTCGGAAACAAAAAGGATCGACAAGACGTTAATCCCCGACGCCTTAGTCAAACAAATTGGGCGATTTCGACTCTCCGAAGAAAGCGGCTTCTTCCTCCGAGCCTGCAGCCGGCAAAGCCCCTCCGCCGTCCCTCCGTCTGCCGCCATCTTTCATCCGCAATCCTCTCATTCCTCCCACACCTCAGGTTTCACAGGTTTTTTTTTTTTTTTTTTCCATCGCCATATTTGATTTGCTCTTGTGGGCTAATAGGCTTACAGAGGTGGAGTCACGGTGTGGAGTGGATCACAGTTAATCCCTCGTCTCATTTACACTACATTTTGTATTCAGCATACCAGGACACGCTGCTCGTGATGCAGTTTGGGGGATTATACCTGACTACACAATAGTTGGGACATATAGAGGGGTAGACCATCCATGGTTTCCCGTTTCAAGGCGGCTCAGGGCAAACTTTGTCATTGTTATTGTTAAAAAATGGAAGTTTTCATATTATGCAGCAGATTGAAAAAGTATCTCGGGGCGTGTGCTTGTACAGTGCACTGCGGCAGTGGAAATAGTACATGCAATAACACGTTCTTTTCTTTGGTAAAACATAAAAGATAGACAGCGTAGGCCGAACGGTCCAACTCGCAACCAACCGGTGAAACAAGAAAGCTTTGTGCACATTGGTTTTATTTTGTGGTATTATAGTTTTAAATGAAGTGAATGAAAATGAACATGTTAATTTGCTTTCACATGAAGTACATTAGTGCAATACATTCCGAGATATATATTTGTTTGTACATAACAAAAGCAGACAATACAATAGGCAAAAAAATTACATCAATAATATATAATATATAATAATAATAGTACTACTACTACTAATAATACTAATAATAAAAAGCTATATAAAGCAAATTAAATTATGGATTAAAAAAAAAACGTTCTATGATATTATTACAAAATAATATATTTTATATTATTTGACAAATTGGACAGTGTTTTTGTTTTCATGTAGTTCCAGAGTTTAACAAAAAGGTAAATTAAAAACACTTGTATTTAGTCATATAGAAAACAATGATGAATAAAGATGTTCATTTAGTAAACTGGCATTTGTCGATGAATCTCCCCATTTATATCTATGTTACACCATTCAACATGAACATCAGTATGAGCTCCTTATGCAGCACTCATTGTGGGAGAGGTGGGAACCACCACCTTCCAATCTGCAAACACAGCTCACATCAGCCTCCTGCTTTGTAACCCGATTTCTCAGACTTGAAGGCACCAACGAGGGAATAGGCTCCAGCAGCCTCCAGGCATGAATAAATAGTTAATTAGCCTGGCTCAAACGAAACAAATTTAATTTAAATTTAAAAATTCAATAAAATTTAATAACATTATATATATATATATATATATATTTTTTTTTTACTGTACATCATTATTATATACAATTAAATTTAAATTAGAAAAAAAAAAAAAAAAAAAAAAAAAATATATATATATATATATATATATATATATATATTCAGATAAATAATGTATACCCTAATGTGCAAACAAATCAAGTTATACATATAAGTTATATATATATAATAGACCGTAATATATATACAGATAAATAATGTACACCCTAATGTGCAAAGTGGCCATCAAGCTATACAGATAAGTTATAAAAAAAAAAAAATTAAATTTTTTTTTATATATATATATATATATATACACACACACACACACACACACACACACACACACACGCACACACACTTTTTTTAAATGCAGATTGTATTGTACATAATTATAGTAGACCGTAATATATATACAGATAAATAATGCATACTGTAATGTGCAAACTGTCCATTAAGGTATACATCGACGTATTTACTAGTTTAATATGACTTTTATATTGAATACTCATTTGTATATTATTATGAAGATGATTTCCCCTGCGTGCAACACATGGGAATGTGGAGATAGTAACAGACCCTCTCCCTGTCAAACGCCTCACGTTGCTGTCGTCATATACAGTAGATGGGCGTTCGTCAGACGAGCCGCTTTTCCCACAGGACTTGAACGCAGCATATTCAAAATACGTGGCATCGATACAATCGTGCTGCATTCCATTAAAGTGGAACTCGGTCAAAATCCGTCCTCGTAGAGGGGAGACCGTAAAGGAGCGGCCATTCACGTCTGAATTTCGGGGCAGATCACTCGGGCCCGATTTTAGTGAGACGACAGACCTAAGCCTCCCGGCAACATGGCGGGGCACACTGTTTATGGTGAACAAAGCTCCCTTTGAATACATCTATTTTTAATTTAATTTTAAAAGCTTCAAATAACTTTTAAAACACCTCTAACTCATGCAAACATGCGTTTTGTAGCTTATAAAATTCCCAATCTTGTGAAAAACACACATCTACTGCAGGTCTTGCCGTAAAATAATGTTTTCCAGAAAAGAACCAACGACACACCTTGGAGCTCATCGAGCGAGGCGGAATGGCCGATATCCAATCCGACAGCAACGCAGCATGACTTTTTTGTTTCGTGTAAACGGGTGACGTCATGGCTTAAGACGCTGATTGGCTGGGAGGGGCGGAAGTAGCCAGAGCTGGCGAGAAGGCTAATTTGTGCACCTTGTTGTGTCCCAGCGAAGTGACTCTCGACTCTTGTGGTTTTTGAATGAAACGCACAGTTTTATTTGGGAAATTGAATCTTAACCATAAGGTGAGTGTCCGCGTTCACCCCAGTCAGCGAAGCAACTAATAACAATAGCAACATAGGTGTCAGTTAGCTGTGTAATCAGGTTAGCTAGTCCATAGCGTCAGCTAATTATCTGGATTGTTGATCAAATTCGCGATGTGAGCTTTATAACCACATGAAAATGAACCGTTAGTTGGGTTGAATCAACAGCTCACACCAAGGCTACAGCATGGATAGATGGATGGTTAAATGGATATATAGATATATAGACTTTATTCATCCTTGTAGAAGTTGCGGTGTTGAAAATAATATTATACAATAAATATAACAAAATAATTGGGACGCTGATTTTGTTCATTGTTATTTGCTTTTGCATGTCGCAGATTATTATGTATTTCAATTGTTATGATTATTATGTTTTTCAATTGTTATGATTATTATGTTTTTCAGTTGTTATGATTATTATGTATGTTGTTGACGTTGGTTGGCAGTCACCCTCAGGCAACCCGAGGCAACACATAACAGTACTTACTGTCACCAGACTTTACACAACCTGTAAACCAGGCACGAATAACAGGATTTGGTATTGGCTGGAAATTTCAACATGACCCACATTACAACTCAGCCACCCTCCCAAATGTTTACTGAAAAAAGAGAACATTAAGTAATGCTCTGAGCTCCAAAAGATGACCGTATCCCTACTCGACCTTTTAAGGTGCGGCTGAAAACGGCCTCTGACCCCACACACTTTGTTTTTCTTTCCTCAGTATATTTGGGATGACATCTGAGGACATTAAACTCTCTGGTGGACATAAACAACAGCCTGCATTGCATATTCCTCCGTTTGAGGACTACGGATGTCCCTCACACTGACCGCCATGGCCGACAGCACGGTGACTGATGGCTTGCAGCAGCCGCCCGGGTCCAGCCAGGTGCCACCGCCTGCCAGAGGGCCTTACATCGCAGCCATCACCAACAGGTTAGTTCTGAATCTTATGCCTCGTCATGGTGACATTAATAATTAAGCAGTGTGGGATGGTGTCAACAACGTCCACAGCTTTTAACTCTTATGAAGACGTTCCAACGCGATCCATAACCTGACAATCTGAAATTGGTGAACCCGGGCAAGCTTGTTTCTTAAATTTCGCTTTAACCTGTTAACTCTGTGACTTTTATAATGTCCTTTCTTAATTCGTTTTTAGAATTACATTTTTTGCTTTTATATTATGCATTTTGAATTGCCCTTGAGTATGAGATGTGCTCCACAATTAAACTTGTCTTGCATTGCCCTGTTAATATTGCCTTGGCCCAGAGGTGTATTAAATGTGCATTATCAGTCACTGTTTGAGTGTGGAAAAATAAAACCTGAAACAGGAGACCAACCCAACATGACATGTTTTCAGGAGCACGACACTTGAGCACAATATCGGAACCTTTAACGCTATTAGTATCGGTGTAGCCCTAATAGAAATGTATAATTCTTGTCCTGGAGATAATTTTCCTTTTCCCCAAATCTCCCTGCGGGCTGCAGGACCACCAACCTGGTGATCCGCGGGGCCATGCTGTTCTCCGTTGGGGTTTTCCTGGCCCTGGTGCTGAACCTGCTGCAGGTACAGAGGAACGTCACCCTCTTCCCCCCCGACGTCATCAGCAGCATCTTCTCCTCCGCCTGGTGGGTCCCTCCCTGCTGCGGCACGGCCTCAGGTAGGTGCAGCCGTGTGGTGATAGTAGACCAGCCTTAGGTAGTCAACATAGTTTTATTATGTACTGATATTACGATTGGATATCAGTCTGCTACCAGACTGAAACAGTGTATCTGTTTCAGAGAATATCTGATATCAAGCGCTGTATCAAGGACCTTCATGATCTTTGTCTTTATGTTCTTATGTCCCTAGTGGACAAATCAATTATGATACATTTTCCGTCAAAGTTCGATTGACAAATGGAGCACCACAAACTAAGTCTGTACTATTCAGGAGAAGTAATCGATTGAATCAGTACCTGTTTCAGTGGATACTTGTAGTTTAGTACTTTGAATTCAGTTGTGAAAAAGTGTTGGTGGTTGATGGTGAAAGAGGATGAAAGACACTTATTAATATATCTTGAACAGACACATGCACAGTACACATAAGTTACCAGATAGACGCATACAGTACAGATATAAATGTACACACACAGAAACACACAGCTATGACTTGACAGGCAGCAATTATTGAAATGTCCTCTCCGGGGAGCTGCAATGTGGCGGAGCCTGGTCCCCCGGGGGCCCGGACCCCATGGACCACGCTGCTCTTCCTGTTGCACGCTGCAGTTTCCACCTGTTGCTAAAGCGAGCATCCTTTCCCCTCCTCCCCGAGGGGACGCTTGAGCACTTTATTGACGGAGCAAAATTAATTAATGTTTAGGAGTTGGTTTGTAGCCGTCACCGCCGCACAAGCGCTCGCAGCAGTTTACTTTGCTAAGTCGTCGACAGGCTGCTGCTTCGACGTAGAACCCAGGACTGGGCTTCACAGCTGTAACCGTGTTAAAGAAATAAATAAAAATCACACAAAGGCTTGATGATGAAACCTGATGTCATAACTCGCTGCAAGGACTCGATGCAAACGTTGAAAGTGAAAAGCTGCTGGAACCGTCGGTGGTGAGCAGAGCTTTGTGTCGTCCCAGACGGCGCGTCATCAGAAATTGCGTGGAGGCCGAGCAAACAGCCTTTATCTGCACAACAATATGGACGCCCAGGGCCCGGCATTTGAGTTGCACAGTTTCCAGCTATTTTTCGTACTTCCTGCGCAGTTTCATTAGATCCTCTTTATGTTTTGTCTGTAGTTTGGTTTTATAACCTCTTGGCAATTTCTATCACAGCTTTCTTGACTTGTTAACCTTCCTGACTTGTTAACCTCAGCGGTAGTTGAGGTGGTTGTCACAGAAGTTGTTTGGGTGCATTGGGCTTCTGTGTGTCGTCCCAAAGTTATCATCACAAGGATTCAACATCACATCCTGTGTGTTATTGTGTTATTCTATGAGGTTTTGACTTGAGAAAACCAATAAGACTCTAGTTTAGTTTAAGCTCATTTATATGTGAATAAAGTGATAAACAACCAGTGGACTACCTAGAACAAAATAGACGTTTACTTTAAACTCTGTGATTGTTAGGGTTGGCTCCAATTATCTGCCATTGGACACTGAATCAAGAAGAAATCCTCCTCCTCAGAGACATGGAAATAAAGAAAATCTCCGTCGATTTGAATGGTTCCTCAGTTAGTTTTGGTTTCCGTTACCGATAATAACCCGTAAGCAGTAGAAGCGAGCTGTGGTTTTTGCCCCCATTTGACGTGCTCTCATTCCTCTGCTTCCCCCTCAGCCATGATCGGCCTGCTGTACCCGTGCATCGACCGGCGTCTGGGCGAGCCGCACAAGTTCAAGCGGGAGTGGTCCAGTGTGATGCGCTGCGTGGCCGTGTTTGTGGGCATCAACCACGCCAGCGCTGTATCCTCTGAGCTGTTTCTCTGTCGGCACCAAATAAGTGTTTATCATTGTTCCTGTTTATATGCATTTACAACTATCTTTTTCAGAATTCAGAAAAGTCGGGCAGGGTGGAAGGGGGCATTTATTCCATGGTATACTGAAAAGTTCGTAGGAATTCTCGTTGTGTATAAAATGTCAATCTACGGCTATAGAACTGAATCGTGAGCCAACTCATCAATATCAGATTGAATTGAATGGTGACATCCTGCCCAACACCCAGCCACATTAAAAAGGTGACATTTGAGTGTTTCAACTAAACTGAATGGACATTCCACACTGAGTGTATTCTCATCTTGAGTTTATTTATTTAACTAAATAAATACTGGGTTTATCTCTCGGGGTGCAGTTCGAGATTGCGGTTAACTATTCCGGCTCTGTTGTCTAACAATCTGACCGCTAGATCCTTGACCCCCGGCCTCTATCAGAAAGTGGACTTTGCCAACAACGTGCAGCTGTCCCTGACACTGGCCGCGCTCTCCATCGGCCTGTGGTGGACCTTCGACCGCTCCCGGAGCGGCTTCGGCCTCGGGGTGGGCATCGCTCTGCTGGCCACGCTGGCCACGCAGCTCCTGGTCTACAACGGAGTCTTTCAGTGAGTTCACTATGAAGATGATCAATAATAATAATAATAATGATTTTATAATAATAATGTTAAGTATAGCTGCAGGCAGCAATGCATGGGGTCCAGGTTAGTCGCTGGGATGAAGGATGTACAAGCCATATATTTGCAATACTCAAAAATGTATTACTGTTAATGTTTGTAACTAACTACAATTCAAGATGACATGTAACCTAATTGTCTGTAATAGAATACACCCTTATGTTATAATGGTAACAAAAATGGCTTTTTTGAAATACAGTATAATTTAAACTGTTCCCCATCACCATTCTTAAATCTTTACCTTTTTTCAAACAAATTCACTTCCCATGAGATGTGGTTTGATAAATCAAGGTGTGGAGATGAGGCGGCATTGTCTGCTCCCGTGATGTTTGTGTAAACTTGGTCAAAAGTTTTTCTGTAGGTGGTTGGGGAAATTAAAATTTTTGTGGAGTTTGGGCAGTATGGTCTTTAGGTCCATGTGATTAACGTCTCCTGCCACATTTTACAATTCCCTCTGAATGTGCATTCAGCTGGTTATTGATAGCGCTATGCAATTCCTCCAGGGCCATCTTAGCGCTACCATGTGGTGCATGTAAACAGCTGTTATTAAGATGGCAGTGAACTCTCTTGGCATAAAGAAGGGCCTGCATTTCAAAGCCAGGAATTCTATGTCTGTGGAACAGTGTTTCCCAACAATGTCCGGGGCTGTACACCAGTCATTTTTAACATATATGCACACTCCTCCACCTTTACTCTTACCTGAGTCTGCAGTCCTGTCTGCTCGGTGAGCAGAGCGGCCCGCTAGCCCGATAGCAGCAGGATGCAGGATCTCCATTGAAATAAAGTACAGGCTTTTGGTGGTGGAATCTCAACACAGAGTGTATAAGTGCACCAAGTGCTTTAAATAGTAGACTAAATAACAAAAACACTGCTGTTTAAGTTGAGCAATGAGCCGCCGCGTCTCCGTGCGCCGCCATCTGGGATGTCCCGTGTCGCGCAATGATGACACTGTGACGCGGTGACGGTTCTCTGTGACCAATCATAGTCTGCAGTGTTTTCACGGGACCTTTTGGTATCGCTGATGGAGATGAGAAAAACAGTTTCTTTTGCTTACTTCTACCACAAATTTGGACCAATGTGGATCAAACTTGGACGACGGTGTGTGTGTGGACTGCCCCAAATACAGCGTACAGAAGAAGAAGAAGAAGTATATCAGTGTATCCTGATTTATTTTTTGTCATTATCCATTTCTTGAAATATAGATATAATTACATATAATTTAAAAAAAAAAAATTAAAAACGACCCGCCCCTCTCAAATCAGAAAAGGAAAAATGCAACGCCAAACAAGAGACATCAAAATAAGAAAAGTCAAGATTAAAAACTGAGACAGCACAGCGAGCTGGAATACAGTGTAATGTCAACAACACGCATCAAATGGTGGGAAAAGAGGAAAGGAAATAAATGTTCTCTCGCTCTCACTGCGCTGCTTATCGCTCCGCAGACGCCTCAGACAGAGGGAGAGAAATAAAAAGGGATCACGTTGTTTAGTCTCTGAGCTCACTCACTGTTGTTTGACCTGTCTGCCCATCTGGAGCTATCAGCACTGATCTGCTGCTTTCAACACACACACACACACACACACACACACACACACACACACACACACACACACACACACACACGGCATCACTGTCAGAACGCCTGGAAAATATTAACTTGTAATTGCTGTTGGTAGTGGAATTAGCTTCACTGAATCCCAAATGAAACCTGTGTGTGTGTGTGTGTGTGTGTGTGTGTGTGTGTGTGTGTGTGTGTGTGTGTGTGTGTGTGTGTGTGTGTGTGTGTGTGTGTGTGTGTGTGTGTGTGTGTGTGTGTGTGTGTACTGGATTGTACACTGGCAGGAAATGACAACCGCAGCATGGGAAGTGATGCGGTTTATGTGTCACGGGTATCTGCAAGAGAGTAATTCCATTTCCAGTCTACAGATAACAGATCACAAATAAAAGGAAGTGATTAGATGTGACTCTTTCTTCTTTTATTAGCAGTTTCGAGACACAACACTTTCAATTTTGCATCTCAATTTTTGAGAAAAAGCCGCTGCACAATCAAGCATTTCTGGTCAAGAAAATGGTCGGGTTCCTGCTGGGGGTGGTTGCTTGTTGCTGAAGGTGAATTTGAAGTAGCCTTCCTCCCTCTCTGCAGGTATACCTCTCCAGACTTCCTCTACATCCGCTCCTGGTTACCGTGCATCTTCTTCGCAGGCGTAATAACAATGGGAAACATCGGGCGACAGCTGGCCTTGGTGAGTAATTGAATCCGGCTCCTTTATTGCACGTCCACGAAACCAAAGTTGGCGACAATAGGTCGGCGGGGATTATGAGACGGCGGGCGGATCTGAAAAGGTCCTTCTCTGAAAGGCCGCGTGTAAATTCCACCGTTACCACTTGAGCAGCTCCCTCTCTCGATGCAACGCAGTGGCCGCGGCGACCGATTCCACTGTCATGTTGCTGACTCTTCTTCTTCTCCCTTACCTCAGTATGAATGCAAAGTTGTTCAAGAAAAGACCCATCAGGACTGAAGGAGTGCTCGCTTCCAGCCAACCTCAGCTTTCTTCTTTTTTTATTTTTCATTTTTTTGGCCCCCTTTTGTGTCCCGACTGCGAGCCGGAAGCAGCCGAAAAAGTGTCTGTGTGTCGTTGATGGTATACCTTGGATGGCGGCTCTTGATTGGCTGCGGGACGCTTTCCCTGGAACGGAACGTGTGTCTCCGATTGGCTCTCCTTAGCCACGTCGGCGACGATACGAACCTCCGTTTTTTTTTTGTTGTTTTTTTTTTTTCCTCTCGCCGCCGGGCGGAGGGGAGTGACGCCTCTGATCGCAGCTCGACCGGAAGGTGACGAGCATGGGCAGAACTGTCGTGCCAAACACGCTGTCCCCGGCGACGTGGAAGAAGACGCGCCCATCTGTACGTTCCCGGCTTCTCGCTCTTCGCCGGTTTGGTGTTGATCTGGTTCGTCCGTTGGTGAAGGACTGTGAAGTGTCTCGTTTCTCACCCCATTTTCGAGCGAGATCCTAAATGGTTGATGATCTATTGAGCTGAACGTCCGCCAGATTCATATTTTTTTATTTTTATAAAAGATTCAGTAAGTCTTATGTTGTGGGTTTTAGATAAAAGGGGGGGGGGGGTCGGATCAGATCCTGAGAAAGTGGAACTCTCCGTTTCCCTGAAGCCGCATCACCAGCATCCCACTGGAAAAACCTTCCACCAGCACTTGGATTAGCACCCAAAGTTCATCATTTTCTTCTGACACTGTGTCGTTCTTCTCTGTTCCCATTGGTTTATCAGGCAAGGTCCGTTTTGATTTTGAACATTGTCGTGGCGTTGTTAAAAGCGTGACTTTGCCAATTTCTAAATACAACCTGGGGAAAAAAAACAAAATCTATAATGATATTATTATTTTTTTTTTCTGGGGGGGCTGTTCAGAAACCCAGCTCTTCATCTCATAACGATCATCTTGACTCTCTGTTTTTGGGCATCCAGCTCAGATATTTAAGTATTACAGGTGAGAAACAGTCGTATTTAAATAGAGCCTCAAGATCGACTCAGTTGCGCTTCAGCAACGTTGCCAAGTCAGAACGAATAACTGACGTGAGAAGAAGACGCTTTGCTGCACCAGAGTCACAAACCGCACAGCAGGGTTCTCCCGGTTCCAACAATTTCCAACAAAAGAGGAAACAATTTTCCTCCAAAAAAATGGCAAAAGATGCTTTACTTTTGTTTGATTTTATTTTTTAATCTTTCTAAAAGCCTCATAAAAACAATTCTTTGTTGTACCCTGGTTGTGAATCTTTGACTTGTTTGTATAAAAATGCTAATAGCCAACAATGATATACACCACCAGCTCCACCTGCGTTTGTCGTTCACACCGGGCTCGTTGGTGTTTGTTCACGGCAGCAACAGTGTTAACGCTCCCGAGGGCGGTCGACGCCGACAGTGTTTGGAGCCGAGTGAAGCAGCGACAACGCAGGGGGAAGGTTGAGAAGCCAACGGGAGGTTTCCAAGATACTCGACCGGCCGGGTCTAATCGGGAGAATTAAAAGGTGTTTTGGAAACGGAGGCTTTGAAGCAGTGTTTTCTTTTAATGTAGCGGCCATCTTTGGGGAAACCTGACTGTTAGGCAGCAGCAGGAGGGTTGTTGCACAGAACATCCATCACTTTGTAATCGATTGTTTATTGTTCTGATTGAAAGATGTTTGGAGGTTTTAGAGAGTGATGGTGGGGCTTCATGTTGCCCCGGGCGACCATAATCCGTTTCCTGAAATTGGTTGGTAATTTTGGATTTTATTATTATTATTTTTTTTTAAATATAACCCTGGTGAAAACAGAATAGTTCTCCTGCCGCCTCTGTTGATCCTGGAATTTTGGTCCCAACTTTCAGACATCCAAAAACAACCCTCCCAGGATATGTTGGGATATTGCACACGGAGACGATAAATCCCAAAACGAGTTCAGTCGCTGCAGTTTTGAGACGCGGGCGACTTGAATCGGGCTGGATGTGGATCAGCGGTCTCCATGGCAACGTGTCGCAGTTCCCGCCGCTCCGGATGCGACGCTTGTTTTCATTGCGTTATCAGACGTTGGAGGAGTTAAGCTGTGCGTTGCCCAAACGGAAGCTTAATGAATCCACTCATTAAAACAACTTCTGCAACGTGCGCTATTATTATTACTTTTATCTTTTTTTTTTTTTTTTTTTTTTTTTGTGCGCGAAGAAATCTATAAATAAACAACTGACTTTTGGTAGCTTCCTCGCTCCTGTCTGTTTTTACACACTATAGTGAACACCTCTTTACTTAAACCTGAAGCATTACAGATACACTTGATGGGTATCTACAGGTTTTTTTTTTTTTATTATTAAAATAAATATGTTTTGCAGATATTTATTTGTACTATTTACTATTTCAGTTGACCCCAGATCAGAACAACCTTTCCATTAGTTCTGCGGTTCTGTAACCCCAAATACCTTCTCAAAGTTAAAATAATATGCCACCGTATATTTTCTTGCAGACGACTGGTGACACGGGATTCCAACTTGCGGCAAGAACGCGCCGTGCATCTTCATCCTTGTCGCCGTCGCAATTCTTCAAATATTCGCTGGACTCCCCTGACACGGGGCCGCTCGATTCGGGGAGCGATGCTCATATTATGTAAAAAAAAAAATTTAAAAAGGGGGCTATCTTCTCCGGAGTCAAACGGCGGCGTCGAGTGCGAGCGGCTAATTAAGTGGAGGCTCGGCTGCCACACGTGCAACAAACAAAGTGCAGAACCGTCGCGGCGTGGCCACCATCAAGCGGTCGCCAGCTCACTACTAATGTGGATTAATGTGTCCTGTCTGTCGCGGCTCCCGCAGAACGCCGCTCTCACGGACCAAAGTAATTAAGATGAATAATCTGGATTTTAAAGCGCCTTTTGTTTGCGTTATTGCCGCATTCCGGGATGAGGACACAGTTTCTCTGTGGTTTACACGAGTGTAGGAGGCAATTTGCTGTGCGAATGTTATTGTTCAAGGCTAACTAGCTAGTAAAACAATAGGCGTGATGTGTCATAGCGGTAAGTGCTGCTCGGAAGAGCTTAACTCCCCACCACTAATGAATTCATTAATCTCTCTATTTATTCCTGACAAGCAATTATCTCCTCGAGCAGAATGAGGGTCAGGAGGCAAGGTTGAAAGCTTTTCAGCTATATGCTGAGGAGGAAATATCCAAAAAGAGGCCGTCCAGGCTCCCCCCGCCCCCCCCCCCCCCCCGCGGGACTCCAACGCAACCCCTGTAAGTTTGCCTCGCCGCGCCGTCGTCGCTGCTGGCGACGGCGTCAGCGCCAGGAGCCCGTCTCCCGTCCGGATCGAGCCTCGTTCTCCAGACGCGCCGCTGCCAAATCCCCCCCCCCCCCCCCCGGGTTTGACCTTGTGCCGGCCAACTTGTTTTCCACGGATAGCGGGGCGTAAAACCTATAAAAACCCACCGCGTAATCTCGACGGGACAGGCGCGGCGCCTTGAAATAGGTGCTCGCTCCCGGAGCCGAACGCCCCGTCGCCGCCGCCGCCTCCCTGAGGGATGGCCATCTTAACCGGAGTAAAACCCTGTTGAGCGGTGTCACAACATGAATCACCGCCCCGGGAGACATCCATCAAGGCTTAAAAAGGTGACCACAAATGATCTGTGAACCGCTGGATATTGATTACCGGAGTGCTGCCCGTGTCAGGTTTAATGTTGCCGCGGCCCGATAGTGTCGCCGATGACAGCCGCGGCCCTAACTCTCCTCTGATAGATTTTAATGGTGAAATATTGATTTTCCTCTCTGGCCAAGGTCTGCCAGCGAGGGCCAGATCATTTGTTGGGGTAATGCAGGACACTCTGTGCCCCGGTCCCAATCAATCATTCTGACGGGGCGCACCAAGGGGAGGGGAGGTGGGAGTGAGGGGAGTGAGAGAACTATCTGACCCGAAGCTACAGCAGATACATTCACAATCAGGACTTGCAGGTTTGCGAAGCAGATCGAGCGGGCGAGCGAGCGAGGGAGAAGGAGACAAGGGGAGGGGGCGACGAGGGGAGGGGAGGGAGCTCGGCTATCTCCAACGGGGGGGGGGGGGGGAGCTGCGGTTAATATGAATACTAACGATGTGTTTATTGAGTGGGAATGCTCAGCAAATCACAGCTGACGGGATAACCGTCGGCGGCGTGCCTGGAGCGGGGAATGAGGATCTCGTGGAGAGGGTCTATATTTTATTTAAGCGCCTCTCGGATAGGGCCGCAGAGCAGAGAGAGCGAGAGAGAGAGCGAGAGAGAGAGAGAGAGAGCGAGAGAGGGAAGGGTGGAGACTCAGGTAATGTGTTGTGTTACAAGTCAGTGGTTGTTCTCCCCAGCCGAGCGATAACACACTGGCTAATGGGAAGCCATCAATCACAATCAGCCGCCTATTCCACCGGTGTCTCCGCTCTCCGCAGCTCTGCGAGAGGGAGCCCAAACAGAGCCAATAATGGACTTTGGAGGCTTATAGCGAGTCATATTTTCAGCCAAAGCAATAGATGCTTTGCCGCGTCAGCATGTCTTTTAATAAGAGAGCCGCGGAAACGGCCGTGAGAGGGAGTAATAAAAGGAGAGGAAAGGGACGGGGCCGGCGCCAGGCGAGGCCTTGGGCCGCCGCGCCGGGGGGAGGGGAATTAAAGCGGGAGCCCCGGCTGTCTCAGGTGGGGCCCATGTCGGGGGTTCGGTGCCAAACGGGGCTAATTGGTTTTTCATTAGCGCCGGTGCGGTCTGTTGTTGCAGACAGAAAGGACAAACGCCTAATTGAATGAACGAACGAACGAACGGATTTGTTGTGGAGGCCGTCAGCAGGAAGAGCTTCTCCCTTTCATGGCACCAAGGCTCTTATCGGCCTTGTTCTGAAACCTATCTGAATAAACCACATCCTGATTGTTCCAATATACCGTGATATCCCCAAATAAGCTGAATATCTGAATGTACCACATTGAGATGTGTGTGTGTGTGTGTGACGGGTACCCTCCTTTATGAATTTGGGTTCCACTTGAACAATGAGAATAAACAGTGTTTTCCAGCAAGTGAAACAATGCGTGTGTGTTTCCCCCCCTTCATTAAAAATATAAGATGTGTGGTGATGCTGAGTGCACAGTGAGGTTCTCCACTCAGCCTCATGGCGGGGATGGACCGAGCGCATGGAGTTCCGCCGGTGGCCAGAGGGGGGCGCAGCGCTACGCGGCTCAAGCCGACGCGCGGTGTTCAGTGGACGAGGACGATAAACACGAGAGAGGACGACGGGGAGGCTCCTCCCGAGCGCAGGGCTCCCCCGTGGAAGATGAGCACCGTGGGGGGGATTCACAGGATCAACCCATAGGTCCCTCGGCGACTTCGTCCCCTAAACTGTAGGTTGTGCAAAATGTAATTTTGATATAAATACGAGTCAAACTTACTGGAGCTGCTACTTCAGTTGATAGCACCTGATATGATGCATAATGCTTTTCTTTGCTTCGTCTTTGTTGTTTCTTAAAAAAAGAGTATTGATTTTTGTTTTGTTCTCGCCGTCTCTCTCTTAATGCCTGACACACACACACACACACACACACACACACACACACACACACACACACACACTCTCTCGCACACAACTTCCCCAGAGGGATCAAGTGGAGGTTAAAGACGTGTAACCGGGCTAATGGCCGACTTCCGCCGGGCATTGTGCCGCCGTCTCCAAGCTGTCTTTGGGGGGAACATGTATGTCACTCACGCGGCCTTTTCTAGCCCCCCTACGTGGGGTGCCACGTCGCCATGGCAACGCGGTAGCATCCGAAACAAATGTCGGGAGCCGGGGGCCCCCGCGTTCACACAACCCTCCGACCGGAGCCTCGCCGGGGGCCAGCGAAAGGTGCCCGCCCTTGCCAAAACAAGAGCCAGGCCCTCAATACACAGTCCAAAGCACTTTTTGAATTCTAGTAGTATCGTAGTTATTGATCACAGTAAGTGTGTACAGTACTTAATAAATTGATTTTCGTGAAGGGGGACGGCTTTGGTTTGTACAGTTTGAACTCGTGGGTGGCGATGAAGGGAAGGCGTGGCGCTTTGGGCGGCGTCTGCTGAGCGCATGTTTTCCGGCCACGGCGCGCGGAGCGAGGGAATCTCACATCAAAGTGAGGGGGAGACAAAGGGACGTTCACACATGAGGGGCCGTGTTTGCTGTCGGGCCCCCGGGCTCCTGGCCAGCGGGGTCTGACGGGGAGAGGGGACGGGTCAAGACCAATGTCACCAGACTGAGACCATCTGACCCGCTGGCCCCCGAGACGTCCGGGCGAGGCCCCCCCGGGACCCCGAGGAGGAGGGGAGGCTGTACTGATCCAGGGGGGATCATTGAATGACATTGATGATGACGTTGAAATACATATGAACACAGGTTAACAAGGGTTAACAGATTGAGACGGATCACAAAAAATGACGAGGGCTCAGTAAAACGTAGTGAATAAGGTAGTAGTCGTAGTTGTAGTAGAACTTTATTTAACTGGTTGTGCAACAGCGAGAACTCACAAAACACTCAAGGAAATTAAATATAAAACATTATAATAGGAATAGGAATAAAGTTGGGATAAATATATGTAATATGCAAGTAATGAAGTATAACAATAATATGTTATCAAGGTTTTAGTAGCCAATGGCTATACTGCCATTTGCTACTAAAACCTTGATAAAATTGTACTGTATGTACTATGGTATAATATGCTGTAATATTATATATACAGAGCCTTTCGTAAAAACTATACAATACAACATATACATTCTCTCTCTCTCTCTCTCTCTCTCTCTATATATATATATATATATATATATATATAGTATTTCTCATAATGGGTTAAAATGATGTTCTGATTGTTCTAAAGTGGTGATTGGTGTGAACTGATGAATCTTCTTCCTGGAATCAAAGCTCCTGAAATGTTTCATGTTTTCACCGTGGGCATAAAGACACCGACCCTGGCATCAGCTTCTGGACGCGGTGCTCGTACAGTATTAGCGCCCGCACACGTGAAAAATGCTCCGAGGATTAAAAACCCATGGGTGACCAATCACCGAAAATAATAAATAAAAACGAATAAAAAAAATGAAAAAAAAAACATGACGCCGCTCGGCATCGACGCACCCAAAGGTCAGAGAGAAAGAAAGAAAGAAAGAAGCTTTGCCGTGTTTTAAAAGTCCTGAAAACACAGTGTTGCGCTTCTAATTGAATGTGTCTGCGCTACTAGTCAACAAGGTCACGTGCGACGAGAAATTCACCCGAATAAATCAGAGAGATCTGCACGTCGACAGCGCCCGGACGCTCATAGTCGCAGCATTCATTCAAAACTAAGCAAAAACACCTGGAGCGGAGTGGAGCGACCCCCAACCGCCACCCACCGCCACCGCCACCGCCGCCCCCAACCGCCACCACCCCCAACCACCACCACCGCCTTTTTTTTTTTTTTTTTTTTTTTTTCCCTTTAAACAATTCCCCAAAATGGAGCCGCGGGAAGCAGCGAAGGTCTTTCATCCAGGGTCTCATGGCGGCGGCGGCCATAAAGAGGAGGCAGCGAGACAAAGGCAGCCTGTGCAGGGAAAGTGAGCTGGTGTCTAATCACACATGGCGTTGTCATCACACTGTGATTTCCCGCCCTGACACCAGCGCTGCAGTCACTCGGTCATGGAGGTCGGAGCCGATTTTCTCCAGGAGGTTTCCCGGAGATTCACAGTCTCTTGTCACGGTGGTGCCGGGGAGGGGGGATGCGCCCGCCCCCACCCTGCGATGAGATGCAGCAAACACACGCTCTGAGGGGCCGTTTCCAGTCGGAGAGGCTGACTTTTTATTTTATCTCTCGTTATGATTTATTTGTCCGCGTCAGACCTAAAACCTCTGAGTCGCCTCTTTTTCCGATTTGAAATACGCTCTTATTATGAGCAGGACGTAACGTCTTGGGCTTGGAAACATCCTAATCCAGCGACGCTCCCCTGCGGTCTCACCCGCTCAGGGGCCGGATGACCACAAACACTTGGAAATGCCGAACCAACATCGCATTCTTCAAATCACTATTATCAATACAATACAAAAAAAAAAAAAGACAATTAACTGACACATTTCTAGATAATACCCGAAAGCTGGCTTCACACCGAATCCGAAAACACACCTGACAGTGGAAGTGGCCGTCGGATGAACTGCGCCTGGGTTTCGCGTCACAAAATGCGTACATAGTGTTTGCAAAGTGCTTAAAAATATGCACAAACTCACTCATATAAAAAGAGATTTGTTCACAGTGAATGTGGTGACATCAGACGCCAACATTAAGTATGTGATTATTTTAGAAACGTGACTTGTTGACTTAGTTTTAAGCCCGATTCCAATGAAACCGAACCGCCAGTCGTAGCGTCGGCTCCCAAACGTGGAGACGGAGATGCCGCCGCGCGTAGCAGCTTTTTCGCGTGCGGAACTGGACGAACGGGAAGGAAAGGACTCCCGGCTTGTCGCTGTCGTTTGTCTGATGGGGTGTAAAGCGGGTTCCATCACGCGCTGCTTCTGCATCGTCACAGTGGTTGTTGGTCGTTGGTGCTTTAGCGCCAGTATTCCTGAAATGAATGCGACTACGGGTCATCGCTGAGATTCAAATGCGCTCAAAGGACACTTACAGGCGGGCCACGCTCGGACCGCGGGCCGCCGGTTGAACCCACCCCCCCCCTAATCCCATCAGCGCCCCTCCTCTCGTCCCAGACGTAATCCCATTACTCCGTTCCTGCGACGCTGGTGGCGGGGTGGGGGTGGGGGGGCCCCGCGACGCGAGTTGCAGACGGAGAAGTCGGAGCGCGGGGAGCCGGGCCCTTTCGCCCGTGTGTCGTCGGTTCTTTGGAGCGGCTCCGGGCGGCCCCGGCCGCGCTCTGACACACCGATACGACATGCTAAATCACCGCCGCCATTAGCCATGCCCGCTGACCGAATGGATAACATGCTCGGGTCCTAATCCCTGGTTTGAATTGCTGTGCTCTCCATGACTAAATGCTTTTGGTCAAACACAAATCATCAGTGTGTAATCCACTTAGCCCTGTGTGCGTGTGCATGTGTGTGTGTGTGTGCGTGTGTGCGTGTGTGTGTGTGTGTGTGTGTGACAGGCAGGGAAACACAAACGCTGTGTGTGTGGTCTGACATAGCGTGGTGTACTGTAGCAAAGCGCCTCTTAAGCCGTACATGAAGCGCGGGTCGAGGGGTGAAGGGAAGGGGGGGGCCCTTCGGGACCCCTGGACCATTCTGGGGGCCCTTTCCCGAACGGGTGGGGGTCACGTCACCGATTTTTATTTTAACCCGTTCGGAAAATAGACGCGCCGCGCCTGGCCCCCCCGAGCCGCGTGGTGTCTGGCCGTAGCAGGACAGCAGATAAACACAGGCTTCCGTTCTGTCGGGTTTTTTTTTTCAGGGGGTGAAGATTAGTTTTCCTGTGTTTCCTCCCTTCCAACATGACGGAGCCCGGACGGCGTTTCCAAAGCACTTCCACGGTGTATTTTGGAGAGCCTTTATTTATCAATTTATTTATTTATTTATTTATTTTTAAAGGAAATGATGATTTAACCTTTATGTGTCGTGCAGCAGGACGCGTGCACGGCTTGACGGCCCCGGCGCTCACACTTGCACCAGGACGCACGGGAAGTCGACCGCAAATCAAGACAAATCTGGTTAAAATAAATCAAGTCTGGAGACGACTCCAGCCATCCAACCGCGTTCAAAACCCCGCTCTTGAAAAATGTCTGCGGGTTGTTCCAAGCAGAGGGAGCAGGGAAGTAAAAAAAACACACACACAAAAAAAAAAACCTTTTTATCAAACACCATACGAGCGAAACCCCCCTACACACACACACACACACACACACACACACACACACACACACACACACACACACACACACATAAATCAAAAACACATCAGAAACTATAAATAAAGGTTTTTATTATTGATGGATGATCCCAAAATAGACAACACATTTATCTCAACACATAGATCTGTGTGTGTGCGCGCGCGCTTGTGTGTGTATGCATGTGTGTGTGTGTTTGCATGTGTGCGTGCGTGTGTGTGTATGTGTGTGTGTGTGTGTGTGTGCATGTGTGTGTGTGTGTGTGTGTGCATGTGTGTGTGTATGTGTGTGTGTGTGTGTGCATGTGTGTGTGTGTGTGTGTGTGTGTGTGTGTGTGTATGTGTGTGTTTGTTTGCGGGCGCTTGTGTGTGTGTTTGTTTGCAGGCGGGCGTGCGTGTGTGTGTGTGTGTGTGTGTTTGTTTGTTTGTTTGCGTGTGTGAGTGGGTGTATGGTGCGCGTGTGTGTGTGTGTTTGTTTGTGTGCGTGTGTGTGTGTGCGTTTGTTAGCGTGTGTGTGTGCGTGTGTGTGTGTGTGTGTTTGTTTGCGTGTGTGTATGTGTGTGTGTGTTTGCGTGTGTGTGTGTGTGTGTGTGTGTTTGCGTGTGTGTGTGTGTGTGTGTGTGTTTGTTTGCGTGTGTGGGTGGGTGTGTGTGTGTGTGTGTGTGTGTTTGTTTGTTTGCGTGGTGTGTGTGTTGGTGCGTCCACAGATCCTCCGCCGTCAGGCCCCACAGACGCTGAGTCCAGGTTTCCCGAATACGGAGGTATTCGGGAAACACTTAAGAAGGGTTTTGACGCCGCGCTCCCCCGCACTCTCCCCTGCTCCTCCTCCCTCCCATTACCCCCCCCCCCCCCCCCCCCCGCCCGCCCGCCGCCCCAAGTCCCCCCCAGAAAAACCAATTTGGATCCCATAAAAGGAGCCTCCCTCCCCGCCCCCCGCTCTCGGGCCGCGCCCGCGCCGCCCGCCGTCCTGATGATGGAGATTAGGCTTATTAAGAGCGCTCATTGTGGTGCGGTGTCATGGAGACCCAGTGATTACACCCTCCACGGCTGTTCCTCCTCCGCCCGCTCGCCCCCCCAGCCCACCCCCACCCCCCGGCCAAACCTCGTGGGGATCCGCTGCCTCCAAAGTCAAATCAATTATTTTTTTCCCTCCCCCCCCCCCCCTCACGCTCACCCTCCGTGTCGTGCAGACAGGCGGTGCAGACTGTATCGTCAACAGGGCCGCTCGCTGTCGAGGACGGCAGGGAAGGGGCCGTGAAAAGAACAGCGTCGGGCGATGGTGATTACCATGCCGCGCCAGAGTTTTTCGCCGCTCGCCGACTCGGGAGAAGAAAT
>NC_137210.1:27505696-27508196 GCF_960531495.2 Zeus faber
TGTGAACAATATAAAATGTGTAAACATTGCACTGAAAATATATGCAGGTAATTGTAACTTCAACAATACGCAGCATATATTCAAACACATGTACATGGATAACAACGTGGCATTTCCTTGGAATAAGCCGTTGGATATTTCTCCGTCCATACACCTGAAATTAGAACAGAAAAATGTAAACGCTGCAGGACGAAAAATAAAAAAACATTATATTATTATATATAAATATATATCATTACACATTACAGTATATATTATACATACAGTATATATAATATATACTGTTTATATATTATATATACATAATATATGTAATATGTCTATACAGTATATCTAACATATATTATTATACATTATACCGTTTATATTATATATATACAGTATATATAATATATACTGTATATATATTATATATACACTGTATATAAAATATTTATGTACAGTATATATTATATGTCATTATACAGTATATATAATATATATCATTACACATTATACAGTATATATTATGTCTATGTATATATAATATATACTGTATATATATTGTATATACACTGTATATATAATATGTATATACAGTATATATAATATATATAATTATACATTATACAGTTTATATAATATATACAGTATATACTGTATATATATTATACTGTATATTTATTATATATTATATACACTGCATATATAAGATGTATATACAGTATATATCATTATACATTATACAGTATATATAATGTATAATAATATACAGATTATATACTGTCTAATGATATATAAACAAATAAATGTAATGTAATGTAATGTAATGTAAACAGTATATACCGTATGTACAGATAAATGAAGCTAAACTGCCAATATAACTATTAAATATTACTGTTAAAAGCTATAAAACTGCCCACCCCAGCTGTCTGTCTCTCTCCCTCTCTCTCTCTGTCTCTCTCTCTCTCTGTCTCTCTCTCCCTGTCTCTCTGTCTCTCTGTCTCTCTCTCTTGGCCTCCTTCCTCTGATGACGTTCGCCTTCTGTTTTTTTGGAGGCAGCAGAGAGAATGCATTTCACAGCGTGAAGTGGAGCAGACTGCACCACCAGCGCTGCACCTTGGCCCATAAGTCCAGAGGAAGCACGCTGCAAGGGAGGATCCGGCTCCCCCAGAACCCCAGCGGTCCATCAGAACCCCAGCGGTCCCCCGGAACCCCAGCGGTCCATCAGAACCCCAGCGGTCCCCCGGAATCCCGGACTACCAGAACCCTGGTGGTCCACCTGAAACCAGCGGTCCACTGGAACCCCGGTCCACCACGTGACCACACACCTTCCTTTCGCGACTCGGTGACAGTGTATAAAATTGTGATATTTTGTGCTGTTGATTAAAGAGACAGTATTTACTAAAGCAAAAGCATGGGATCGTTGTTTGATGGTTGCCTAGCAACAAGGGAGAACCCCCGCCCAAAACTCCACATGTCACCACCCCTCCAGTCAAAGGGGAAACACAGATTATATTTAGCCATGAACCGCATTGTTAATTGGTGCACCAAGCCTGCAAAGACAGGAACCAGCCGCACGACCACGTCAACGTCGTGGGGCCCGTTCCCCGTGGATCCACGGACAACGCACTCAACGCGTCCCGACTTAAAACACCGACGCCTCGTTTTTTCATTTCCACAGCCGACCGCGCCGCGGTCCCAAGCGCGGGAGCCTAGGACCCGCCGGGCTCGGCTGGCGGCTCCACGTCCTCCCCAGCGTAATAAATGTTAATAGCGAATCAAGGAGACATTAGGGAGTCATGCTAGAGCGGCCGCCATTTAGAGGCCGACTGAAAGGCCAACTGTTCCAGGGTGCCCTGCCCGCTGACCTGTGAGGGGCCGTCCGTCCTGATTAATTGGAGGCTTTAACAAGCGCCACCGTGCGCGCACGCACACACACACACACACACACACACACACACACACACACAGGCATGCACACACACACACACACACACACACACACACACACACACACACACACACACACACACACACACACACACACACACACGCATGCACGCATGCACACACACGCACACACATACACACACACACACGCACGGAGGGTGTGAGGGTGTGGATGCCCCCACCCCGGGTCCCCACCCACCCGGTGGAGAGCTGCGTGACTGGCGGTGGATCCCTCCGCGACGGGGCCCCGGAGAGCACGTAGGGCCCCGCACTCATTGTGGGACACCAGCAGGCCGGGGTGGTGCCCACCACAAAGGAAGCCCCCCCCCCACACACACACACACACACACACGCACACACCCCTCCCAGCGGCGCCACATGGCTGTTCATTGAGATGATAAATTGTTTATCAGTCTTCTGTTGCCACGACGCTGGAGCATCTCTACCATGCAGCCGCGCGGCGCCGATCATTTTGTATGCGTGAAATCTCTTGTCGTACATTATCCTGTTAGTCACCGGAGCGCCGGTACGCACCGCGCTCCGAGGGGCCTGGAGAGGAGTGGGGTGT
>NC_137210.1:27518196-27550696 GCF_960531495.2 Zeus faber
CGGCTGCTGCTGTTCACTGCTCAGTGTCCGACATTTAAAGTGGAGGCCGTCTGTGATCGTCACGTGCGTTGGTGATCCAGGCTTTCGGAGTCGATTTTGGAATCGTTATATTTTTTTTAGTGGAGGAGGTAATGGACTTTTTGTCTCCTCTGGCTCCTTTGAGTTGGGGCCAGTTTTTAGGGTCGGATTTAGGGTTTTTCTTTTTTTCCCGTCCTCCTTGACTTTGGGAGCGGTGGCCAGGGGAGGGCGGCCATCGCGCAGCTCCGGGGCGGCGGCCTGGGCGGAGCTCCATCGGCCCCTCGCCTGGACTCGCTGAAAAGCCGCTCCACCTCCGTCGCAACCTCCCCTCCCGGCTCAGCCACGCTGGACCGCGATCGGCCAAAAAGGTCATTGTGAGGGACGTCTTTAAGTAGACTCCATGTAAAATGATATTTATTTACTCAGCGGGGTTTGGGTTTGGGCGTCTGGACTCTGCTGCTCATCGCTCCCAGCGAGGTGCACAGGAAACATCGACACGTTCAATGAGCTGGAAACACCCGAGTGATGAGTTTGAATCCCCCCCATTGGTGGAAGAGCCGAGCCCAACAGGTGGAGGCAGGGCAGGTGGATGCAGGACAGGTGGAGGGAGCGCAGCAACGCAGGTGGTGCAGAGGGGGGCCGGCTGCTGAGACAGGGCGGCACCATATAAGGGCGTGGAAGGGCGTGGCGCTGTCCAGTGGTCTGACAGGAGGAAACACCCAAACAACTCCGCAGGCGACGCCTCATCCCATCGACATTCTCCACAGATGAAGTGTTTCCACGCTGACATCGTGATGATCAGCAGGTGGTTGAATTCACGATGACATCACAGATGAACATCCAATCCCAAAACCCCAAAAAGAACAGATTCACAGCAAAAGGAAGAAGAGAGGGACAGGGGAGTCTACTCTACCTCTACTCTACTCTACTCTACCTCTACTCTACTCTACTCTACTCTACCTCTACTCTACCTCTATTCTACTCTACTTCTACTCTACCTCTACTCTACCTCTGCTCTACCTCTACTCTACTTCTACCTCTGCTCTAACTTAACTCTACTCTACTCTACTCTACTCTACTCTACTCTACCTTTACTCTACCTCTACTCTACTCTACTTCTACTCTACCTCTACTCTACTTCTACCTCTACTCTACTTCTACCTTGACTCTACTTCAACTGTACTCTACTGTGTGTAAGCATGTGTGTGTGTGTGTGTGTGTGCGTGTGTGTGTGTGTGTGTGTGTGTGTGCGTGTGTGTGTGCGTGTGTGTGTGTGTGTGTGTGTGTGTGTGTGTGTGTGTGTGTGCGTGTGTGTGTGTGTGTGTGTGTGTGTGTGTAGGCAGTGCACCTCGCCGTCTCGCCGTGGACCCGGCGTCTCAGCGGCAGAAAGGTAAACAGCAGGTGGTCGAGTCGACGTGAGCCGCGGCGGCAAGACACCCGTCCCCGCGCCCGGGAAAAAAAAAAAACAGCCGACAAACTGATGAACACTCTTCATAAATAACTTATTAATTTGCTTTCAGGCGAAATCCTTTCAATATCCCAACAATTTATAAGAAGTGCCTCTCAAATATTTATAAGGTCGGGTAAGTGGGCAATTTGCGTCTGACTAATGACAGGAGCAGAGCCTCTAATTACACCAGTTGAACTGGGATTAGACAGTTGCTGTTACTTACAGCCCGGCTGAGTGGCATCACCACCAGCACCAGACGTCCGCCCGCCGACAGTGGTGGAAGCCGCCGCCGCCGCACGCCGCACTAATAAAAGTGTGTCGTTTAATTAAGGCCGGCGTTCCTGCACGTAATAAAGCACCCCGCCTTTGAAGACCGCGCCCGGAGCACCGGGAGATTTGTTCCCGCGCCCCCGCATGTAATTAATAAGACAACAATATTGCGAGGCGCCCGTGCTTTCAGGACGGCGGCGGCGACGCGCGAGCCGGCTAATAAACAATATGGAAATGGTGTTCCCCGGTGAACTGTCGGGCGCGAGAAACACGTGCGCGCACACGCATGTGCACACACACGCGCACACATGCACACGGGAAAACAAACACACACTCACCCAATCGGGCGACGCTTTTGAATGCAAAGTGCTTCATCCCTCTGAGAGCCAGCGCAGGCCCCGGCTGACGGCTCAAGACGTTTCCTGCAGCACTGGGGTACAGTTCAAAGATGGAGGCTTAACCCCACCCCTCCTCCACCCTCCGCCCTACACCCTCCGCCCACACCCCCGCTCTCCCACACACAATCTCGACAGAAGGTTATTGCTGATATCGGGGAGGCTTTGAGGGCCATTATCCGACAGCGCAAACAATTAAGGGTGTCAATAATGAGAGAATAAGAGGGCTCTTTTGTGCGTTGGCCTCTTTGTGGCGGAGGCCCCTCTAGCGAGAAAAGACCCCCACATACTGTTGGACCCCCGCCCCTCGGCTCCCACCCCTCTCCAGTCCCCTCCGCTGGTGTGTGGCGATGTGGTCATTAGCTGGCGATAAGGCAGGGGGGAGCTGCATCCAATTTCACCCCCCCAACAAAAAAAAATAAAACAAGATATGGCGACAGGGCCCCGAACCTGTGGCCCCTACACGGCTCCTTTATGGGGATAGATTTTTAATCAAGATCTGAACATGGTATTATTGCACCCTTCAATGTGATATTAGGACCGCTCGTCTGGATGCATATAGTGTCACTGTCATGACCGGCGTATTGATCCTCTGCCTCTTTGTGCATCTTGTGAATAAATTTGAGACGGTTAAATACCTTGATGACAATTCCAGCGTGTATTCTACAGCCGGTTACACAGCTGTCTCGCTAAAGAGGGCGACGGTGGTACTACAGGATTTTCGGGTGTTGGTACTCGAACGCGGACCGGACCGGAGGCTCCGACCGGAGCCGGACCGGAGGCTCGCGGGAGGGGCGGGGGCTGCCGGGAGGACGGGTTTTGGGGGAACACTGTGCTGTGGTGAGGGTGGGTGGGTGTATTTTACTCTCGATTGTTTATCTACAATGAACGCACGTTGTAATGCACAGTGAGGAACTCGAGGAACCTGTTGAAGTCCTTGACACTGACGCGCTCGGGGGCTCCGCTCCCCTCCCGCCCACCTGCGATTGACGCCTGCATCCGCCCGGCCGTCCGGGGGTGGGCGAGGGAGGCGGGGGGGGGGGGGGCGGGGGCGGCGGCTCTGCTCGGGTGATCATGGGGAGAGGTAGGGATGGAGGTTGGGGAGGAGGGGGACACTGGCTACCCCGCTACCGGGGGCCCCGGCAGGGCAACGCGGGGCCCCTGACTACACGTTTAGGAAGTAGCGCTGGCTGGGAATTGTCCGGAGACAGCGGGGAAGATGGGCGGAGGGACAAAAGGCGGAGAGGATGATCACAGGGAGAGGAGGGCGGGGGGTGGGCGGAGGGCCTTTCATGGAGAAGCCGCTGTCTAGACATCAATGTTCCACAGGAACCCTGAGCGGCTTTTAATATGACTTTGAGAAAGTCCCCCCTCCCCCATACACCCTCCCTCTACCTACTCACCCGAGGAAGGAAGGAGGAGAGTCCGCGTTTTGGGTGGAGATGGGGGATGGCTACTGAGGTCGCAAATTCACTGATCACAAGTTCAAAATTGTTTTCTGATCCAGTAAGTTGTAAAAGTCTTCTGGACAACAGGGATCAACATTCACCCACAAAACTCACCCGTAGAAAACGGAGGTTTAACATGAATGACTCATAAAAACAAAAACACTTAAAAAATATGAGCAGAGAGAGGGAGACGGAGAGAAGGAGTCCATGGAGGCCAGAGCATTAAAAAAAAAAAAAAAAAAAGTGAATCATTTACAATATATAAAATCTAATAATTATTATTAGTTTTAAATGCATATGAAATTTACCAGATAAGTTAAAATATGTACTATATTCTTTTCTAGTTGATCCTACATTAGATAGATACCGATATGCCGCAAAATAATGACCACAAATCAAAACAATGAGGAATGTATGGGGATAGTAGATGCTTGACAGGTTATTCCCTGAGGCTGCAGAGCGGACGCCGCTGTTTGTTTTGCACACGGTGCACATGTTTCTGAGCCGCCGCAAACACAGCAGGTGCAGCGTCGGCATGGCCGCACGTTTGTTGTCTGAAATGTGCACCGTGCACCCTGCACCCTGCACCGTGCACCGTGTTACATGTGTTTCTGCAAGTGGGTTCTGGTGCATGTATTCATGTGTGCACCGTCCTGTGTGTTTGTGTGTGTGTGTGTGTGTGTGTGTTTACAGGGTTGTCTGTGTGTGTGTGTGTGTGTGTGTGTGTGTGTGTGTGTGTGTGTGTGTGTGTGTGTGTGTGTGTGTGTGTGTGTGTGTATGTGTGTGCGTTCATCTGTTTTCTTCAAATCTATGTCCGCCTGTGAGTGCACTCATGTGTGCGCGCGCACCCGCGCGTATGTGTGTGTGTGTGTGTGTGTGTGTGTGTGTGTGTCTGCGTGTAGGCGTGTGTGTGTTTTTCCCTTGCACAGAGCAGATGGGGGTGGGGAGAGAGAGGGGAGTGTGAGGGTAATGGGTCAAGGCTCTATTTTGAACAAGTACTTACTGGCTCTTTAATAAACCTTTTGACCCCCCCATGGGGTCATATATCCCCAAACAACTGTGCTGCCCTGCCACCCACAGAGACTAGCTGTCAGGGGTGTGTGTGCTTGTGTGTGTGTGTGTGTGTGTGTGTGTGTGTGTGTGTGTGTGTGTGTGTGTGTGTGTGTGTGCACGCCGGGCGGGCCCTTGACATATATCAGCGCATCCAACTGAATGGGCTTGAGCGCTGCTACGATGTCACCTTTGAAGCATTACCGCACCTTCAATAAGTGCAGGCCATTGTAAACAGACTCTGCCGCATAAGTCATGGGAATCACGGTCACGATTTGTCGTAAATCGACAACAATTTGACTGGTGACTCAAATGAAAGACGTCCAATTCATTAAATAATTTGGGAACGTGGCGCTGTGTCCCCACGCTCCCGGCTGGCGCTACAACCTGCAGATGTAGGAGTGAATCCCCTCCTCACGGACGGCGGGCAACACACGCTGCCCTCGTCATCAACAACTGCCACAACTGACACGTCGCCAAAGTGCCGACAAAGTGGAGCTCAAAACGCAATGTCCACACCGCCCTCATCATGCTCCTACCGCCACACCAAGTCTGACGTGAGCAACCATGTTTCCCCGCTGCCGACATCCCATCATCGGGGTCTGGGAGCCAGTCAAACAGGTAAGTACTGTGACTGTCCGCCAAAATATGCAAGGTAGTAAATGCAAGTCTGTATAGTTGTATAGCCGTCTTGTACTGTCGTCGCCTGATTCGATTCCTTGTGCTGTCGGTGGTGCTGCCGTGCACGCCGTGCGCTGTGCACGGCGGGCACCGGCATCGCACCGCCGCTTCGTTTCCCTTGTGTGTCCGTTTCAACTCATCAGACAACGTTTAATGAGGCCGATAAGTAGACGAACCCGAATGGTCGAAATGGTGTTTAGTTTACTAATGCGGCCGACGTGTTTCCTGGAAACCCCCTGCGGCGCCATGGCCCCCTGCAGCGCCCTGGCCCCCTGCGGCGCCGTGGTCCCCTGCGTGTTCTGCGCCGATGTCTTAAATGCTTTGAATTCATGTGGGGGTCATGTGAATGGGTTATTAACACCAAATCAGGATTGTGCTTTTCTGAGCCTGGCTTGTCCACCGCGCACGGGACTGTATTTCTATGTATACAGTAGTATGTATGTATCTGTAGCATGTACAGTGTAGTGGTTGAAGGGCCCGGGCGTGCGTTCCGCTCCTGGGCGGCGGCTTTAACCAGCTCCACTACTGACACCTCATAATATCAGCCTCTCGTGTCTCCTCCTTGTTACCCCCCCCCACGCCCAACTCCACCCCCTTCACCCCCAACTCCACCCCCCTCACCCCCAACTCCACCCGTTACAGTCCCTTTGCGAATTGATCTGTTTTTCATTGACTAATCCAATTATTCATATTTTTAGAGCACCAAGTCCCCGGTGGAGCCCCACAGGGCTCAATACTAGGCTCATTACTATTCCGTGTGCAATTACTTGACGGTGATGTCTTTGCTGCGTGTCACCAAAGATGTTGCTTCACTTTGGTGTCACCCTGTGTGGCTATAAATCACGTTTCCAGTGACAAGCCGGCCGCATTATTTCTCTACATCAGCTTAAAACGGCTGGTTTTCACTGCCCCGCCGGGTTGGAATTGCCGCCGGGTCTCGCGAGGTCGCCGTGACGGAGGGAATCATCGAGGGAAGTGACGGTTGAATCCCCGATGACGTCACAGAGCCACACCGACGCCCCCTGCACTGGAAGGTTTACACAGATCCACTCCAAAAGGGTAGAAGAAGAGAGGAACATGGGAGTTCACTCCACCCCTACTCTACGCCTACTCTACTGCCCTCTGCACCAACCTCTGTAGGGAACGGATGATGGAGTCCACAGGACGGATGGTAACCGCTGCTTATTCATGCGTGTATTTGTGCATGTACGTGCCTCTGTACGTGTTCCCATATGTGTTCCCGCTCCACCAAAAACCAGCTGGAGATCAAGCTTGTTCTTCCCTGGGATGAACCGAGCGGACGCCCTTTTGGGAGTGCGCACGTCCGTCCTGAGACGACGGGGCATTGATGAGCAGCCGTCAAATCAGGTCCAATGGGAGTTTCCCCATTTGCATGTGAAAGTTTCTATTCGGTGTGTGACGTATCTCCATTGGCGTGGTGTGTTTTCTATCCGCCACTGGCCCGCCCTTTGACCCCCCAGACGCAGGGTGGGGTCAGGGGTGCAGCCCGCTACAACGCCCCCCTATCACTCGTCGTGTCAGTCGGGCGGCGACGCAGCTCGCCCGTCGCCGCCCGGACAACAGCGCGCGCAACAATAATCTAATTAGGTATCAATGAGCCTGCAGCCTGGGTGTAATTGGCTTTTTATGGGCGTGGCAGGGGGGCGGGGGTACAGCTGGTGGCAGGCGACAGGGTACACCCTCGTAAATGTTTAGTACCGTGCACACCCACAAACACTCACCGAGACAAAGCAATTTACATTTAAGTATATACTCACACACACACACACATACACACACACACACACACACACACACACACACACACACACACACACACACACACACACACACACACACACACACACAGACGGATAAACAAAAACTTGCGCCCTCATGTACAAGTATTGTCTCATACAGATAACACACACAGAGGCATTCACACACACACACACGCACACACACACACACACACACACACACACACACACACACACACAAACACACACACACACACACACACGCACAATACACTCAGAGAAGCATAGAAAAAACACAAGTAGATGCTCACACGTTGGGAAACACACACAGAAACAAACACACATGCACACACAGAAATACCCTCACACACACATATATATAAATATATATATATACACACTTGCACATGCTGTCAAACACAATCTCATCCAAGGACACAGACCTGCATTTGGAAGCGTGCACACACACACACACACACACACACACACACACACACTCACACACACACACACACACACACACACACACACACACACACACACACACACACACACACACACACACATACACACACACACACACACACACATACACACACACACACACACACACACACACATACAGAGATACAGTCGCACGCACACACACACATATACACACACACACATATACACACACACACACACACACATACACACACGCGCATACAGAGATACAGGGGCACACACAGACAGAAGAAAAATGGCTTCAGGGAGGGAGTTCAGTCTCCAGGGTCCGTACTCGCCATCATCCTCTATCAATAAAGCTCTATTTCAGTCGGTCGGATGAAATGGGGCCGGTGTGTTGTGGTAACTCACCGTATGAGGGTACGGAGTCATTTGTTTAAGTATTGGACTCTATGGACTTCCACTTATTCCCAAATCTTTCATCGACTTTTCCACTGGTTTGAATATGACTGAAGAATTACGTTTGGGCTAAAACTATTCTAAATGACATTATGCAGTATCATGCGGTATCATGTAGTATCATTTAGTGTTATGCAGGGTAATGCAGCGTAATGTAGTGTAATGTAATATAATGTAGTCTAATGCAGCGTAATGTAGTGTAATGCAGTGTAATGCAGCGTAATGTAGTGTAATGAAGTGTAATGCAGTGTAATGCAGCGTAATGTAGTGTAATGCAGTGTAATGCAGCGTAATGTAGTGTAATGAAGTGTAATGCAGTGTAATGCAGCGTAATGTTGTGCCATGTAGTGTAATGTAGAGTAATGTAGTGTAATGTAGTGAAATGTAGTGTAATGCAGTGTAATGCAGCGTAATGTAGTGTTATGCAGTGTAATGAAGTGTCATGTAGTGTCATGTAGTGTAATGCAGTGTAATGTAGTGTAATGCAGTGTAATGCAGTGTAATGTAGTGTAATGCAGTGTAATGCAGTGTACTGCAGTGTATTGTAGTGTATTGTAGTGTAATGTTGTGTAATGCAGTGTAATGCAGTGTATTGTAGTGTATTGTAGTGTAATGTTGTGTAATGCAGTGTAATGCAGTGTATTGTAGTGTAATGCAGTGTACTGCAGTGTGTTGTAGTGTAATGTAGTGTATTGGGGGATGGTAGCTCAGGAGGTAGAGCTGGTGGTCTAGTGATCCAAAGGTTGCTGGTTCGATCCCAGGCTCCTCCTGCTTGCATGCTGTAGTGTCCTTGAGCAAGACACTTAACCCCTAATTGCTCCTGATGGCTGCGTCCGTCGGTGTTTGAATAATTGTAAGTCGCTTTGGATAAAAGCGTCTGCTAAATGACTAAATGTAATGTAATGTAATGTATTGTAGTGTAATGCAGTGTCATTTAGTGTAATGCAGTGTAATGCAGTGTAATGTAATGTAATTTCGTTTTAATGTTGTGTAATTCTGTGTAATGCTGTGAAATTTAGTGTGATGTAGTGTAATATAGTGTAATTCAGTTTAATTTACTGTAATGTAGTGTAATGTAGTGTAATTCAGTGAAATTCAGTGTAATGTAGTGTAATGTTGGGTAATGCAGTGTAATTCAGTGTTATTTAGTGTAATGTAGTATAATGCAGTGTAATTCTGTGCAATTTAGTGTAATGTTGTGTAATGCAGTGTAATTCAGTGTTATTTATGGTAATGTAGTGTATTGTGTTGTTGTGACACATCCATGTGGTGTCATGGGATCCTCGCTCAGCTCCAGCTACCACATGGGAAACCTCATAGCATCCGATCTTCTCGTTTTCTCTATACTTCCCTTCTCTTCCACTTCACCCTCCACCACCACCCTATCCCCCGTCATGGCAGCCGTAAGGCTGTGGTCTGGCTCCCCCACCTCCCTCGTCCTCCCACTCCTCCACGGGGAGATCCGGGCGTGCTGGCCGCCGCCCCGACGCGCTACATTAGCTCAACGCCAAAGAGCCGGGGCCGTGCTAATGAGACACGGGCGTGGGCTCTGTAGGTCGTTCATCATCCTGCTCGCTCCAATCCCAACGCCCTTTTATCAGCCTCTGACCGGGCCCCGTGTCATCCGCTCCGACATTAATCAGCTGTCCGGCGAGGCGGGGGCCCAGATAATGCCCTATTAGCCGCCGCACTCCGGAATCATTACAGGCCAATGAAAAGGCCAAGGATTACCCCCCCCCCCCACCCCCCCCTGCACACACACACACACACACACACACACACACACACACACACACACAGACTCACCATCAAACCAACTAAGACCCTCACTGAGAGGATTCTGGGATGAATGTCACCGAGCGGAAATGAGCAAGGACGCACAATACGTCGGCTTCAGGAAGAGCTTTGATTTGCCTTGTTCACTTCCTCTTTGCTCGCTCGCCCACTCTCTCTCTCTCTCTCTCTCTCTCTCTCTCTCTCTCTCTCTCTCTCTCTCTCCCTTTCTCTCTCCCAGAAAGAGAATTCATTCAAGTCATTCCACGGGCTCTTTTGTTTTGCTTCGATGGCAACAGGCCCGTCGCCCTATCAGCAGAAAATTGATAAAGAATTTCCGTGAACCCAAATCGGCTTCTGCGGAGGAGGAGACTGAACATTCCCCAAATCAGAATCAGCGCTGCCCCCGGGATCTTTTATCATATCATCTTTTCGCTGAGATAATCATTGTGCGTGCGCGTGCGCGGGTGCGTGCATCCGTGCGTGTGTGTGTGTGTGAGAGCTCGGAGGATAAAGATGGTCCTCTCCGCAGAATACTCCGGGAGGCACCGAGCTTGTGAACAACAACCCCCGGTTTTAACCCATACATCCTCCAGAACCCATTCCCCGTTCGACATCCCCCATCCGTCTTCCCGGCCTTTTTTTTTTTTTTTTTTGCCATAACTCATTTGTTATCGCCGCCCGAATCTCCACAGTGATCAATGATTATGAATGTCGTCAGAGAGCAAGTTGCCGGGCGCCCAAACCCCGGTGTGGCAACTCAGTCAGTTATGGATCATCATCGTAATTATGAGATATGCCTTCACTTCCCTTTCTGATTATCTGTCGGCATGCACGAGTGAGCTGGCATTAGAGGTAGCAAAACATCCATCATGTGGAGACGCAGGCGGATTAGTAGGGCCAGACTGGTGATAGATCGCCACTGAAGGCCTAATGATTAGCTCCTGCAGTGTCCGCGGAGTCCGTCCGGCGGCCATGTAAAGTGGAGCACATGACGAGCCATTTGTATTCATTAGAGAGCCCAGGTAGCGCATAAAAAGGTACTCTCTCACTCTCTCCCTCACTCTCTCTTCCGTTCTTCCTTTCCACCCGCGCAGTCACACACGCACACACCCACACTCACCCACACACCCACACACACACCCACACACACATACACACACACACGCTCTGCGCGCGCACACACAGCTCTGGCATTAAATTAGCACGGCCTCAGCGAGAAAGAAATCAATTGTGAGTCAAAACATTTGTACAAGGTGAACGCGGGACGCTCGGGCGACAATAAGCAGGTCCAGGTTCCCCGGGTCAGCCCTCTCTCTCTCTCTCTCTCTCTCTCTCCCTCTCCCTCCCTCCGCCCCGCCCGCCCGCCCAGGCTGTGCTGGAGCGCAGCCTCTGAGTCTAGACCGGGGTGAGTCTGGGAGATGAATCCTCTGGACCTGACAGCTCGGCTTGTTCTGTCGGATGATAGCATCTCCCAGCCCCCAAAGCTGCGTTCAGAGGGGGGCTTCACCCCATCACACCAGGGAAGGAACCCTGTATGGATAGATAGATAGATAGATAGATAGATAGATAGACAGATAGATAGATAGATAGATAGATAGATAGACAGACAGATAGATAGATAGACAGACAGATAGATAGATAGATAGATAGATAGATAGATAGATAGATAGATAGATAGATAGATAGATAGATAGATAGATAGATAGATAGATAGATAGATAGATAGATAGATAGATAGATAGATAGATAGACAGATAGACAGATAGAAAGATAGACAGATAGACAGATTGACAGACAGACATATTTTATTTGGCATCACGTTTGATGCCTCTCCTTGGCAGCAGGGAGGCAGGTCTGGCTCCTGGAGCAGGATGAGCTGTGGGGCCGCTGGGTGCACCTGAGTACTTTTAAAGACACACCAGAAAACAAGCTGCCTGTCTCAGGGCAGAGCGCGTCGCTCTCAGGGTCCATGTGCACGCGCGCGTTTCCTCGGCGTCGGCTGTCGAGGTGAAACGAGACAACATGTCGGCCAATTAAAACCCCCCGTGCTGACATCACAGAGGTACCGTGACATGTTTGATATTGTAATTAGTCCGGCGGGGTATCGTACAAGATGTTGGTTCCAAACAGTTGCCTCTCCTGGCGGACGGCGGACGCAAATGCGTGATTCGAAGGAGGAGCTCGGGTTCCCGAGCCGGCGGTTCCCAACCTGGGGTCCCGGGCCCCTTCAAGGTAGGCGTGGAAGATCGTCGGGGGGGGGGGGGGGGGGGGGGGGGGGGGGTCGGTCACGATGGTTACGATGTCGAAGCGTCTTTTGACTGTCGTAAGCCGCGCTCTCAATGTGATGGACCAATCAAACACACTGTTACAAACCCCAGGGACGGGGGTAGAGGGGACAGGGAGCCCGGCCTCAATCGCACCTTGTTGAAAACTGGATTCAGCGGAATTCCAGGAAATTGTGGATGCAGTCGTTGTGAACGGGCTGTGACCTCTGACGGGAACGCTCCAACCACGTCCTCCTCGCCCAACGACACGCCAGAGAGCGGCCGGCGGGAGCGCCCGGTGGGAGCAGCCGGCGCGTCCCCCCTGGCGGCGCCGCGATGAGATGCCCCTCTGCCGGGCCGCTTTCACCGTCTGCTCTGGAAACCACGGCGACGGAGGCATCCCCAAACTAGCTCCAGCAAACCGAGCCTCGGCGAAGAGCGCTGAGAGACGTAGATGATTAAATATTGAGGTGGGGCTGTGGCCGCTGGGAAACGTCGCACCTCCGAAGAAACCGACGTCTTATCCGGGTTTTTTTCGCGGCGACCGATGATTCATTGCACGTCGTCGCCTCCAACAGTTTAAAACTGTCGGGAGCAGCGGCTGAGGCGGCAAACTGGAGGCGCGCGACACTCTAATCTCCGCTAGAGAGAGAAACCCCCCCCCCCCCAAAAAAAACGCCTCCGGGCCGTTGTCGAAGCCGGACCGGCGCTGACATACCACAGATAGTGTCGCTGTAAATCACAGCGGCTGTGCCAGACAACGCTGCTACCAGATAAGAGCGGAACAGCCACCACACCGACCACTTCCCAGAATAAATCCGAAAATGTGTACGAACAACGTGTTGGGACATAAAGACGTGGACAAGTTGGGTACACACGCACGCACGTGCACACACACGCACACACGCACACACACACGCGCACACACACACACACGCACGCACACAAAGCATGGGATTGTAACGTTAACTTACATTTCCACTCATGGCAGTTAAAGCAATTATCCCATTATTTCATGTCTGAACATCTGAATTTGGGCGGGGGCGGGCGGTGTTAGGGGTGTGTGACTGTGAACCTGACGCGCTCCTGGGGTCAGGGAGCGCTCCCTCACCTCACTCCATCACCTGGAGGACCCCCCCCCCCCCCCCCGCCCCCCGCCCCCGCCGATAGAATCTGCGTCCTGACACGCGGCGTGATTAACTGGCGGACGCCGGACGTCGGCGTTGCCCCGGCGTCGGCAGACGGAGGAAAAAAAAGGAAGCCGGCGCCATCCAGCGTGACATCCCATTATATTAAAGCCCCTCATCAGATAGGGCCTGTGACACCGAACGCTGGGGTGTAAAGGCACCATGGTGGAAACAACAAAATCACAGGGATAGCCGCCACTCAGCGGTTTGAACGGGAGAAAAGGGGGCGTACAACAAGCGGTCCGGGGGGGGGGCGATGCCGGATGGCGACGGATCCTTTCCCGCGCCCTTTCCTGCTGAGAGGGTTTCAAATGATCCAACGGACCGAAAAAGCCAAACAGAGACCACGGACGAAGAAGATCGATCACGTTCGCTGCCGCCGCCGCCGCCGCCGCGTGGGCCGCGTGGGCTGTGCGGCCCCCGGCCGTCCGTCGGGCGGACCCGACAGGGGCCCCCTCCAGCGGCTCCTCGGATCGGTTGTAACGCCTCGGCGCCGCTCTCCCCCTGCCGCCGTGTCGGGGCGTAAGAAGCGGCACTTGACCTTTGCAGAGGAGCAGGCGAGGGTCTTCCGTTCATTAGCCGTGTCGTTTCCTCTGCCTGTCCGCCGCCGCTGTGCATAAATTCTTCGGTGATTCTTCATAAATTCTTCTGGAAACGTGCGGATCAGTGCGCCAATAAAACTTCTGGATTTTTTATTTTTTTTAACGGGCCCTATTTGCAGACGCCGCGCCGTGTCAGGCCGGTTGAAGGCCGAATTAGTCTTGACATTTAGGGAGCGGGGGCAGGTGCTCTGTCATTAGGACGCCACCAGGAAGACATTACCAGGAAGACGCCGCCCCGCCCCGGGTGACTCCCACTGATACGGCTCTGATAAGGGATGAGGGATGAGCGGCGCTGCGTCCGGCCCCGGGACGACGGGGGAACACGGAGGGAGGAAAAAAAAAACCCGGGAGGAATCCACGACAGGAAGGTTTTACCCAAACCAGGCCGAGACTCTCCCCCACTGTCAGTTGAATGGGTGGGCGGTGCTGTTGGGGCTGCGTGCAAGGCTCCTGGAACCGGCCCTCCGCCTGGTGGCTCCCGATCCATAACTTGTTTGCGGGTCCGCACCGGGTGGACGCTCTGGGGCGTATACGTCTACAGGCTCAAGACAGTCACCAGTTATTTTCCCAGTGCTGTCGAGGCCTCCCTGCGTTGCCGTCCGGATGAAACAGCGTTTCGGAAGCACAGGTAATGAGTCGCACCGTGCGACTTTTCGGCCCCTGTGGAGAGCTCTGTCTCTTCTCGCGTCGACTCTCCTTTAACGGCTGTTCTCACCCCAAGCCACTCGAACACGTCGTCAGCAGTCGTATCGCCGTCGGCCTCCCAGTGACGTTTGCCGGGGCGGAGATAGAAGTCCCTTCGTTTTCTTCTCAACTGCTCCGGTGAAGAGAGGAAGGCGCGCAAGGACCTCGCCCGGCTCCGGCCGCGCGTCTCTTAGAAGAAAATCGGCAAATTGGTTTGCGGGTGTCTTTGTGCGGACAGGCGCATCGTGCGGCTCTTAGGACAGGACGCAAGCGCCTCGATGTTCACGCGGCCTCTAGGCTCTCCGCGGACGTTGATTTGACCCTTTCTCTTCACCAACTGGGGTCCGTGTCGACGGGCGTCACGTCGGGACGAGCACCGGTCCGAGCGCAGCCCGCGCGCGGCTGGTTGCTCCTGCGGCGTCACAGTCACGGATCAGGGGTCGTGTGCGCTTCCCGCCGCATCTGCGGGGGCAATGTCCTTGATTCGAGCGCCTGTTTTTCATATCACCAATATCTTAATTTTCTTACCGCCTCAAATTGGTAGGATTTCGTCTCTGGGACCCCGATCTGAGAACGTTTGTGTTTGTTAGATCTGATTTAGAGACGACATCATCATCAGGGAGATGAAAACAGTCAGTGGTGTATTACATTAACACTACATTACATTACATTTAGTCATTGATCAGACGCTTTTATCCAAAGCGACTTACAATTATTCAAACACCGACGGACGCAGCCATCAGGAGCAATAAGGGGTTAAGTGTCTTGCTCAAGGACACTACAGCATGCTAGCAGGAGGAGCCTGGGATCAAACCAGGGACCTTTGGATTACTAGACGACCAGCTCTACCGCCTGAGCTACCATCCCCACTGTGTATGTTCTCCAACAGTAAATGAAATGAAGTAATGTTTGAGTTTTACTACTAACCGTTGTGCTGGGGACGCCCGGGAACCTCCTGACGGTCCCCCTGGCGGTCCCCGAACCCCAGGTCAAGACTCCGTGTTGGCCCGCTGCTTTAGAGGAACGAACTAATGTCGCTGTGTCGCCACGTGCACGGTCCCCATCACCTTGCTGCACGTTCCACACGTCCAGCCGTCCTCCGGGCACCTTCCCATGGTTCCTTCTCATCGACTCTTCCTGTTTTTTGAGGTTCTTCACGAGGCGGCGCTTTACCGTTTTGTTGTTGTTGTCCTTCTCCTCCTTCTTCTTAATCACCGGTGTCTCTCTCTGCAAGCGGGCCCCTGCAGGGGCCCCAGACGTGGGGAATTCGCCCCGTCCTTGCACCAGTGGCTCAAGCAGCGAGAGGTTCCGCCGCCGCCCGCGGCGACAGATGCGCGGGCGCCGCCTCACCGAAGCCGCCGTCAGGTAACCGGGCCGCCGTGGCTCCCTGCGCGCCCCCCGCCCCGCTCCCGTCCTCCTTCCCGGGCCGGCTCCGCTCGCGGTGGGCAGCGAGGCGGCATGCCCCCCCCCCGCCCCCCAGGGAGGAGAGACAGCCTCCGTCTGTCTCCTCCTCTCTGTCTGAATGCTCCGTCACTCGCTCCGGATGAGGCTTCCTGGGGATAATTAGTCATTACCGCAGGTGAGAGGAACGGAGAGGGATAATGAGACGGAGAGAGAGACGTTTAAGGCCCCTCCTTCCCTGCCCATTGTTAGGGTTTCACACAACTTCGCCTCGGCGATGGACGCTGGATGCTGGATGCTGGACGCTGGATACTGGATGCTGGGCGCTGGGCGCTGGACGCTGGACCCTGGTCGCTGGACGCTGGACGCCTCTTCGTCGCCACCCCCACCTCTGACCGCGACCTCCCGCTCCCCGGGGCGGAGGGGCTCTGTGGGTGGAGGCGACCAGCGGAGACCGGAGGGAACCCGAACTGCGTCGGGGAGATCGGGAGGTCGCTTTAGGTTCAGCCTCCATGACGGCGGTTGCCGTTTGCAAGATGCGGAAATGGATTTCGCGAACCCATTTCCGTTGTACAGCGTGCCCGTTCAGCGCGAGGGGCCCCGGGTCGGTCCTCGGTGGTTGCTCTCAGCCCGTCCGGCCGCGTCACCGACACGGAGCAATAACAATGGCGGCTCCTGAAGACGACGGTGCCGATGCAGTTGCAGAATTTGTTTTTGCAGAAATAGATGTTATAACGGCAATAAAACACCAAGAGCCGTGTGCGCTGCCGGATTTTATCACCTTTTTTGCTGTTCCTCCGGCTGGATTCAGAGAGATGTCCCCCAACAAGAGTCCAGTTTTTGGTGGATACAATATTTATACTTTTTACACCCATACAGTATATTTTGGGGGGATATTCAGCAGATATACCGAGAGCATCTCTGACGTAGATTGTGTTCACGCCGTGATAGCGTTTGGTTACCCTGATCGGCTGAGGGTGTGGTCTGTCGGGGCCTGGATTCAAACCCGAGGCGGCTGCCACTTGTGACAGGGCCTATAAAGACGTCCCAAGAAGGACCTGGGGAACCAGGCTCGGTCTGAGTGGAAACCCGGGCCACTTGAGGAGCGCCGGTTTAAAAAAATGGCCTCATTCTGTAAGCGGCGCCTCGGGTCCGCGTCCGGATTCTCCTTCCTGTCGGCGGGTCTCCGTGCTCGGACGGCGTCTGTCGCAGGCCATGACCTCACGCCGTGGGGGCCGTGGGTTTTTATTTTGTGAGGGGCGCCTGTGATGAATATCCCTCTGGAAAGCAGAAAAGCAGGGAGGCGCTCCACGTTGCTGGCTCATTTCCCCATCGTCCAATCGGACGAGTTCAGGGGCGGGACTTCTGTGGCGACAAAATGATTGCGACTGGAAACGTCCATCACGGAGGACGAACTCCATGGAGCGGCTGTCTCCGGACACCAGGATACATACACAGTTAGTCGGTTATTTCAGATGACTCAGTTGAGCTAGTTAATAGCGTCAGGCGGTGTTGAGTCTGTGATGACCTCACAGCAAACCAACCGTTAACTGGTTTAAAGTGACTGACAGATGATTCTGTCAGTGTCAGTGTTGAGCTTGAAAAACGCCCCTGTGTGATCTGTTCCTCATTCTGGACATTGAGCCATTTAATACTGAGGGTATCACCTGCACTGGGCCCCCCGCCCCCACCCCTCCCCGCCCCACCCCTCCTCCCCACCGCGCAGCACCGTGCCCCCCTGCCGGGAGACTCAAGTGTAGTCATAATATAGATTCGGCGTGTGCAACCTCTGCCTCACATACGGATTCCTGCTCCGATTATCCGCGATGTCGTGTGCACTTCATTGCAAACCTCGAATGTTGTCTTTTTCCCTCCCCGCCACCCCTCTCCCCCTCTCCCCCTCTCCCCCTCTCGCCCCCTCGCCCGCTCAGATTGAGCTCCATTCTCAGGCTCTCTGCATTACCCCGTATGTGTGAAATTGGACATGGCCACTTCGACCCCTGCTGGCCCCTCTACCTCACACGCCTTCTCTCCGGTATCTTGACCCGGCCCGTCTGAATGCTAAATTCAATCAAAAGCGACGCAACTGGGATCAAGGGGCCCACATTCACAGTTGCTTTTGGCTTCGGCTCCGTTTGCTTTGAACCAAATCCCACCGGTGGACATCGGGAGCTCGACTAAGTACACACTCAGCCCCCGATGGCTCTGCGGCAGGGCCAGATCTGGTTTTTCATATATTCTCTCTCGGCGTGAGCCAGGGGCGCCGGGAATCGTATGCCAGAGCTTTTATTGATCCTGAGCACGTTCCTACGGAGCCCCTGCCACTCTGCACATTGAGTACACATGAACCAACACAGGCGCTGCAGGTTTTCATTATGTGAAATGTAGATGTGATTGAGAAACGCTCCACCGCCGGGCGCTGGGTGGTGGTGACTACCGAGGAAAAGGACCCGGGGGAAAAAAAACAAAACAAAACAAAAAAAAAAACGCTGTGTGAAACCACTTGAGAAAGACGCACGAAATGTGAAGCCTAACGTCGATTGTAGACAGATCATCGGATTCCAGATATATTTGCGAAAATAATGAATTGTCATCAGCTGGATGAAAACGACTTCAAGGCAGTTTTAATATTTGACGCGTATATTACCTGGAATGTGAATATCATGTTGCTCAGTTATTTTCGACTCTATTTCATATAATTCTATTTCTCTCGGATCGGGGGGCTCAGAAAAGTACAGCCAAGCATCGCCGGCCAGACTCCGGTTGTCCGAGGGGAGCGAGCCGCGAGCCCAAACCACAACCCCGAGCGATGCCGAGCGCTGCCAGGGACACGGAAGCAGCAGCTCGGCGGTGGGGGCCGCGGGCCCGGCGGAGGTCACGGTCAGGGCCCCCGAATTGTTGGAACAACCTCACACAGCTGGCCAACGGGGCGCACCGGGCGCCGCTCCAGTTTCCCTTCGCTTGGGGGTCACTCTCGCGCCGGACGGGGGCGCTCGCGGTCCCACTGCCGTGCGTCCGGATCCCGAAAAAAAAACAAAAAAAAAACGTCTCTCTCTCCCCCCTCGGACCCGGGTGTTGTTTTGGAAAAAACGATCGGATTCGAAATTCTGAATTTTAAATCCTTGGGTTCCTGACCACTTTTCAGGAGCTTACAACCGCCTGGGACTCGGCGGTGAAGGTCCCCGGTGTTCCAACAGCCGTACCGGGCCACGGTTGCAACTCGGGGGGCAAAGGCTCTCGGCACAAGGCCCGGGGGTCGCTTTCGAAACCCCCCGTGCCGGCGCGCCTGCGGTGCGGGGGCGGAGGAGGCAGCGGACGAACCCGCCCTCCCTCGGAGGAGGCTCCACAACCGCATGGTTTGCATTTGCAATCAGAAACGACTCCCAAAAGGACTGCCAGCGCTTTGAGCTGCGGTAACACGCCGCATGTGATAATGATGGAGTGCACGCAGTTTGGGAGCACACGCACACGAAAAACACACGCACATGTGTTGGCGGGCGAGGCCCTCCTGCAGGACGTGACGGGGTCGTTATGGCACCGAATAACTTTGCAGCGGGTCTCCATGACAACCGGCCATTCCACAAAGGTTAAGGAATTCCCAGGTCTCCGGTGCCCGCGCCGTGGCAGAGTCGACTCAGAGGGGCGTTGCATCATGGGATGTCTCCACTGCTAATCCATTTCAGATCCGCCGCCTCGAAGACCGCGGCCCACAAAATGATTTTGTTCGATATTTCGCCACATTCTTCTTTTCTGGCCCCCCCGCCTCCTACAGATTTTTGGCCAGAACTTTGATTTTCTTTTCTCCTTCCTCTTCTCCTCCTCAGAGAAACTGTGCGTTTGATTTAGCAGAGGGTGGAACGCGGCCTGGGCGGTTGAGCAATGAGGTGCGGTATGCTCGCTGCTCTGGGAAAAAAAGTGTAAAACAACACAGGAGCTGCAGCTTTTATCTGAGGAATGTTTAAAAAGCCTCGCCGTGTTCTGGGGTTTTTGGAGGGAGAACGGGACTCACCGAGTCAATGTTGAACAGCTTTATTCAATAAGGCTACGATAAATGATCTAATTATCTTATCGTATCTTATTGTATCGTACAGTTTTTTTTTATTTTGATATGTTATCTTAGCTAGAATTAAGGTAATATGAGTATCATATTTTTTTAACTTTACAATTATAGAATAATATAATAATATGTTTATTTTATTTAAATGTAATAAAGTAAAAAGTAATAAACTAATTGTTTACACGTTTATTATTTCTACGCGGGTTTGAAATGGTAAAATGACATTTCCTTTTTAAAAATATGGTATATAAATTCATAAAACGAAATATGATTTTGTTTACATTTTTAGTAGATGTATTTAACAATTTTTATTTAACTATGCAAATATTTCACTTTCAATCTAGTCTACAAACAAATGCACTAAAGATTCAATAAAAATCCTGACATGTCATAATTTAACCTTTTAACTTTTAGTATTTTTTCGGCATAAATTCAATAACATTTACACTGGCATTTTTAAATATCCAACAATTATAAATTGATAAAAGATGTCAGACATTATTACAGTTGATCGTTGTATTTTATATTTCTCTCGTCATTATTACATTTTTGTGCCATTTTCACAAAACCAGAGGAAAAGCACCAGGCTCAGAGCAACACAGCAACTAATAATCATGAATTAAATAATAATACATTTGAATTCTGAATTAAGCATTGTGTGTGCATGTGTGTGTGTGTGTGTGTGTGTGTGTGTGTGTGTGTGTGTGTGTGTGTGTGTGTGTGTGTGTGTGTGTGTGTGTAAAGAACTAAATTCAAGCTCACATTGTCATGAGTGTAGGTTGAAGTGTCTCTGCGCGCTGAAACACCGAAACACACCCGCACACACACACACACACACACCCACACACACACACACACACACACACACACACACACACACACACACACACACACACACACACACACATAAACACACACACACACACACACACACAGAAACACACACACACACACACACACACACACACACAGAAACACAGATAGTCAATAACAACAGAGGACACAGCACACAGACTCAGACAGACATAAATACACGCACTCGCTCGAGAGCCAAAGTACATTTTCACACACACAGAACAGAAACACACACACACACACACACACACACAGAAACACCCACACACACAGACTGGCTCTCCTCCCGGCGTCTGGCCCCAATAAACACAAGTCTGGATGAAAGCGACTCCTCATCTCCTGCCACATCGGAGTGACACATGGAGCGCGGTTTCCAGGGTGTGTGTGTGTGTGTGTGTGTGTGTGTGTGTGTGTGTGTGTGTGTGTGTGTGTGTGTGTGTGTGTGTCTGTCTGTCTGTCTGTCTGTGTGTGTGTGTCTGTGTGCAGTGGCAGTGGCCTGCTGACCTCTGGCTGACCTGGGGGTGGGTGGGGGTGGTGGTTAGGCCAGCCAAGCCTTATGGAAGCACTTTAAGAGGAAACACACACTATCTACCAAAGTGTAATCTGTAGAACACACCAGTGAACAGTAGCAGAGATATACTGTACATAGATAGATAGATAGATAGATAGATAGATAGATAGATAGATAGATAGATAGATAGATAGATAGATAGATAGATAGATAGATAGATAGATAGATAGACAGATAGATAGATAGATAGATAGATAGATAGATAGACAGATAGATAGATAGATAGATAGATAGATAGACAGATATACAGACGGACAGACGGACAGGTAGATAGATAGACAGATAGATAGATAGACAGATAGATAGATAGATAGATAGATAGATAGATAGATAGATAGATAGATAGACAGATAGATAGATAGATAGATAGATAGATAGATAGACAGATATACAGACGGACAGACGGACAGGTAGATAGATAGACAGATAGATAGATAGACAGATAGATAGACAGATAGATAGATAGATAGATAGATAGATAGACAGATATACAGACGGACAGACGGACAGGTAGATAGATAGACAGATAGATAGATAGACAGATAGATAGATAGACAGATAGATAGATAGATAGATAGATAGATAGATAGACAGATATACAGACGGACAGACGGACAGGTAGATAGATAGACAGATAGATAGATAGACAGATAGATAGACAGATAGATCTACTGTTTATCTATCTATCTAGAACGAGTGAGATCTGTGGTACTGTAATTACACTAATAGTCACGCAACAAAACATAATCGCCCAACTTGAGGTTTTCAAACTATGGCTCACGTGACCACAGTACAGTACGTTCTGTCGTTAGTATTTGGCTGCTCTGACGGTGAGAATCCGGGAGTTATCCGTGAGTTTGAACCCTTCCGGCAGGCTCTTAAAGAAGAAACGGCGACGTCGCTAAGGGAACCCCCTTCCTTCTCCCCCGAATGGCGAGTAACACCTGCATGTGAAACTGTGCAAATCCGCAGGGCAAGTCTTTCTAAACTCCAGAACCTTCAGTACCTCGAAGCCCTTTGGCTGAACTATATGTGAGGATGCAATACTGTATTGAAATATCACAAATACTCTGAGACATTGCTGACATTCGTCATAAAAAAAAAAACCAGGATGTTAGGATATATAATATTTTGGAACCATATCTTCGTAATTGGCCATTACTCATCCGTGACGAGCTGGATCTCACCGCGGGCGTTTTAGTTTGAATCCCATGACTTTTCCACTGATCTCATATTTAGGCGCTGCCATCAAACGCTTGCCTGGCCGTGCTCTTTGTCAGAGCAGCGGGATTGAGACATCGCTGTGATCTCGGCTCCGTGTGAGCGATTTGGGAGGAATGCTGCGAGCCTTCAGGTGCAGCCAGAGCCGATCTGCGTTCTGTTACCCTGCAGATGTCGATCACACGTCGCTTGCATGTCGAAGCATGCTGCCGGAGTGTGTGTGTGAGTGTGTGTGTGTGTGTATGTGTGTGTGTGTGTGTGTGTGTGTGTGTGTGTGTGTGTGTGTGTGTAAACTAGAAGATATAATGTTTCTTTGCTCTGGCATGCTTTTCAGTGTGTGCATGTGTGTGTGTGCCAGTATACATGGTCGTATCACCTTGGAGATAGAGTTGTACTGTGATCGTGTACTCTTTGTGTTTGTGTGTGTGTGTGTTTGTGTGTGTGTGTTTGTGTGCGTGCGTGTGTGTGTGTGTGTGCGTGAGTGCAAATGTTTTTGACGTGCTTGTAAAATCAAGTACAACATCAATGCAATGGAGTGTGTGTGCGTGCGTGTGCGTTTGCTTTTGCGTGTGTGTGTGTGCACGTGTGTGTGTGTGTGTGTGTGTGTGTGTGTGTGTGTGTGTCTGTGTGTGTGTCTGTGTGTGTGTGTCTGTGTGTGTGTGTGTGTGTGTGTGTGTCTGTGTGTGTGTCTGTGTGTGTGTGTGTGTGTGTGTGTGTGTCTGTGTGTGTGTGTGTGTGTGTGTGTCTGTGTGTGTGTCTGTGTGTGTGTGTGTGTGTGTGTGTGTGTGTGTGTGTGTGTGTGTGTGTGTGTGTGTGTGTGTGTGTGTGTGTGCATGATGGCATGTTATGGAAGGTGCACATTCTTGTAATATACGTGCGCGCACAAAAGTCCACGTCACACAAACAAACAAGTGAAGGGATTTCACGTGCACATATTTGTTCGCTCAACAATCCTTGCCAGAGACCACAACAGGATCCTGGTCCCGTGAGAGCAGCTGAGTCTGAGCCGCTCTCTGTGATGCATGCTGGGTAAGCACAGGTAACGTAGAAGGGAACGGACGGCACACCAAAATGGCTCCCGCTTGAAGGATTTTATTTCATGCCGTGACGTTTCGAGCACAAGGCTCTTCCTCAGACTTCTGATACACCATTGTTCATATCATGCATATACAAACTTTCATATATATGCAAATTTTACCGGTTACTTTAAAATACCCAGATTTGCATGGATGGACAACATATATATTCAAGGTTCAATAATAAGATATATCGAAAGAAATACAATTCATGTACCATAAATATTTATTATAACAACAAAGGACTCAAATATATTCTATCTATTAGAAGCGCCTCTGTGTAATACAGAAAGTATGTATGCTATTTAGACCAAGGGCACTTGTAAACACCATGAAACACAATAAATAGCAGGGAACCACGAGATGACCCAACATGCAATATTATAATTGCAGATCTGACGCAGGATGTAAGACATACTGTACATGCACAGAAAAGGGCGGATGTCGAAGTCCTCATTCAGGCCTTTTGGGGCCAAAGTGCCCAGTGTATGAATTCTGAAAAGTTCACCTTTAAGGAGCATATGATTAATGTCTCCCCCTCTGCGTGGATGTTTTATAGTCTCCACCCTTACATATCTGAGTGTGGGAGTGTTGTATTTTACCTTGGAGAAATGTGTCACCACAGGACTAGGTGTTGCATTGTTTCTGATGGTGCTGTACTGCTGTGTTCAGCAGCTCAAGTTTTTTGAGGTCTGGTGGTCTTACCGATATATGCCCGTCCACATGGGCATTTAAGAATGTATACGACATTGGCAGTGGGACATGAGACCACATCTTTGATGTCATATTTTCTAGGGGGTGATTAGGGTGATTGAACGAGTTGATTTTCTGCGTGAAATGGCATCGTTGTCCACAGGTAACACTGTCGTCACATGTGCACAGGGGTAATTTCCAGAGGGAACCGAGCTCAGAAAATGGGATGGTGATGGAGGGGGAAGATCCTGCCCTCACCAACATCTTACGCAGATTAGGGGGTCTCTTACAGACCACACCAGGGGGTTTAGAAAAACAGTTCTTAAGCACTGGGTCTAGCTCAAGGATGTGCCGAAGTTATTTTATTGCGCTTTCTATGTCCTTGGGTACAGGCGAATACTGAATAGCACAAACAGTACTGCCTTCGGTTTCTTTTGGTCTCGTAGGAGCAGGGCAATCAGTTCATGACAAGTTCAATAAACGTGATGAGGCACTTAATCCAAGTCTCTTTATATTCTCCTATCCTCCATCCTCTATCTCCTGAAAGCGCTCAGGTTAGGGCGTTCCCCATCCTCATTAGAGCTGCAGATCCGTCTGATTCGGGGGGGCTTTTTTTTGAGAGCCGTGGGGCCGATATGATTCACCGTGAAGAAGAGGGTTTCTAACCATAGGTTTACGGTCTAGGCCCGTTTTAAGGCTGCTGTTTTCTTGAATTACCAGTACGTCTAGAAAGTTCACTTCATTTGCATCAGATGACATGGTGAACTGCAGGTGTTTTGTTTATAGAGTTAATAAAGTTGTGGAATTCTTGCAGTGAAGCCTCTGGTCGTGTCTGGATACCTTTTCCAATTTGAGATGCACTGAATGAATGGACCCGCCCGGTGGTTCAAGATCCGTTCTTCTGTAGCCAGAGGCTTCAGAAAGTAGTCCACAAAAGCAAAGTTTTTTTCTGTTAGTGATCCAATAGCTGCAATAAAAGTTCTGCCTGGGGTCATATCTGCTAATGCATGTGAATTTTAAGTAAAATAATAGGAAAGCGGATGGGGGCTCACTCAGGTTGTTTGATATCGCCTTGTTCTTGCAATCTCTAGTAAGTCTGTCATGGATGTCTTTTTTGACTTCTGAATTGGGGTTACGGTCCAATTTTCCGTAGAATGTGGTGTTGTCAAGTTGTCCCATCACCTCCCACTCATATGTGTGTGCGTTCCCATCGACTATAACTGTGGCCTTCATCTGTACTCTGAGTGACCCATGATTTATCTTCCTTCAAAGCTTCAAGTTCCTCCCGTTGTTGATTTGTCAGATTATTAATCACTTTATATTCCCCTTCTTTTGTTAAGAATAGAAGTGATGTCCCTTTCTACCACGCGACAATATGTGTCAAGAGATGGGTTTCTATATTTAGGTGTAATGAAAGTTGATTTACCTCTGAAGGGAGGAGATGCGCTTGTAGTTGATGAATAGCTGGTCACAGGTAGAGTACCACTGTCTCCAGGGGGATGAGGCAAAGGGAAAGGCCAGTTCTCTTGGTGCTGCTCATGCTTCGGACCAGACGTGCACTGATTCTCAAGGCCCCAAAAGTCTTTCTATCACCGCGTGACCTTTGGCACTCCCCTGCCTCCACGCTGCAGAAGGTCAAGGTCGATGGTGGAGGCGGATTCACAAGCTTCACTTTCCCCCCCTCCGGGCAGAGACACTCCCGGAATGAAATCACGCACACGGTCCTCCTCCGTCACAGGCTCGAAGGCCGATCTTCAACAGTCTTTGTTGTTGTTTGCGCAGCAGTAGATGAAATCCATATTTTGAAACACAAACACGTGAAACACGATATAAGGTCAAGTGTTAAGGTAGCCATCACATCTGAGGCCATTGAGAACTACGAGGAAGTGTTTTAAAAGTGAAGTCTATCTCTCTGCAGTGGAATGCATACAGGGTGGATCCATGATACTTAGGGCCTGTGTGGCAGCTGGGGCCACGCAAAATATTCTACAGGTGGAAGGAAGAACGGCTTTCATCAAATATCAAGAGTACAGACACAGAAGTTGGAGTGAGGTTGAGTGTTCCGGCGAGATAACAACCTGAAGCCTCCAAACCAACCATGGAGAGCCTCCATCAATTACCTCCATGAAGAGCCTCCATGAAGATCCTCCAGAAATATCCTCCATGAAGATCCTCGATGAAGAACTTTCATGAAGAACCTCCATAAGGATGCTCCATCAAGATCCTCCATGACGATCCCCCATGAAGAACCTCCTTAAACATCCTCTATGAACATCCTCCATGAAGAACTTTCATGAAGAACCTCCATGAAGGTGCTCCACGAAGATCCTCCATGAAGATGCTCTATGAAGATCCTCTATGACGATCCCCCATGAAGAACCTCTATAAACATCCTCCATGAAGATCCTCGATGAAGAACCTCCATGAAGATGCTCCACGAAGATCCTCCAGGAAGAACCTCCATAAACATCCTCCATGAACATCCTCCATGAAGAACTTTCATGAAGAACCTCCATGGAGACCCTCCATGAAGATCCTCCATGAAGAACTTTCATGAAGAACCTCCATGAAGACCATCCATGAAGATGCTCTACAGGGATGAATGGGAGGAAAATCCCAAAAGACAGAATTGAAAGAATCTGAGCTGCTACAGGAAGCGTTTGCAAGCTTCTAAAGTTGTCAAAACAGGAGTTTGAGGGCGTTTTTGATTTTTTTTTAATGTGAACCTGTAAACAATTACAATAAACAAAATGATCCTGCTTCAAATTCATGTCATGTTTAACATGATAGGGTTCCTTACCTTGCCCTACTCTACCTTACCTTACCTAGTCGACAGCGCCTTTCCAACATGGGATGAAAGCCATAAATGCCACTCCGACACTAGATGTGTTTTCTCCGGGAAAAAAACAGTTGAGATTGTATGTCCTTTGCTGACAGACGTCCAAATATTGGCACTACACTGGACGTAACGTATATACCTATTGTTGTACGTACTGTATCCATAACAGCTGTTTCATGCGGGAACAGACTCCACACAGAACTCCGTAAAGGAGGCCGATGTGTGAATGACTACCTACTGCCTTTGCTGGATATTTTTTATCCAGCAATGTTACAGATTCCATGTTGGAAAGGGGCTTACCTTACCTTCCTCAAGATTATCTTACTTTACCATACCTTTTCTTACCTTATCTTAGTCTACCTTAAGGTACTTTACCTTACCTTACCGCAGTCTACCTTACCTTACCCTACTATAACTTACTTCACCTTGCTCTAGTCTACCTAACCCTACCTTACTCTACTATACCTTACGTTACCTTACCCTTGTCTACCTTGCCCTGGCTTAACTTACTATACCTTACTTGATCTTACCCTAGTCTACCTTCCCTGCCTTACCTAACCCTACCTTACTTAACCTTACCCTAGTCTACCTTGCCTTGGCTTAACTTACTATACCTTACTTTACCTTACGCTAGTCTACCTTACCCTACCTTACCTTACCCTACCTTACTTGACCTTACCCTAGTCTACCTTCCCTGCCTTACCTAACCCTACCTTACTTAACCTTACCCTAGTCTACCTCACCTAACCAAATCTAATTTTACCTTACCCTAGTTTACATTCCCCTACCTTTCCTTACCCTACCTTACTTTACCTTACCCTAGTCTACCTTATTCAACCTTACCTTACCCTACCTTACTTCACCTTACCCTACTTTACCTTACTATACCTTACTTTACCTTGCACTACTTTACCTTACCTTACTCTACCTTACCCTATATTACCTTACCCTACCTTATCTTACTCTACCTTACTTTACCTTAGCTTAGTCTACCTTACTCGACCTTACCTTATCCTACCGTACTTCACCTTACCCTAGTCTACCTTACCCTACAGTACCTTACTTTACCTCACGCTTGTCTACCTTACCCTACCTTACCTTGCCCTATTTTACTCAACCATACCCGAGTCTACCTTACCCTACCTTACCTAACACTGCTTTACTTTACCTTACCCTAGTCCCTAGACCCTAGACTTTATTCTACCTTACCTACCCATACCTTACTTTACCTTGCCTTACTCTACCTTACTCTACCTTAAATTACCCTACCTTACTTTACCTTACCATAGTCTACCTTACCCTACATTACCTTACCCTACCTTATCTTACGCTACCTTACTTTACCTTAGCTTAGTCCACCTTACTCGACCTTACCTTACCCTACCTTAATGACCTTACCCTAGTCTACTTTACCCTACTGTACCTTACTTTACCTTGTGCTTGTCCTTACCTTACCCTACTTTACTCAACCATACCCTAGTCTACCTTACCCTTCCTAACATAAGCCTGCTTTACTTTACCTTACCCTAGTCTACCTTATTTTACCTTACCTACCCCTACCTTACTTTACCTTACCCTAGTTTACCTTACCCTACCTTACCTTACCTCACCTTACCTTACCTTACCTTACCTTACCTTACCTTACCTTACCTTACCTTACCTTTTCTTACCTTACCTTTGTAAGCTCACACATTAATCAAACTAAACTACATGTCAGGTTATTCTCAGATTCTGGTCAGCTGTACAGTATGAGCAGGGGTTAAATTGGGATTTGGGATCTCTGGGATCTCTTTCAAAAGAGAGTTGATTCCCAGAGGAGTGGAAACATCATGAGGTAACTAAAGCGCTGTACTTTCTCACCTGCTAGTAGCAGCAGCAGCGCGGGCGTTAACAGCACGGCGGCACATATGGTCCGCAGAACTCCTGTCAGGTAGCAGACGGCCACGACGCCGTTAGCGTATAGTGCGGCAACTGGCCACGCCAAGAAACACGTGTCCTACGAGAATTAAACACAAAATCCACGCTTTTTTCTCCGAACTACATGCGTGTACGTGCCGGAGGTGTTGATGTGGCATTTTTTGTTCCCAATATCCTATGGGTTTGTATTTCAAACACTGAGGATTTGCTTACTGAGATTGTTGTGATGGAGTTAAGTACATTATTACCCCTCCCCTCACCCCTCACCCCCATGGGGATGGACAGGCGTTCCCTGAAGGTTTTTTATCTGTCTTTGTGTCTGTTTTTTTTCCGAACCGTTCCCATTTGTGAGATGTGGATTATCGGGACCATATGTGAGGTTCTGGAAGTAGCGACCACACAGAGGTTTAGCTTGACCTGCACCTCCACGCAGCTCCTAATCCCTAAAACCAACCAGACAACCCATAAACACTCCCTGAGTCATCGCATCAACCTTGAAAAAAAAGCTTAACTTTGTAAAAAGACAAATGTTTTTTCAGCGTTTTCTCAACTTAAAATTGTGTAAATAGCAATTTTAGATAACCGAAAAAATATATGTTGAAAAAATCAAATCATTTTTTAAATTAATCCAAGGACTCCAATGCAAACATGTTGTTGACCTTCTATCCTCTCTCTCTCTTCCACTACCTCTGTCTCTCACTCGTTCCCCTCCACACCAAGAGATGAGCTGAAAGAAAATCTGTTTCTTGCAACTGTGTAATGGCTTCCACATGGTGGCCCTGGGCTGGGAGTCTGGCAGGGGGGGAGTCCACGAGGCTTTGAGGTGCACATGCAGCGCTTTTCACAGCTCCAACCCTGCGAACAAGTGGGAATCCTGGGACGCTGATCGGCCTTTTATGAGCTGGTTATGCCCTGTCTCCTGGAAGATTACGTCCCGGCGGGGGGAGGCAAAGGACATGTGGAGCGGTTGAAATTAGGGGACCGTACTTGGAGCAAACTCCCCATGCGCCGCACGGCAAAGGCACATGTGCACACACTCGCAAACTGTTTATTTCGCGGCGGTGTACTGACCGACTGGTGATTTATGCACAGACAAACAACGCAGAAGCGCAGGTAACCAGATGTGGTTCTATGAGCATTTGCTGCTAAAATCCCAGTGATAGGGTCACAAAACACATTTGGTTCCAGTCTTGAGGTCGGTAACATACACAGGAGAGAGAGCTCTGCTTCCATGTTGTTCCTTATAGAAGAGCAGGTCGATCAACATCCGATTGTGGTTTACTGAGAGAGAGAGAGAGAGAGAGAGAGAAGAATGACAGAGCATAGAGGAGGAGGGCGTAACACCAATGTTCCCACTTATCAAATCCTGGACCGGGAAGGCCCGTCGCTCCCGTGCGCATCGACATAACCCATCCCGTAAACACCGGAGAGAGGGCTCCAGACAAGAAGAGCAACTGCCCCCAGCGCCCCTCGCAGGCTGGTGAATGCACCTGCAGCCAGTTAATCCGTCAGTGTCTGGCGCGGCTCACTCGGACCAGCTGTGCGGCAGCGCTCACCGGAGGGTCGTCTGGAGAAGCAGCAACACATTTCCCCCGCACGCCGGATGATAAATAGAGCGCCAACAAAGCCGCCCATTCAGCCCTGGCTAAAGAGCCTCTAACCGATTCCTCGGGGATGAACGATGAGGGAGAATTATACCCCCCCCCCCCGCCGCCTGAATTGCTGCAGATTTTCTCACCCTCCACCCTCCATCCTCCGCCCTCTCCCCTCCGCGAAGGAGTCGCCCACATGGAAGCCTTGAATCTGACCTGACTTGAATTTGGGTGCTCCTATGGACTCCATGGTCCTTAAAGTGCACCGACACATTAACGCACTCTGTCATACGTCTCCCCAGCGGCTGACACAGTGAACGGTTGCACATTTCATCTCTATTTTCATTTTTATTGATAATTTCGTTTTAGTTTTAGTTTGTTCGTTTTTGGATCTCAAATATGTTATATTCTCAGTTTCTGCTCTGCCCTGAAAATAAACAAAGGGCTTACCTTACCCTAGTCTCCCTTAGAGCACCTTACTATACCTTACCTTACCATGGTCTACCTTACCTTACTATAAAGTACCTTAGCTTACCCTAGTCTATCTCACCTTACTATACCCTAGCTTACCTAGTCGACCTTACCTTACCATACTTTACTCTAGTATACCTTACCTTACTTTACCTTACCAAAGATTTTCTTACTTTTCCATAAAGTACCATACCTTACCCAAGTCTACTTTACCTCACTTTACTTTACCGTACACTAGTCTACATTATCTTACTTTACCTTAACCTGGTCTACCTTACCTTACTATACCTTACCTTACCCAAGTCTACACTACCTTACTTTACCTTACCCAAGTCCACACTACCTGCCTTACCCAGTCTACCTTACCGTATTTACAGCTCGCTCGGTACTGCAGCTCGTACATCAAGGTTGCCCTGTCTAATTCTCATCATTAATTGTGGGGCGTCCTGTGGCTAATTGGTGCCTGCGTGCAGCGCTAGCTATATGTAATTAATTAGCCGCTTCCATTACCCAACAACGCCCTCAGCGGATCAAGCACTGCCCACTTAATTAAGGAAAAACCACCTCAATTAAGTCCCGCAAAGAGACAATCCACCTTTTGTTTAAGGACAATACAGTCATAGATGACGTCTTGTCATCACTCCATAAGAGTAGTGTGCCCATTCTGGGAGGAAAAGTCTGTCAAATTGTTCAGTATTTAGGCTGAACGGACAAATAAAAACTTTGAGATACACTTGTAATTTAACATCACAATTGAAATGATACCGTAATAATAATCATTAATATTTTTATTATTGATTTATTTTTGTTGTTGTTGTTGTTATTATTGTTGTCATTATTATTATTATTATTATTATTATTATTATTATTATTATTATTATTATTATTATTATTATTATTATTATTATTATTATTATTATTATATCAAATTGCTTTTGAATTTGAAAAGTTGGAAAGGAAAAGACCCGTCACTGACCAGACCTGCTCCCAACACACACACACACACACACACACACACACACACACACACACACACACACAGACACACACACAGACACACACACACACACAGACACACACAAATGTCATGCTTGCCACCACAGATTGAACTCCAAAAACATAACCAGTGGCCGAAAATGAGGACAAATACAAATATTTTTTTTCCGGACGTGAGATCTTGTCTAGAAAGCTTATCACAGTCGGGGAAAATGGTTTTGGCACCAAAACTGGAGAGTTTCATTTTTTCTTTCTTCCGATAAAAAACAAAAAAACCCCAGCATGCTTGGAGTGATAAGGTTTTTGAAGCTTCGCCCTGG
>NC_137210.1:27553196-27555696 GCF_960531495.2 Zeus faber
TCAGCCCGCTTGTCTGTCTGTCTGTCTGTCGCTCAGTCCGTCTGTCCGTCTGTCCGTCTGCCTGTCTGTCTGTCTGTCTGTCTGTCTGTCTGTCTGTCTGTCTGTCTGTCTGTCGCTCAGCCCGTCCGTCTGTCTGTCTCTCTCCCTTGCTCGCTCACTCTGTCACATGACCTTGTTTATTCAGTGCGACCTGTGATGAACAGAAACATCCTCAAAATCTGTAAAAATGAGTTGGGGCTTTTTACCGGTAGTAAAGTATAGATTATAGATTATAGACAGATAGATAGATAGATAGATAGATAGATAGATAGATAGATAGATAGATAGATAGATAGATAGATAGATAGATAGGTAGATAGATAGATAGATAGATAGATAGATAGATAGATAGAGAGATAGATAGATAGATAGATAGATAGATAGATAGATAGATAGATAGATAGATAGATAGATAGACAGATAGATGGATAGATAGATAGATTCATAGATAGTTACTTCATTCACACGATGCCGTTTATTTTGTGGATGATGTGGGAACACGTTATCCCAGGTACCGATTTCTTTTCTCTTCTTTTACGGTGGCACAGCGACCAAAACCACGCATCCCATAATGCTTTTCCTCGTACCACCGCAAAAGATATTCATATATTTGTATATAAATTGGTTATTTATGCCGGGTGTGTGGCGGTGTGAACATCTCTCCTATCAATCCCTCCCTCCCGCTTCCCACTGTTCTCACGCCGCTCTCTCCACCTTCCTCCACCCTGCAAGCAACAGCCTCGCCCCCGCACGCGATAAGATTTAATATCACAACACGGCGCGCCTCCGCCCGGCCCCGACGGAGGCGCGCCCGGCTCCCGCGGCACTGCTTTCATTTTATCCCCCCCCTTTTTTTTTTTTTTTGCGGCGGCGGCGGAAGCCCTCGCCTCTATTATCTGTCTCTGACACCTCTATAAATGTCCGCTCCGCTCCCCGAACCCTCCTCCTGCCTCCCGCTCATACATATTGATGCAGGAGCGGGGACGCGGGGGCGCCGAGTCCCAGGATCCTCCCCGAAAACACACACGCACGCACACACACACGACGTCCCCAGGAAGACGAATGGAACCGTTGAGGGCCGGTCCGGGGCCTCGGCGCTGCTTCACCGCTTTTGATTTCCCCCCTCGGCGCAAATCGAAATCAAGCCTGTTTCTCGTGATTATTCCGTTGTTCCCGGTTTTCTTTATCACAGGGTTCCGTTGCCCCCCCCCCCCCCCCCGTCTTTCTAGCCGTTGCAGACGCAGACAGTCGCCGGGCAGGTTTCCCGTTTGCGCACGGTTCCTCCACCGGAAAAAAAAACAAACAAAAAAAAAAATGACGGCGAGCGACGAGCGCGGTTTTCTTTCGGTTTTCTCGACTTCGTTTCGCTTTGTTTCTGATCCAAATGGTTCCGCGCGTCGGTCGTAGAATCCCGGATCCCGTCTCGGAACGGCGCCCCAGACCGCGCGGGAGGGAATCTACGGCGGGGCCGGTGGGAAACGCACGGGGGGAGACCGCGCCGCGCTGCCATTTTGTTTTCGGATTCTGGGAAGCGGCTTTTTTGTGGAAATGCCGGCATCGTCACTTTTATTGCTTCTTTAACCTTTTCCCGAGCGGGCGGAGGCGGAGCGAGACAGCTTAATGGCGACGCTCGGCGAGCCAATAAAACGTTGGCGTTCTCGCGCCGGGCCACGGCCTGGAAGGAGTGGGAGCCTGTTCTCCATCCTCCGGCGGCGTAACGGAAAGGGTCCGTGGGGAACGTCGGCGAGGCTGTTTTCAGGGACGGACCGGTCCGCCGTGACCTCGGCCGACTCCGGCAGCCGCTCCGCAGTTGCCCCTTTGTCTGGCGACGCAGCGTTTGAAAAAGGCCGAGGCTTCTCGAGTGCTCGCTGCGTTTGTTTCGGTCAAAGTTGAGAGGCCCTGACGCACGGAGGCTCCGGTGAAGGGAAAGTACCACACCGACATTTACATTTGTTCATTTATTAATTTGGGCTGGAAACAATCGACCATTGGGGCCACCTCAAATATAATTACATTTCATTTTATCATATATTATATTTACTTGTATTTTATTGTATTTTATTTTATCTCATTTTATTTTATTTCTAAATTCAACCGGATACAATTGCAAGATTGCTGTAAGGAATCAGGATAAAAGTTATTTTATTTTTGTTTTTTTATGTAAGTACTCGCTTTTAAATGTACTTAAGTATTAAAAGTAAAAGTACTTGTCATATCCCGGGTCCTGATATAACACAGTGTGTGATATTCCATGAAGTACCTCGGCAGCTTTGCTCTGCAGATCCTGATTACAATTTACAATGGAAAGCAGAGGTGCCGTCATTGGGTAAAAACTCGTGTTAATATAGAGCCACATTTTTTGTTTGCTGAAGTAAGGTGACTGTGTCAGAAATACAGTGTACTGTGTTAAAAAACATAGATATTTAGAGTTATTTTTGGAGTGAGAGCAGAAAGTAAAATG
>NC_137210.1:27560696-27568196 GCF_960531495.2 Zeus faber
CTTTTATTTGTTCAGCCTGCGTGTCCCGTTTGACACTTGTTTTTTTGTTGCATAGGTATTCAAATAGAAAACAAATGACATAATATTGTCATATTTGGAGGTGAAGCGATGCTCTGGCTGGTCGCTTCAGGGGCTTCTTCTACATCGTCACAATTTCTTTAAGAAATTGAATATGTAGGACGGCTGCTGTCTGTTGTACTTTAGTGTAGGGCACAAATTTTGGGTGATTAGGGTCAAAATGTGGGAAAGAGTGAGACTGGACAAATGTTCAGCTCAACAGACAACCTGTGGTTCAACTTGACGGTTCAAGTTGAGTGTAAACATTGACTTTATGAGGAAATAAAGGAAATGAAAAGGAAAGCGGCTCCCGCTCACCACAGCTGTGTCTCTCCATCGCTGTTTGTCTCTCCTCTCAAAGTAATTTTTTCTATTACTTTAAGTTTCCTCAAAGTAATAGAATTATCTCTCTTTATTCGTAAGCATGTTTATACAAAGTCCACCTTCCGTCATTTAGATAATAGGCGTGTCATCGCAGTAGATTTAATCAGCCCATTCGTACGGGGGATAAGGTCGAGAACTTCTTTGCAGCTTTTGCTCACGGCTACAGTCTGTGACCAATACCATAGTTCCATAAAAAGCTTTGACGTGAACACACACACACACACACACACGCACACGCACGCACACACGCACACACACACACACACACACAAACGAGAGGTGTTTTGACAAATACTGTATATCGGCAATAAACAGGCTTTTCCTGTTATGTCTGTTATACCAATAAATACAGACAATTTAAATATAAATATTTTGTAGGACTTTCGATTTTTTTCTTTGCATTCCAGACTATTTGTGGGGTTTTCATTAATTTACAGCCTCGAGGCTGCAGGGAAAGCGAATGTGCGTCTCAAAATAGCCAAAATGCTCTTTTGGAAAAAACGTTATTACACATTTCAGTAGAAACACATTTATTCTTCATCCAAAATGATCAGTATGCTATATTTAGTATTTTTTGTTTGTTCAAATTGTAGGCTATAATTATGATCTACCATAGCTACTACAAAACCCAAATAATAAAATCCTATTTAACCAGTTAATGACAATAAAGAATTATTATATTATATTATTAAATAGATGTTAATGTTTGTATTAAATGTGTTATCTTTTGATTTTGAACATAAATTGTATTTGTCAAACATCTAAATAATATAAATAATAATTCATTTTTAAATTAACAGGCTGCAAATGAGTGACAACTGCCACTTGAATTCTTAAATAAATTAAAAAAAATAAGAACATAAGAAAGGTTGAATGGGAAATATTTTTCATGGATTAGGCAAATTTATGTGTTCATTCTTCATCTATAACATGAAAAATAAACCGCGCACTTGACTTTGAGGGGACGCGCCTGACCCCCGTGACCTCAATCCTCCCGTGACGTCAAATCCCACCCGTCGAGGCGGTCGTCGGTTCACCGGAGCCACCGGTTCGGAAAGAATGCTGGAAAAAAACTCTGATATTTCCAAAAAAGTGGGTTTTTTTTGTTTTTCTTTAATTTATCGTGTGATTTGAGCCGTACGTGTAAAATGACGTCACGGGGACGTCATTACCCGCAGGTCTTGGACAAACTGGACTCGGCAATGTTAAATAAATGTTTAAATGAATAAAGCGTGCATATGTGAGGTGTACTCCGAAATACCTCATAAAAACTGAATGAGAATAAAAATACATGTCTTTGATTTAAAAGTTAAACCGGCATTTTTTGGGGGCGTTTTAGAACGGGCCAAACTATATTTTTTACCTTTCAAGTTGAGAAAAAACCCCTAAAAGCTAAAGACTGAGGGTTTCTAACAAACGAAAGCCTTTATTTCATTTCTTGGGGGGGTTTCGGGGCTGCGGGATCCGCCTCCCCCGCACGCACACCGGCCTCCGTGGATCCTCTCTACCTCTTTGAAGGCCCGCACGGCCTGACGAGGTGAGTGAGACGGGGGTGAGAGAGGGAGAGAGAGACACAGAGAGACAGAGACACAGAGAGAGAGAGACAGAGAGACAGAGAGAGAGAGACAGAGAGACAGAGAGAGAGAGACAGAGAGACAGAGAGACACAGAGAGAGAGGGAGAGAGGGAGATGCAATTTCATGCTCCGCAACGCTCTGAACAGCCCTGATATCGCCGCGTCTCGCAGTATAACCCTCCACCCCGCACCCCGCACCCTCCACCCCTCCACCCCTCCACCCCTCTTTCCAAAGGATTTTATTTTTTGGGGGGGGGGCATATGAATATGGATTCAGTTGTCCCACTCACTTGAACCAATGAGCTGCAAACCAAATACACACGCACGCACGCACGCACCCTCTCTCCGGCTTATTAATTGAATTTCCCGGGTATAGGACTATACCACGTCACACTTGGAAATTCAAGAAACGGCTCAACATGTTTCCTCCTTTTTTTTCAATATAAAACTGTTTATTTGGAAACATGGTTAAAATGTACATAATATATATCCCCCCCGTCCCCAAGTCTCGCAGGGGTTGTGCTGATATTTCTTTCCAGATAGTCTGATGCTGCGCTCCCCATAGAAACAGATGGATCACCGGATTAGGACTGAATGGAAAAGGGGCACAGTGGGTGGATGGATGGATGACTGCATGGGTGGATGGGTGGGTGGATGGCTGCATGGATGGATGTATGCACGGGCGCATATGTGGATGGGCGGATGGATGAATGCATGTGTGGATGGGTGCATGCATGGGCGGATGAGTGGATTATTATAGGTTGCTTCTGTGGGCGCGTGGACAACGTGTATGTGTGGCCTTCTCTCCTCCTCGTCCCAGACACTGATCAATAGACGCCAATTGGAGTGATCAGTGGTACCAGACGTGCCCCCCTCCCCACCCTCCCTAACCCTGGATGGGGGTGGACTGGATCCTTGCCCCCATTAGCATCCACAAGAATGGAAGAATGGAAGCAGCGCGGGGACCACATGGCTCCATCTCCACCTCCACCACCACCACCACCACCACCACCTCCTCCTTTCAGGTTTCCAATCACTGGCACATGGGAGCGTTCATCTTTAGTGTCCTGCCTCCCTGTGTGTGTGTGTGTGTGTGTGTGTGTGTGTGTGTGTGTGTGTGTGTGTGTGTGTGTGTGTGTGTGTGTGTGTGTGTGTGTGTGTGTGTGTGTGTGTGTGTGTGCGTGTGTGTGAGATGGGGGTTGGGGGTGTGGGGGGGGGAGATGTGTGAGGGGGGTCCTACTCCTGTCTCCAGAACCCAAAATCTGGTCGGAGGAGACGCTTTCCAGTCATGGTTCTCGGGGACCCCGACGCTGATTGTTACACTACAAGTCAGAACTCGAGAGAGGGATATGGGCTCAATTAAGCCCCAATTAAAAGTCTTTATTTATTTATTTTTTTTCAGGCTCTGTTTTCCCAGTAAAATCTTTGGTTTGTGGTGGCAGGTCACAGTCACACAGTCATTTTCATCTTTTTGTTGTTGTTGTTGTTGTTGTTGTTGTTCGTATTTTTGAAGGAGAGTTCACAAACAAACAAAACAAAACAAAAAGCAATAGATTTATATGCTTGGCAGAAGGGAAGATAAGCAACTCCCCAGCAAAAAAAAATAAAATAAAAAATAAAAAAAGAATGTGTGGATCGGCCAGTCCCTCCATCACCTCCATTAAATTAGATATACACAATGTACAGAGCTGTGGTCTCGGCCTTGGAGGTCTTCCCACCTGCAGGCGTCCAGAACCATCTCTGCCACAGCAAAGACCCAGAACAGAACGTCGGTAAAAAGTCACGTGTGTGTGAGTGTGTGTGTGCGTGTGTGTGTGTGTAGGGGTGTGGTAGAGAGGGTGGGTGGGCGGTGCCCCCCCCCCTAGTCGCTCTCCTCCTTGTCCTCCTGGATGGTGGTGGTGGAATGGTTGTACAATCCCTGCGCCATCAGCTGGAGGGCCAGGCCGTTCTTGAAGCCGCTGGCCTTCTTGATCTTGGCCCGCTTGTTCTGGAACCAGATCTTGATCTGGGACTCGTTGAGGCTGAGCTCCTGGGCCAGGCTCTGCCGCCGCTGCTCCGTGATGTACCGGTTGGCCTGGAACTCCGTCTTCAGTCTCTGCAGCTGCTCGGCCGTGAACGCCGTCCGCGGCCGCTTGTCCTCCTTGTCGTTTTTGGTCTTTTTCAATTTCCGTGTCCTTGGGCCTACAGTAGGAACGATAGTAAAAACGACAATATAAATATTCAGGGCGCGGTGGAGGGGCCCCGCGTGCGCGCTGTCTTTCCTGGACGTCGGCACCGAATTGGAAATGACTCAAATAAAACACCGCGAGTTACTCCAGAGTCATTTAAAGGCAATGAAAATATGACATGATTTTGAAATATATACACGTATACAAATCCAAATGTATAGTATAATGTACAGAGCCATGGACTCAATATATAAAACGCGTGAGAAAGGGCCAAAATATAAATACAATATAAAAACAGCAACAATACTTCTACAAATAATAAATACAACAATAATCATCATAAACAGAAACAGTAATAATAATAATAATAATAATAATAATAATTATAATAATAATAATAATAATAATAATAATAATAATAATAATAAGTACATCAATAATAATAATAACAAGGAACAATACCTATGATAATACTACTATTAATAACACCACTAATTATAAATACATTATTTATTATAATATATTTTCACTGCATATATGTATTTAAGTATGTATGTATGTGACGAATAGACCTGTTGAAACTTGAATATTGAGATAACAATAATACTACCACTCATAATAATACACAATAAATAATAATAATAATAATAATAATAATAATAATAATAATTGTAATAATAATACGATGATGATAATAATAATAAATATAATGATGATAGTAATAATAATAATAATAATAATAATAATAATAATAATAATTTAAAAAAATCACAATCATAATCATAATGATAATCATAATAATAATTATAATTATAATAACAATAATAATAATAATAATAAGCTGAAAATACTTAAGCTATGCTTTTTATTTTGAAGAAAATTAAATAAGTTAACAGAATCTTAAACAGGATATACTTTGTTTTATTTATTTTTTCGACTGCCCTACTAATCCCACGAGTACTCTGACAGTACATGATATACAGTAGGTCTATGGGGATATTAGCAGGGTGGGATGTATGCACCTGTATTAACCTTTATGTACCTATATTAACCAAATACACTTCTCATTAAACCGAAAAGCCTGTTTTCAGTCTACGGCAAATAGCAACGTTTAATAGCAAGGCTTTATGAAGGAGAGCGCGTTTAAAACCCTCTTCGGGATTTTAATTTAAACCGAATAGTGAGCTTAATTTAGTATATAATGCTTTATAAAATACAGATAAAATTGATCGATAGACAACCTACGATATGAAAATTTTCTGAAAACCTTTTTAGTAAAGGTAATCGAATTATGTATTTTAATAGAAGTCGAATTATACATTGTCATTGAAATCTAATTATAGTTTTAATTGTATTTTGATTTGTATAATAAACAGATGTTTATTTTCATGAGAGGCCTATGGGTCGTTTTCCAACGACATTTGTGGAACATTAATCTACTATTGTGATTTAGTTTCAGTGGATAAAGGTTAGCAGAAATGAAAACTGTTCGGGTCCAAATTAAAATACCCCAATAAGAAAAATGGATGTCTTTGGATATTTGGAAAAAAAAAACCGAGATATTGTATATTTTTTAATGCACGTTGAGATACAATGCAAAAGCAGACCAACGGAAGAGAAAAGTAATTGGCTGTATTTTTCAATGAATGCGGATTCAATGTGATAAAGCATCTTTACAGACCAGAGCCACGGATAATCATGCAAAAGGGGGCGTTTAATGAATTCAAAATGTCGCCAGGAATGGGGTCTGCTGGGCTGATATCCAGCGTCATTTACTGCTCTTTTCCTCGGGACTCCGCGTTCCGCCTTCGGACACCGGGGCCGTGCAGCGTGCATCGGGACCAACTGACCCGCAGCCGCTCTTTCTCCAGTGAAATGTGAATTAAATTGTCTGTTTTCTGACTCAATCAGGTTTCACAACATGAGAAAAACGGAGACGCACAACGCTGCCAAAACCTCTGCAGGCTGCAGCACAACGCGGTGCATGAGGCCAAGTGTCATTTACACGGTCCGACTGCACTTTATTTCACCAATAACTTACACAAAACAAATAACATAACGACCAAGTGAGAAATACATAATAGCATATGAACACAAAGGATAAATTATGGCTCCGTTATTTACATAAAGATACCTTATTTATGGTTTACTTATTTCGTATTCCTTATTATTATTATTATTATCATTATATTATTATTATTATTATTTTCTATATCTATTTCTTTTTTTCTCTCCTTTTTTTGCTGTACTGTGAGGTGAAAGCGGCTTTGGAAATGCTTGGTGACTATAGTTACCTGTGCCTTTGTGCGGTTATGTTCCTTTCACCTACAAAATCTTGTTCAAAATAATATGTCTCCAATTATAACGTGTGAGAACACTCTTGTAAACAAAAACGTAGGTTATTCCATTTTTTCCCATCTTAAAACCGGCGTGCTCAGTAAAGCAGGTATGTTTTACATATATATATATATTATTATCTATGCATCTTCCTGCATGAGGGCTGCTCTACATTCCCAGGTTGCACTAAACATCCCGCGGGGCAAAAGGCCGACACGGTATTCAACCGTACAAGTGGTTGTGTTGTTAATTATGAACCATCTCAACTACTAACTATATTTGATCAATTTCTTTTCTTTTTTGACAATACATTATATTCCACCATTCATCACACGTTTACCCAAAGCGACTTACAATAAGTACACCTGTCCCAGTATCAAACCAACTGCATGCCACAGCCAAACATTCTCCAAAAACACGCAGCACGAGCAGAGTTACAGTTTTCTTGCGTGTATGCATCCATTTGCTGCGCGAACGTGTGTGTGTTTGTGTGTGTTTGTGTGTGTGTGTGTGTGTGTGTGTGTGTGTGTGTGTGTGTGTGCGCGCGTGTGTGTGTGTGCATATGCTTTCAAAGTTGTATTTGCTCCCCCGTGCACCACATTGTATTTTATGCCGAAGGAAATGCGTCGTCTAAGTTAAGTTTTCATGGCTTGGTTCAAACGCATCTCGTCTCCATCGACCTAACCTTAAAACACCTCGGTGTAGTTTGCATCCACCAACAGTTTAGCAAGGCGACGGTATAAATGCATTCTTAACTCTGAGCGGATTAAAGCTACAACCATCATTATTATTATTATGGCATAATGTAAACACAATTTGAATCAAGTGAAGCCATGGCTTATATTAAACACATCCAGTGGCTTTTTAAAATTAAAACATCTTAGTAATAATAATACAAATAATAACAATAATGATAATAACGATATTAATAGTTGTTGTTGTTTTTATTAATATAATAATAATAATAATAATAATAATA
>NC_137210.1:27573196-27583196 GCF_960531495.2 Zeus faber
TCAAGGCAGTATTTATTATAGAATATAGTTGTTTTGTTATGTTATTTGTTATTGCCTAATAGCAGTTCATTCAACCACACACACACACACTATAAAATGACTGTAAAGTCTCCCCAAGTACAGAGGCATGACTCAATCTTCTCCTTTAAACGGAATATGATTTTTTTTTTTTCCAGCTTTGAAAATTCTTTCCACCGTTTTTCCAGCACAGGACTGTGCTGTGTACATGTTTTTAACACAACAAAAGGCCTTGTCCTCCCCTCCGGAGCCCAAACCTGTTGGAGTCCAGTGGTGAGCCACCAGGGGGCGCACATTCATACCACCTCCATCATGACAGATTGAAGCTACAGCATTTGATAAAAATCTAGAGACAGACAGACAGACAGACAGACAGACACACAAACACAGACACACAGACAGACAGACAACGTGTTCATCATTGACTGTAGCTGGTGGAGGTGTCTCACACAAGGAATGGTTCCAAGGTTATAGAGGGAAAGGGTATAAACTGCGATTCCTCTAGGAAGCAGTGAGACGACAGCAGAGCCTCGTTCTTTTCATGATCCGTGTGTTTATTTCTCATATTTCATACAGGTCATCCACGGGAACAAAAGGAACTGAAAGTTGTTCCCCATGGTTTGCACGGTAATAACCTCTTAAGTGCTAATCATGTCAGTCAGAGAAGGAAGCGGAAAATGGTGACGAATGCAGTTTGAGGACTGATATCTGACTATGGGAGCATATGTGTGTGTGTGTGTGTGTGTGTGTCTAAACACAGTGCACGCCGGCGTCCTCGTTGTGGTTGCAGTCCCCTTTGCCCCAGCCCAGGTGAGTGCAGTCGAACACGCTCTTCTCCGTCCCCCGGCAGCGCAGCTCGTCAATCCAGATGGTTCCGGCGCCTGAGGGAGGAGATACGGGCGTCGCCGGCACGTCACACAGACACACACACACGCACACACACACACACACACACACACACACACACACACACACACACACACACACGCACACACACACACACACACACTGTGTAGGTACATAGGGTGTGCATGCACACTTCAAATATACACATTCAATACCAGTGGTGCTATCTGTCTATTTATAAAAGTGCAAGTACCACATTGACATTTCAGTAAAAGTATAAAAGTACTTGTTCATAATGTATGAGAAAGTAAAAATACTTGCTCTTAAATGTTCTTAATGTATGAGAAAGTAAAAGTACTTGCTCTTAAGTGTTCTCAGTGTATGAGAAAGTAAAAGTACTTGCTCTTAAATGTTCTCAGTGTATGAGAAAGTAAAAGTACTTGCTCTTAAATGTTCTTAATGTATGAGAAAGTAAAAGTACTTGCTCTTAAATGCTCTCAATGCATGAGAAAGTAAAAGTACTTTCTCTTAAATGTTCTCAATGTATGAAAATGTAAAAGTACTTGCTCTTGAATGTTCTCAACGTATGAAAAAGTAAAAGTACTTGCTCTTAAATGTACTTAATGTATGAAAAGGTAAAAGTACTTGCTCTTAAATGTTCTAAATGTATGAGAAAGTAAAAGTACTTGTCAGTCACATCCATTGTCCTGATATAACAAAGTCTATAATACTTCATAAAGTGTCACTGGAGCTTTTCTTCTGCACATGATGCTCATGCAGATTCAGATCACAATCCTAAACAAGACAGACAGACAGACAGACAGACAGACATGCAAACAGGCAGGCAGACAGACATGCAGACAGGCAGACAGACAGACAGACATGCATGCAGATAGACAGACATGCAAACAGGCAGGCAGACAGACAGGCAGGAAGACAGACAGGCAGACAGACAGGCAGGTAGGCAGGCAGGCAGACAGGCAGACAGACAGGCAGACAGACAGCCATCCCTCACCAGGCGAGGCAGTGAAGGTGGCGACGCATCTCTGGAACCCCAGCATCTTGCAGATCACTATTCCGTCCAACGTGTCGAAGCTGTCGTCGCACACCGTCCCCCAGACGCCGCTGTGCCGCACCTCCACCCGACCCCGAGAACTGGTCCCCACCAAGCGCACCTCCACTGAGAGGGGGAAAGCAGGCAGACAAAAAAAGATAATAAAAGTTATTAATAACTTTTATTATCTTATCTAAGTTATAATTATTATTATTATTATTATTATTATTATGAATAATAACATTAATAATAATAATAATAATAACTTTTTATTATTACTCTTTGATTGCCTTCTGTCACTTTGTGTTCTATGTTGGCTATGAAAGGTGGACTACAAATAAAGGTTATTATTGTTCATATTTTATCATCATTATTTCCAGTTTAAAAATAGTCACCCTTAATACAATTGTAGAAGCATAAACAGACAACCAAACAAACAACAACAAACATCCCCCCCAAGCCAAAAGACTACAGGCTCAATTTACACTCTGTGGCTTGTCCTGGCTCTCCCTTGGGTCCAGCAGGACCTGTGGGGCCACTGGCTCCTATGGAAGAACCAGAACACGGTGTTAGAGGTTTCTGTCCTGAAAAATGGAGGTGGGTTCTTCAGCCATGGATTGAAAAAGCACCACTGCAGGTTTTGGTCGGATCTACTAAATAAGAGCGTGGACAAACGTTTGTGTATATTTACATCTTTACAATATAAATGAAATCAACTCAAGTTGCTTGTCATTGAAACTAGGGAAGAATGTGCATGTAGCTCAGCACCATTAGTTTTAGTGGGCGCCACGCCCACTTGTTGCGACGGCACTTGTTGCAAGTAAATTAACTGTTCACACTTCCATCATTTCTCAAACATGGGAATTGGAAGGTAGGCTGTCGAGAGTGTTTTTTTTTTTGGAGCAATGTTTTCGGGATAATGGGCTGTCTGACAAATGGCCATTCGGTCCAATGGGACATTTTTTGGACTATTGGGGTTTCGGAATAATGGCCGTCCGAACAACGGGCGGCCCCCTCTTGAGTGAGTGTTCGTGGACTAATCTGACGGCGGGTGGTGTAGATGGTTTTAAGCATACGAGGTCGGCATTTCACATGAAGGGTGAACTCACCTGTTGTTCCATTCAGTCCAGGAAGTCCTGTCGCACCTGAAAAGGCCCAAACAATTCAGAATGGACAACTTGACCGTTAAGGTAAAGGTGCACCACAAGGGATAAATAACCAAAACAAAGAAATCAGTGGGAGCAGGTATGTATTCTTGGTTGAACTCGTGTGAACAGTTTCATTCGGTTTGTTAGATAATTATTAGAAGCCGTTTGTGGGGAAGTGGATCTGCCGACCTGGAGCTCCTGCAGGGCCCGGGTGTCCAGGAATTCCTCTATCTCCATTCGGACCTGGCGGGCCTTGGGGGCCTGGGAATCAAGAACCAACCTCAACAAACACCAAAGGTAGCCACATACACACACCCCAATAAACACACCAAGCAATATACAGTATACACACATATACACACAAGCTACAAGCTGGAGGTAGAGAGGCTTCATACCAGTCATACCACTGTCCCCAGTATCGCCTTTGGGTCCGACACTCCCAGGAAGTCCTGGGTGGCCTAAGGAATGCACATAAAATACACAAAACTATATATATATATATATATATATATACATATGTATACACACACACACACACACACACACACAGACACACACACACACACACAGACACAGACACACACACACACACACACACACACACACACACACACACACACACACACACACACACACCGATCAGCCACAACATTAAAACCACCACTAATAACTGCTAACATTGTGTAGCTTCCCCTCCTGCCGCCAAAACAGCTCTGACCTGTGGAGCCATGGACTCCACAAGACCTATGAATCCCACTGATGCTCCATCGGAACGGACCCTAACCCCACCCATCCACATGATGTGGAAGAAAAGGTGATTTAACAGACCAGGCCACCTTCTTCCATCGCTCCACGGTCCAGTTCTGACACTCACGTGTCCATTGTAGGTGCTTTCAGGGGTGGACAGGGATCAGCATGGACACTGTGAGTGCTCCCATACTTCTCCCATACTTCTCATTGATGCCTCCCTCGGCATCAATGAGCCTTGGGCCAAAAGACCCTGTGTTCACCGGTCGTCCTTCCTTGGAGCACTTTTGGTAGGTAGTAACCACTGCATAGCAGGAACCTGACCAACAAGACCTGTGGTTTTGCAGATGCTCTGACCCAGTCGTCCAGCATCACAATGTGCTCCTTGTCAAAGTGGCTCAGATCCTTACGCTGCTTCAACACATCAACTTCAACAACTGACTGTTCACTTGCTGCCTCTTATAATAATAATATATAACAGTATATATATAATAATAATAATATATAACAGTATATATATAATAATAATAATAATATATAACAGTATAATAATAATAATAATATATAACAGAATATTTATTATAATAATATATAACACTATATATATATATATATATATATATATATATATATATATAACAGTATATTTATAATAATAATATATAACAATATATATATACTAATAAAATACAACACTATATATATATATAATAATAATATATAACACTATATATATATACACAGTATAATCCAACCCCTCGACAGGTGCCATTGGAACCAGATGATCAACGTTATTCACTTCAGCTGTCAGTGCTTTTAATGTTGTGGCTGATCGTAGCAATATTGTGTGAAATTACGACCAAGTTTGATATTAAAGAGCACTACATGATGTTTTCTTCTCTACTGAAAAGCATAAATCCTGGTCATGATCAGCATTTCAGCAACGTCACCTTCTGGTTGGAATCAGGACAAAGCGTGCAGGGGGCACGCTGACGTAGATTTGTACTTTCAGTGGCTCTCTAAGTCAGCGGGGGGCCACGCCCATTTTCAGAAGGACATACGCCCGCTTTTACATGACCCCAACATGACGACATACATTTCACTCACCTGAGCTTCCAGGCTCTCCCTTCACACCGCTACCTTGGTTACCTGGCTCCCCTGGGGGCCCTGGAATCCCAGGTGGACCAACAGGACCTGCACGGGCGGGCACACACACACACACACACACCCACACACACACACACACACACACACACACACACACACACACACACCCAAACACACACACACACACACACACAGACGCACGCCCACACACACACACACACACACACACACACACACCAACACACACACGCACGCACGTGCGTGCACACACGTGCACGGGCGCGCACACACACACACACACGCACGTGTGTGCGCACACACACACACACACACACACACACACACACTTTCTGATAATACTGAACATAACATGATAGCAACTGCCATGAGAGCCTTACACCAGTTTACACCAGTTTACAGTCAAGTATGAAGTTGGAATAAGCTGAAAGTTGACCCTAGTGGGGGGAGGACAGATTTAACCATGACTACTCAGCAGTTTTTATTGAAAACAAAGGAAGTGAAAACAAAACCGTTTCACAATCGTGTTGTGCAGCAACTTTTTGACAAGAAGCTCCCCAGTGTACTTTGAGTAAATTTCCTCAGAACATCATCATATTTTCCTAAAAGCCAGAAGGGGCCTCAGGGCCACAAGAGGCGCCGTGCGATAAGATAATTAGAAATTGGTTTTAATAACACGGACGGAACGATATCACTCTACATAAAACCACCAACCATCAAACCACAGGCCCGGGGGCCACAACCGGCCCGCCACAAATTCATTTTAAAATCACAACAACAATAACAACAACAATAACAATATATAAAACTTGTTTTTTTTAAACATCAGGGACAGTTTTTTTTTCCCCTTGGCCCCCCTAGCAGCGGACGACCTGGCCAGTGGCCCCCAGGGCATTTGAGTTTGAGGACCCCCGAAACTCACCCGCTGGTCCAGGATGTCCATCGAGTCCAACGCGGCCCTGTGGACCTGGGAAACAGGGACAATCTTACCATGACGACAATCTAAGATGGAGTAGGAAACACGGGTTTCCCGGCTGCTGGAAGGAACACGCAGGGGGGAGGTCGCGGTAAAGACGTGACCCTCGCGGCTTTTTCTTTCTCAAATCTTTCACGTCCCCGCAAGATGATTGCATTGTGCCATTCTGTGTTGTCTCCCACCTGGCTCGCCAGAGTATCCTGTCTCTCCTTTGGGGCCGCTCACTCCGTTGAGGCCCCTGGGTCCTTGGGGCCCCGGATCACCCACAACACTGTCACCTGCAGGGGAAGAAGCATGCGTTTAATGAATCTGCTTCTGAACGGCTTCTCTCCTTGCTAAACACACACGCTAATCCACACGCTCTCTGGTCAGTGCATCGACGGAGGGACGAAGAAAGGGGGATAAGAAAGAAAGAAGGAAAGAAGGAAAGAAAGAAGGAAAGAAAGAAAGAAAGAAAGAAAGAAAGAAAGAAAGTCCATCCATCCTGCTTTTCATCCGTGATGAGAGGAGATGACAGCTCATCATCGCTGGGATCAGACGCTGAAAGCTAATTTGGATCTTCAGCATCGACGGCTACAGCGTCTGAAATCAATCTGTTGCACTTTTACGCCGCCGGGAACTTTCCGTCTGCTCCTATACCCCGGTAAAACCGGAATTCACTGTTTTTTAGGAGAGCTTTCCATTGTTATATGTTTAAATGCAGTGGCGGAAGAAATGCCTCGTTTTTTTCTGTTTTTTTCTTTTTTAGTTTACTTTACTTTACTTCAGTAAAAGTACAAATGAGCCTCCAATTTGGCCAAAGCCTGTCATCAGGGTGTTGTGGTGTTCGGACAATCACCTTTCTGTCACACGCCACACTTTGACCCATCTGCGTGAGAATGCATCGGCGCTTCACCGGCCCAAAACCAACCGCCCCACCGTGTTCGGTGCAAATCCGTCAATAACCTTTTGCGATATCACGCTTCCAGACAAACAGAGGTAAAGAGGCGAGCCCTGGTTAATGCTGGACCGCTGCACTTATCTAGTGGACACCAGCTCCGTGCGCACATGTCAACTAGAAGGGGTGTGGTCGAGGGGACGGAGACATTTCGGTGGGAAAGCCGTGACCTGTTCGGTAGAGAAGCAGCAGAAAAAGAGGTCATTGTATACGTAACAATGACTTATCCCTCCGCTCACTTAGGAGGAACTACATTGGGTGGGCCAGCCTGTTAACTCGCTGGCTAGCCAGTGTAGTAGGCAATGTAGAGGATGTAGCATGTAGGTCAGAATAAACATGGAGTTCCTCTTTAAATTAAACTAGTGCCCGTTCAAAACATGCCTGTTCGTAACGGGCTGCACTGTTCGTAACAGGCTGAACTGCGGACGTAAGTGACTCCGTCGCAGAGCCTTGAAGCCCTGCCCTGCTGCTGCACAGAGCTGTTCAGGAAGCCCCGCCCCGCGTGCTGAGCAGCTCGCTGTACGCTTGTTTATTCAAAAGTTTTTTAATATTACACGTGTCAAGTGTCCAAATTGCACAAAATTTGACACTGCACGCCCCTGGGGACCCCAACAATACACCTGCCAAGTGTGAAGTAGAACAGTTGTCAAGATAATCGAAGGACATACATACAGACAGACAGACAGACAGACAGACAGACAGACAGACAGACAGACAGACCAATAGAGACAGAGATTTCTTCCTTCATAGTTAGATGGTGTCTCAGTACTCTACTCAGACCAACTCTAATATTTTTCATTATTTTCCATGTGGATCTACCTTTATCTCCCTTCTCTCCCGGTGCACCAGCATGTCCTGGTGCTCCGGCCACACCCATCAAACCCAGGGGACCTGAGGAGAGAAGGTAAGAGAACTCAAGACATTTTTGAATTTTAAGTTCCTGAATTTAAATTCCTAAATACCTGAGCATTACATTCCAATTAAACACCTTTTCGAATGGACCCAACTGCAGAATACCTGCTGGTGCACACTGGGGGGGAGGTTCTGAAGACAGTGAAACTCACCCTGAGCTCCTGGCTCTCCCTTCATCCCAGGTATGCCTGGATCACCTTGAGTACCTGGGGAACATGGAGGAGCCATAGAAGCATCCATTACAACGTTAGACTCACTCTTTGTCAACAACCAGGTAGGACATGTTGACAAAATGGAATCTCCGGATATTTTGTGAAGCCCAGTGGATGATCCAAAAGGATATAATATAATATAATATAATGTTATATAATATAATATAATATAATATAATATAATATAATATAATATAATATAATATAATATAATATATTATAATACAATAATACATTATATAATATAAAATAATATAATATAAAATAATATAATATAATATAATATAATATAATATAATATAATATAATATTATATAATACAAAATAATATAATATAATATATTATAATACAATCCAACATAATATAATATAATATAATATAATATAATATAATATAATATAATATGATATAATATAATATAATATAATATAATATAATATAATATAATATAATATAATATAATATAATATAATATAATACAATATAATATAATATAATATATTATAATACAATCCAACATAATACAATATAATATAATATAATATAATATAATATAATATAATATAATATTATATAATATAATATAATATAATATAATATAATACAATATAATATAATATAATATATTATAATACAATCCAACATAATACAATATAATATAATATAATATAATATAATATAATATAATATAATATAATATAATATAATATAATATAATATAATATAATATAATATAATATAATATAATATAATCCCTCTTACACACAGTTGTACCTTGTGTCAGTGTGATGGTTTCCAGTTTGTGCCCCAGTAGCAGGGTGCTGGTGTTGACCAGGCCCAGTTGAACCCAGAGCCGGCCCAGCTCGCCCTCCGATCCACACAGGCTGCCGAGCTGCAGCCAGGGGCAGGGAAACAGGCGTTACCCTGGGAAGCTCCAATCGACAAAACATCTGGATTTATTCAGTTTGAACCGAGCAGAAGAGAGTTTTAACTGAGCTGAGATGGACTCACTGGAGCTAAACTAAACTCAGCTCAACTTATTTAAAGTGAATGAAACCAAGCCAAGCCAAATAACCTCAACTCGACAAAAAGGGTTCAACTTAATGAAATAAACAAAACTTAATCAGTTTTACCAAATAAAATGAAATAAATAAATACATGAATAAATGAAACTAAGCTCAACATATTTAGCTTTAAAGTGAAAAGAAAGTGACAAAACTAAACAAAATCAAATAGAATTAAAGTAAAAAAGTGAACAACAGTTAAATCAAATTAACTTAAATTAAACTCCTGAATATCCTGAGTTCCCCAGAGATTTATAAACCCCTATCTTATCTTATCTTATATTGTCTTGTGTCTTGTGTCTAGTCTAGTCTAGTCTTGGTCTCGTCTTGGTCTCGTCTTGGTCTCGTCTCGTCTTGTTTTGGTCTCGTCTTGGTCTTGTCTTGTCTTGGGGGGGGGGGGGGGTTGGTAGCTCAGGAGGTAGAGCTGGTGGTCTAGTGATCTAAAGGTTGCTGGTTGGATCCCAGGCTCCTCCTGCTAGCATGCTGTAGTGTCCTTGAGCAAGACACTTAACCCCTCATTGCTCCTGATGGCTGCGTCCGTCGGTGTTTGAATAATTGCAAGTGGCTTTGGATAAAAGCGTCTGCTTAATGTAATGGTCTTGTCTTGTATCACAAAAGCATTTGAAACCAGAGAGCAGGGGGACCTGGCTCTGCAGTATCTGCAGCTGGACTCTCAGGGATCGGGTCTCCTGGCTGTTGTTCTGCATTTGGGTGTGGAGGTCCAGGTTCTCCTGATCCCCGTGCAGGGGGATGTCGTTGGGCCCCGTCAGCTTCTCCAACCTGGGCGCCAGCGGCACAGGGTTGAAAACTGGAACCAAGACAAGGAGGGTGGAACAGTGGGGGAATGTCAGATGTCATACTTCCTCATATCAGCCCTTGTCACTTCCCTCAATACACTTGAAATTGTGGCATTTTAGACGGAATTAATAACTGTAATATATATATAAATATGAATATATA
>NC_137210.1:27585696-27590696 GCF_960531495.2 Zeus faber
TATGGTCAGTTTTTAGTACAATAAACTCATTTTCCACTTTCCCCTGAGATCAACTGAAATAACTCCTCTGACCACGAGGTGGCGGCCACGCGTCACTGTGGTAAAAGTCATTAATTGCCTTAAAACGCCCCCCCCCCCCCAAACCCCCACCACTCACAGTATAACAGACTGTATCCCAATGAGGTGGGAATAAATTAAGGATAAAAGACAAATTCAGAGTTTTATTTGCGATACATTTGAGCATTAACGATGTGACATTCTTTGAAACATTTGGGAAAACAAATGGATTTCCTTCCATTAAAAAAAACCCTCCACTTTTCTCTTTTCTGAAATTTGTAATTTCTGCTTAAAAATTCTAGTTTGTCCATTTAAAACACACACACACACACGCACACACACACTCACGCACACACACACACGCACACACACACGCACACACACACGCACACGCACACGCACACACACACACGCACACACATACGCACACACACACACGCACATGCACACACACACTCATCTCTGTAATTTCTGACTAATGTTCATTAAATCACATCAAACTGGAACCAAACTACCGGAGGTTTCTCTGGACAAACATGAACCAAAAATGTAAACATGAAGAAAATACAATAGATCTGTCTGGGGAAAAAATACACAATCAAATAAAATATGGCAGGAAAATGGAAAATAAAGCTGGAAGCTGAGCCTCATGTCCCAGAACGGTGTCATTCTACATCACATTGATATGACATTGATATGACATTGATATGACATTGATATGACATTGATATCACATTGATATCACATTGATATCACGTTGATATGACATTGATATGACATTGATATGACATTGATATGACATTGATACATCCTTCTAAAGCAGGGGTCTCAAACTCAACTTACCTGGGGGCCGCTGGAGGTAGAGTCTGGCTGAGGCTGGGCCCCATCAAGTATTCCAAAAAAAAGTACAACTTATTACCCTTTCCTATTGCAACACTACGCTGTCTTTATCAGGTCACCGATCACTCTTGTTGAGTCCGCTCACTTCCTAAGTCCTCTGTACCTTGCGTTGGGTGACAGGATATATTTTCCTTCCACTTAGTGTCACTACGGAATCACCTTTCAACCAAGTGACCAACGCGTTGGCAAACTTGTCAACAAACACCAGTGGAAGCTGTCAGGAGCCTGAGCTACGGGGGCCCATGAGTGATGAAAAAATATATAAAACACTCACACACACAAAGGTGCGTGTGAGGAAAAGGCGCGGGCTGCACGAACACTAAACTTTCATGTCAAGTAGGGGGCCACAAGATATCGTCCCGCGGGCCTCAATTGGCCCACGGGCCGCGAGTTTGAGACCCCTGCTCTAAAGGAAGGAGATTCACTGGAAGCGCTGGAAAGGATGTTGAGCCTCAGTGTTGGTGTTACATCATCTTCCTCTGTGTTCATGTGTTTTGACATCATTACATCCCTGTATGAAGTGGTTCCATACACACACACACACACACACACACACACACACACGCACACACACAGATGTGCCACACACACACACTCACACACACACACACACACACACACACACACACACACACACACACACACACACACACACACACACACACACACACACACACACACACATTCAAGATTTCAAGATTCAAGATTCAAGATTTTTATTTGTCACATACATATACATACTTCCATACATATATGCAGTGAAATGTAATGCAACGCACCCGGTGATAGCACACAATAAGTCCTAGGAAAAAGTACAAAAATAAAATAAAATAAAAAGTAGAAAATTCCTTTCTAATAGACCGACTAACTGACTCCTAAAACGTAATACAGTAAGTGGAATACTTATAGAATAAGATAAAAAATATATAGAATAAAATACAATAAAAAATAAATTGAAATAAAATGGAATAGGTAGAAGGAATATGGCTATGTATATACAGATATGTGCATTTAAAGTGGCATGTGAATTAAAGTGGCATGTGAATGTGAATAGTGTGAGGTAGTGTTTGGGATAATACAGCACAGTATACAACAGTACGGCGCAGCAATACGGCATCACGAACAACCCTGAACAGTGACACAGTATGCGGTACAGTATGCTACATACAGTACAGTAGGTAGTGGAGCCTAGTGCATGGCTCAGTTAGGACCCCTGGTGAGGTCAGCGTTGACAGTTCTGATGGCTTGAGGGAAGAAACTCCGTCTCAGTCTCTCTGTTCTCGCTGCGTGACTGCGGAGGCGCTTGCCTGACCGCAGCAGCTGAAACAGTCCGTTGTTGGGGTGATGAGGATCCTTCATGATCCTGCAGCTCTGCTACTACACCTCCTGGTGTATAACTCCTGCAAGGGGGGGAGGGTGGTTCCAGTGGTACGTTCAGCTGAACGCACCACCCTCTGCAGGGCCCGCCTGTCCTGGGCAGTACAGTTCCCAAACCAGGCAGTGATGTTGCCTGTCAGGATGCTCTCCACTGCTCCAGAGTAGAAGGACTTGAGGATCCTCACCGAGACCCGGAATTTCCTCAGCTGCCTGAGGTGGTAGAGACGCTGCCTCGCCTTTCTCACCAGAGTGTCTGTGTGAACAGTCCATGTTAAGTCCTCAGTGATGTGGACTCCCAGATATCTGAAGCTGCTCAGCCTATCGACAGAAGTCCCATTAATCCACAAGGGCGCGTGCGTCCTCGATTGTGATCCACGCCTTAAGTCCACAATCAGCTCCTTGGTTTTGCTGACGTTCAGGTGGAGGCTGTTGTCCTGGCACCAGAGTGACAGGTCAGCCACCTCCTCGCGGTAGGCCTTCTCATCGCAGTCGGTGATCAGGACCACGACCACGGTGTCGTCAGCAAACTTGATGATGGTGTTGGAGCTGGACCTGGCCACACAGTCATGTGTGTACAGGGAGCACAGTAGGGGGCTGAGGACGCAGCCCTGGGGGGATCCTGTGTTCAGGGTGAGGGAGCTTGACATGTACTTCCCCACCTTGACCAACTGGGGGCGGCCTGTGAGGAAGTCCAGGATCCAGGTGCACAGCGGAGCATTCAATCCTAGCTCCATCAGCTTGACAGCCAGTCTGGTGGGAACTATGGTGTTGAAAGCTGAACTATAATCAATGAACAGCATTCTCACATAGGCCCCCTTCTGGCCATCCAGGTGCGTGAGCGTGGTGTGCAGTACCTGGGAGACCGCGTCATCCGTGGATCTGTTCTGCCGGTACGCGAACTGCAACGGGTCCAAGGTGCGGGGGAGGGAGGCGCAGATGTAATCCTTAATCAGCCTCTCGAAACACTTCATGACCACCGAGATGAGGGCCACCGGACGGTAGTCATTCAGGCAGGTTGGAGAGGCGATCTTCGGGACAGGAACGACGGTGGACCTCTTGAAGCAGGACGGGACCACTGATTCAGCCAGGGAGATGTTGAATATTGTGGTGAACACCGGAGCTAGCTGGTTAGCACAGGTCTTCAGTACTCGTCCAGATATGCCATCTGGACCCGCAGCTTTCCTGGTGTTCACCCGCATCAAAGCCCTCCTGACCTCGTGCACGGACACTGAGAGTGCGCGCTCATCCCCAGCGGTGTAACTCCAATTAGCCGGCGAGCTAGCGGTGCTGCTGCCAGACTCGAACCGCGCATAAAAGGAGTTCAGTTGGTTGGCCAGGGAGGCGTCCACACTCGTGGCTGGGGAGGAGCTGCTCTTGTAGTTTGTTATTGTTCGCAGCCCCTCCCACAAGCGTCTTGTGTCCCCCCGCTCCATCTGTAGCTCCACAGTCTCTCTGTACGTCCGTTTGGCGTCCCTCACCGCCCTCCGCAGATTGTACGACGCCGCTTTGTAGTTGTCCATGTTACCAGATACAAGACCGTCGTTGTAAGCGGCCGTGCGCGCATTCAGAGCGCAACGGATGGATTTATCAACCCACGGCTTCTGGTTTGGAAATATCCGAACTTTCACCGTGGGAACGATTTCATCCGCGAGCGTAGCCACAAAACTCACTACAACCTCCGTAAACTCGCTGACGTCACTTGAACTCGCTTGGAACATGTCCCAGTCTACGTCAGTCAGAGCGTCCTGAAGCGCAGCCTCTGATTGGTCCGTCCACCGCTTCACTTCCCTCGTCATCACCAGATCCCGCGCGATCAGAGGCCTGTAAACAGGAAGCAGCGAGATCGCGGCGTGATCTGATTTCCCGAAAGCAGGAAGCGACACGGGCTTGTATCCGTTCTTGTAAGGAGTGTAACAATGGTCCAGAGTTCTGTCTCCCCTGGTGGCACACGTGATGTGTTGGTGGAAATTCGGCAGAACTCTTTTAAGGTTGGCCCTGTTAAAGTCCCCAGTCACCACCACAGCCGCGTCGGGATGTCTGTTCTGAAATCCGCACAACACATCGTACAGAACCGACAGAGCTGCGTCGGTGTCGGCTTGCGGTGGGATATAAACGGCTGTAATGATGACCGTGCTGAATTCCCGGGGGAGATAAAATGGACGGCATAGTATGGTCAGCTGTTCCAGGTTCGGCGAGCAGGAGTGGGAGAGGAATTTGGTGTTGTTGGCGTTACACCAGCGGTTGTTTACCATTAGGCAGACGCCTCCACCTTTGGATTTCCCCGACTCTCCCGTTCTGTCGCCGCGGAACACGGAGAAGGCCTCGGCTGGACGTATGGCTTCATCCGGCACCAGTGGGGTCAGCCATGTTTCCGTCAGGCAGAGGACGCAACAGTTCCTCGTGTCACGCTGGAATTGAATCCTCGCTCGAAGTTCATCCATCTTGTTCTCCAGGGACTGAACGTTAGCAAGAAGGATGCTTGGCAGAGGTGGACGGTAAGGTTGCGTCCTCATTCTGACCCGAATGCCGCCTCGTTTACCTCGGTTTACACATATGCATATGCACACACCCACATATGCACACGCACACACACAGACACAGACACACACACACACAAACACACATATGTACACGCGCACACACACACACATGAGACACGCAACACA
>NC_137210.1:27595696-27603196 GCF_960531495.2 Zeus faber
TGATTACCATTCAGCAGCTCGTCCATCTGTCCCTCCTCAGGGTCGCCGCTCGGGGGGAGAGAGCGGAAATAAACATGAGAGACGGCGGGGGGGGCGGGGGGAGGGCGGCGGGGTGTGGGGGGGGGGTGGGGGTTGGGGTCCCTTTCGTCCTCCGTCGTTCATTAGCCAGACCCACCCGGGGTCATCCAGCTCTGCTCCCCGGCCCCGAGACCACCGCCTGTAATTGAGGAGCCCGGCAGGGATAAATAAATGATAGGCACCGGGGAGGGGGGGGATGGGGGGGGGGGTTCTGTGGGGTGTCGGGGGTTCGGGCGGGGGTGGGGGGGGGTGGGTCTTGGGGGTTGATGGGCTGGGTGACGGGTAATGAGGCTGCCCTTCCTGTACTCCTCACCTGCCTGAACCCGTGCGCACACTCTGAGCGGCGTTTGGACGGATATTCATGAGGCGCTCGGGCCCTGGGAGAGCGTCGGGGGCCGGCGGTGCCGCCTCATATCCATGTATTTATGTGGGTGTTTATGGACGTGTGCCCCCCAGCGCGCACGCCCACATGCGCATAAACCCGCTGATTGGATTCCCTTCATCACGCAAGCATTTTGTGTAATAAAATCCGAGCTGTACGGCGGAGGAAACGGCTGAACCATTAAAAGTCAACGTGTCTCTGCAACTGGAGCAGATTACAGCGCAGGATTCCACTGCAATAATAGTGCAAGTATGTTAATAGTAATTCATACATGATATTAATGTGTATATTTTATAATATATAGGTTCCTTTGTTCCTTATTTACAATAAAAAATGTTTGGGTCATTTTATCTACACACACACACACACACACACACACACACACACACACACACACACACACACACACACACACACACACACACACACACACACACACACACTCATTTTCTTCTCTCTGCCTCTGTCTTCGTGGCGATCAGCAGATTAAGGGCTGTTACCGTGGTGCTTCTGGGTAGCCCCCCATGACAGCGTTGACCTTGCTGCCTCGTCATCAGCTCGTGGGGCTCGGCGTGGGCTCGGCTGACCCGGCCCCCGCTCCGTCCCCCGGCTCCCGCCCACGTGGCGTCCGAAGCCTCCTACCGTTTGCTTCCCTGTTTGTTTGGGTCCCTCCGCGCGGGAATCCAAACGCATCTGTTCGGCGGCGGCCACGTGCGCGGAATGCCGAGAGGGCGAGCGCGCGGAGCGGGCGCCTTTAAACCTGGTCTTTCTTAGAGAGCGTATCAGTCAACCGTCACGTAAACACCGCTCACCGACGCCGGCGGGGGCGCGGCCCCGCCCACCCAGCCGCCTCATCCATCACGCCCCCCCACAGGGCGGAGATGGGATAAATAATCAGCCTGACAGGATGAATCCATAACCTCGGCTTTCCAAAATGCACGGGGCATTTTCATCACACTTTGGAGCACAATGGGCTGTCAAAGAGCCACGCGGCGAGCGGCGGCGGCGGCGGCACTGACAGGACGGCGTCTGCGGGTGCGAGGCCAGCTGGACGGGCCCCCCCCCCAGCACGGCGCCGGCCTGGCGACAAATCATAGATCATCCCCGTCCTCCGGCTGAGGGCGCTGCAGCAGGAGCCCGGGGTCGGGGGCCCAGCCGCAGAGTGGCGGACGCCAACGCCCGTCAAGCCGTGACGGCACGCGCCGCGCATGGACAAACGCCTCCAACCGCCCAGGACCAACACGCTGCTCCTCCTCTAGGAGGGAGAGACGCTCATCACAGCTCCACTCTCCCCACACAGCTGCTTTATTTAGATAGATAGATAGATAGATAGATAGATAGATAGACAGACAGACAGATGGATAGATAGATAGATAGATAGACAGACAGACAGATAGACAGATAGATAGATAGATAGATAGATAGATAGATAGATAGATAGATAGATAGATAGATAGATAGACAGACAAACAGACAGACAGACAGACAGATAGACAGATAGATAGATAGACAGACAGACAGACAGATAGACAGATAGATAGATAGACAGACAGACAGACAGACAGATAGATAGATAGATAGATCAAAACAATAGGCAGTAATAGTAATAAGAATAGAAAATATAAAAAAAATTCAATATGCAATAAACCAAAAAATGAACAACAAATAAAACAAGGAAATAGAAAAAGACATAAAAATAATAATAATAAACATGATATCATAAATAAATCATATGTTTGTGTTATTTTCTTAGATATTTCAGTTGAGGGAAGCAGGACGGGGGGATGTAGTCAAACATTGATTCCTCGTCCTCTGTGTCCTGTGGTCGTTGGATGAAGACACACCGTATCGTATCACGTATCACATTTTTTCATCGAAATACATCATCACCTTACATGCTTGAGTCTTATTCAGATAAAGTATTTATAATCAACACACTAAGCCTGGATGCATACACACTTCTAGCATCAAGTCAAGCTGTAAACCATTGAAAAAAAACAAAAACGATAAATCACATTAAATTTTGGAAATAATTAATGTCATCTGCTTATCTAATCTCATCGAAAATCATGGAATTTGATAAAACATCACCCGATGCATTCTAATATAAGCGAATTCATCACGTTTCATCTCATCTAATCTAAAAGATTATAATTGAAGTCAATCCAATCGAATCTTACATTGATTTAATATAAATGGGTATAATATAACGTGATATGATCTCATTTAAACGCGCACACACACACACGCGCACACGCACATGCACACGTGCACACACACGCACACAAACACTCACACACACGCACAGCCTATCCCTTGCACCGCAGCTGCCTCCAACCTATGTCAGGTCAAAATAGCCGCCGTCAGTGTCAATATTGCGTGACAGTCAATTAACACCAGCGTCTTGTCCCCTTGGAGTGTGTGTCCGGGGAGCGGGGGGGAGCGGGGGGGAGCAGGGGGGAGCGGCGTCCTGCCACATGAGCTCCCCCCCCCACGAAGAAGAGACCAGAGGACGGGCGTCTCAAACACACAGTGTCCTTTTCTCCGTCATGGGGCCACGGGGGCTGGGGGCCCGGGGCACTGGCTCGACGGTCACACTCAGTTACTTTAATGAGCATCTAATGGAACGTGCGCTTCGAGGAAATCAAAGCTGATCCGAGCCGACGTCCCTCAGACCCCGTCCTGCTGCGGATCCAGTCGCTCGGAAGGCGTCGCCCGGGGCGCCCCGGCATCCCATCGTCCACCGTTTGGTTCATACGCTTCCCCTCGCTCGCGCTCCGAATGAATTATTTACTTTTGATACTTTAAATATTTCAATGGAATGATATCTATCGTGCCAATATGATGGTAGTTGTCCCCCTCCTGCTTCACGGCGCCTGATGCCACAGCATCCACATTAACGCGCGGAGGAAGAGCCTGGGACTAGCCGGGACGCTTCCGGCGTCCAGGGCTAGTCGGGACCGGGTGCGGGGGCTCCGGGCCGGGGCGTTCAACCTTCGAAGGAGATTCCTCACGACTCCCTTTCGGGGCTTAGAAGATTTGCCTGGGACTCCGAAGTCCCTGGGCGTGCACGAGGCTTCATACACGGGGTCTCATTGTAGGCGGTTGGATACAGGCCGTTGGGGATGGATGCCGTTAATGTGTTTGAAGCGGTGTCTCGCGCCGTCGACACGCCTCCCTCCCTCTTTTCTTTTCCCTCATTCCCCCAGGGGGGGCGGGGCCCTCCTTTCATGTTTATTTTATTTGCTTTTCATTTTGGGCTTTATTTCATTGAGCTCATCAGATGAGTTTCTGCCGCTCATTAGAGCCTCATCTGCCATGCGGCGCGCGGCCGCCATAACCTTTGGAGGCCCTCGGGGGACACGCCCGCACTAATTTGTATACCACGCATGTCAGTGCTGGTGTTAAAAGGGCAGCCAAACGAAGTGGCGGTGGAGTGCCGAGGCGGGCGCGGTGCACGAGTGTGTGGGGGGTTAACGCCCGCTGCCATTATCTCTCAGTGTTTTCCTTCCCTCGGCAAATGAGCCCCCCCGGGGTGCACTCAGTTCAGAGATTTAAACGGCGTTCAGTGCAGGTGGCCGCAGCGCGCTCGCACCCCACAGCCCAGACTCATATTTAACACACATTTAATTCTCCGTCCATGTGACAGTCACATCGCACGCGTTGTCGCTGTTCACGTTTTACATTTGGGGTAGACATGTCGTTGTACTGTGCTGTACTGCCATGCATGCGGAGTTAAGGAAGCTCCGCAGTCTGTCGACGGGATTAAGTCATTGTTTTTGGAGACGCCCTCCAAAAAAATTAAAATTGAAATTGTAGAGCAAGCAGAAGTGTGGTTATGCGAGGCGTATGTTTCCAGTGAGGTGTCTTGGAATGTGTAGCGTCCCAAGACAGCCCCATCGTATAAGATAATTACTAAGAGACGGTGCCAGGGGTCCCGAGAGGGAGAGCACATCACAAGGGGTCCCGGTGATGAGGGAGGGGGAATGTGACCTGTGACCTATGTAGGGGAACCAAACAGTCAACGTTGTCTTTGGGCAAGCATAAAAGACTCTCCCGAGTTTCATTCGGCAGAGAATCCATTCTCCCCTGGACGTCCTTGGCAAACGTGGTCTGATGCTGTTCTTTTGTAATAAACCTATTATTTTACTCAAGTCGGCGTCAGCGGTCACTCCTTCTTCATCAACACAAATTCATCAAGAAACGACACCAGTTTACTGCTCGTTGTTGGGCTCGGGTTTATTGTCATTGTGCTTCACTTTCTGTAGGTTCATACCACTGCAGATGATGTACTTTATGTAGCGCTGTGTGACGGCTCACTCTGAATGAGTGTGTTGTAGTGTGAAACTGGACGCATAGAGAGGCAGGGACAGTGTGTTTGTGTGTGTGTGCGTGCGTGCGTGCGTGCGTGTGTGTGTGTGTGTGTGTGTGTGTGTGTGTGTGTGTGTGTGTGTGTGTGTGTGTGTGTGTGTGTGTGTGTGTGTGTGTGTGTGTGTGTGTGTGTGTGTGTGCTTGGTCAGCTCTCGCCAAGAAACCAAGAATAGCACGTCTGAATTGGAGTGAAAAGCAGTTGTGTGGTTTGTCTGCTGGTGAGTCACTGGGCAGGTCAGAGGTTCGAGTCCCGCTCGGAGGCATCTGCGCTCTGTTGCTTCCTGCTGAATGCTGTCCAGGAAAACATTCTTAATATAATTATTTAGTAACTCATCTCCTCTGGATTATTTTTGATGGAAGATCGAAATGAAATGCTTTTTTTCTCTGAATTAGAGAAATAAAAACACCTTTTAGCAAACGTGGCAAAAACCTCAGAAACCTCATTCAATACCGTCCTGTTTTTATCTCCTTACTTATTTCATTTAGGAATATTTCTTATTTAACTTTTTAAAATGTTCATAGTTGGGTTGTTAGTGCCACAGTATCTCATCTCACCTCATCTTATCATCTTATTGTCATATTGTTAGTTATTATTTGAAAACTGGGACCACTGGGAGTACTGGGACCGCCGGGGGTGCTGGGACAGCAGGGGGTGCCGGGAGCACTGGGTGAACTGGGACCCCACAGGAGCAGCTTAGCTTTGGTGATCCTCCACGGCGGGCGCTGACAGCCAGTCCGGCACTCGGAGACATGACGGCACATCCTGCATTCCTGATGGGAGCAGCGCGGCGGCGTCCGCCTCCCCCTCGCGACCCGCCGGGGGCGGCCATATTCAGAGATGGATTCCCGGCCCCGACGTGGCTGTCTCATCACGCACCGTTGCCATGAATAGAGATGTGACACATCGGAGGAACGGTGGCGCTGCGTCGCGGCTGATTTAAAAGGACCCGGCCTTTAAATCACTCCCCTCCGCCTCCCCCGACCCGCGTGCGAGGCGGCCATCCGCAGGTCAGAGAGGAATTGAAGAGGATGAGAGAGGAGCCGGCCAATGAGAGAGGAGCCGTAATGCACCGGCCAAACACCCCAAATGTTTCTTTGATAAGCCGAGTCAATCAGCGTCGCGCGGAGGAGGAAGGAGCCGAGGAGGCTCCGCTAGTAAAGCCTTCAGCGGCTCAGAGGCAGCTTTATGCTTTATTTACAAAACCCTTAATCACATTCACAGCGTCGTTGGGCTTCGGCAGCCAATGGCTTCTCCTCAGTGCATGAGAAACAAACTGTGTTATGAAAAAAAGAGAGGGAAACCTCCCAAAATCGAATCGTGACCTTGAAATCGTATATATATATATATATATATATATATATATATATATATATATACGATTTAATATATATATATATATACGATTTCAAGGTCACGATTCGATTTATTATTATTTATTATTATATTAACTTTGCCATTGTCAAGACCCTTTCACACATGTCCTGGTAAATTACAGGGATAACCTTTCCGGCACCCCTAGTGAGTTTCACTATTCACAATTTCTGTCTCACACATGTTTTCACACATGTTTCACACGTGTTTCACACATATTTCACACATGTCGTGATAATGCAGGAATCCACGTGGCAAGGGACAGTCCAGGGGTCACCCAGCGCAGCGGACGGAGTGAGCCACGGAGTAAGAGGAAGTATGTGGACGTAGCACACGAATAATAATAAATATGCCGAAGCAATTAAACCTGAAATAAATAAATGACGCAATACATTGTGAATAGGCTATTTTGGAAAACAATAACATCTTTTGGAACATTTTCAATAGGGCCATCACAAAATAAAAAACAAAGATTTTCAATTTTACTGTTGATTCATTTTATTCTGTTGATACCTGCCTATGTGTTAAAATAGCAATAATGGAATGATAAGTACCATTTAAAAAAGACCCGAATTTATATATATATTTTCTTTCAGCGGACAGTGCCCCACAAATATTACCCACAAAAATACAGGGAGAATCGTGAATCTCCTTGTGATGTCGAGATCCAAATCGAACGCTCCGTTGCATTGGATTCGGAATCGGAATTGTGACACCCCTAATATATATATATATATATATATATACTTATTAACTTATTCCTTTCCTTGGTCAATGCACCTCTGCTAAATTCCAGTTTAAAGAGGATTATAAGTCCTATTAAAACTGTTTGTTGATGTAATAAAGCATCAGTACACACAAACAAGCAGTATTCTCGATATCCCCCCAAAAAATCGTATGTCTGCTCCTCCCAAGACCCTGAGCCTCCCTCCCTGACTGGACGGAGCTTTTCGGCCCCTGCCACGCCCACTTGCGGGCGCAGTGTCCCGCGGGAGGAGCAGAACCTTTCTTGGTTTTGAACGTAGCCGACAGCTTGCGTGGACCTGGATGTTCTTTCTAGTCCCTTCATATCCCGCTGTCGTCCACATTCCTGGGAGCGCTCCGGAGCTTCCCCCCTCCGCTCTCCGCCTTCTCCGGCCGTCAGAGCTCATCTCTCTCGGTCACCGCTGCCCTCCCCTTCCCGAGTCCTAAAAGCCTTTGTGACGCTCGGCCGCGTTGAAAAGCTGCCGCGGAGCAGCCCAAATGTTTCATATCCAATGAAAATGCCAGTTCAGCTCGCTGTACTGCGGGCGGCTTC
>NC_137210.1:27610696-27630696 GCF_960531495.2 Zeus faber
GGGGGGACGCTGTGTCGTCGCCCGTGAGGCAGAGCGTCCCCGTGACGACTCATCGCGTTTGTCCGTCACCTCGCCGCTGCCTCCTCTCAAAGCGATCACTCACCCGGACACAAAGTACAGGCAAATAACGTCGCAAAGCGAAGACGGCGCCGTTCCATTTAGATGTAACTGGTGTTTGAAAAGATAATCACAGCTCATGAATTTTAATGGCGTCTGGGGCCCGCTCCGTGGGTTCGATTCCCCCTTTGACCCCCAGCCGGCGCACACGCCAATCAAACCGAAACCTTTATGCTAATTGTTCAGAAGGCAAAATAAGCCACGTTAACATGAAGTGCTTAAAGACAATCACACGTATGTGGAGCTGTTAATAATTCAGCAGGATCAACGCTCCGCGATTTGATTCTGTTGTAGTCCAGGAAATCTCCACAAATCCTCATGTAGCATAAATCCCCAGCATCTCTCTCTCTCTCTCTTGTCTAACCTTCCATTACTTCTTAGTCTTTTTTTCTATCTCTATCACGCACACACACACACACACACACACACACAAACACACACACACACACACACACACACACACACTAACAGAGCTCCATCCGAGCCAAAGACATTTTTGCATTTAAACTGCTTCAGTTAAAGCTACACACCCACCTTTATTCCCCGCTGCCAATTCGAACTCTTTCCATTATTTATCAGCCCAGTGACGGGGACAGAAAAGCGGATTTCTGATTTGTGATTTACGAGGGGCTCCCTTATGGAAAGGACGTGTTACTTGACAAGGTCACAAAAGAAAATAGGACATTTGACAATAGAGCAGAAAGTAAAGGACTCAGCAACCTCGTATCTTTTTTTTTTTTTTTGAGGGGTTTTCCCTCCACTGGCGTCAGGAGACGTGGAGACCACTGATCCTGAAAACACAACAAAACACATGTGTTTGTGTTAATGAGCTGTGGAGTTAATCCAAAATATACTTTAAGATTATGAAAAGGAAAGGTTATTATTTACAGTACGTGCCATGTTTGTAATTTTCAAATCTGTGCTGAAGCGTACTGAAACAGTACAACTTCACACATAACAAGTCAAATGCAATTACTCTGAAGCCCCCGAGACAAGTGAGGCAGATGATGCAGGAGGACAGACCGAGAAGCATGCAGCAGGAAGTTCAGACGAAGGAAAGAAAACTAAAGCCATTAGGGTCCACATGTCCACCTGGAATATAATATAATATAATATAATATAACATAACATAACATAACATAACATAACATAACATAACATAACATAACATAACATAACATAACATAACATAACATAACATAACATAACATCATATATTATAATATAATATAATATAATGTGACATAACATAAAATAATCTAATCTAATCTAATATAATCTAATATAATCTAATATAATATAATATAATATAATATAATATAATATAATATAATATAATATAAAATAACGTTATATAACATAATAAAATATAACATAACATAACATAACATAGCATAACATAATATAATATAATATAATATAATATAATATAATATAATATAATATAATATAATATAATATAATATAATATAATATAAAATAACATTATATAACATAATAAAATATAATATAATATAACATAACATAACATAACATAACATTGTATAATTGAATCCATCCTAAGTGGAGCAGCCAATCAGGAGGGTCCCTCATTGACATGGAGGAGCCTTTGGCCCCGCCCACAGAAACAGGCAGTTTATCACGTCAGACTTACTGAGGGAACAAACAGAAAAGAGTTCCATCACGGATCCCATTGGGTGCAGCTTTTCAGGAGGGTTCCCTGCAGGAGGTCCTGAGGAGAGGTGACGGGAAGGCTTCCATTATTCACCCTACCAAATTCACCATCAGTTCAGCTCAATTCCAGGGGCCTAAATTAAGCTTATTTCACAGATTTTAAAGGACAAACACGACATTTCATGGCCATTCATTGATTTAAAACGATAAAATAACGACATTTAATTAACCCTTTTGAGCACACGCAGTCGGGCCGGATCGTTCTCATCGCATGCAGCGACGTTTCATGCAGCGTCCGGTGTTTTATGTTCACTGTACATCCGACGGCACCAAAAAGTAAGTGTTAAAAACGAGATGAACGACAGTATTAAAATAACTGAATGTACATTTGACCAAAAGAAATACCAGATTCTTGCTCGGACAAGACCCTCATATCTATGGAGATGAGAACAACTCTGACCTGTCACCAACCTTGTTGTTTGTTGTCAAAAAGCGTGAGCGCCAGGCAGATCCACTACCGTGCGCTCACACGACAAACCTGTGTTCTAACATGTGGGCGTCGCCGCCTCAAAACACAGCTCCCGGCTCCTGGCTGCGAGGCTGGGAAGCGCCCGCTCGTTCTGAATGTTCAGTGTGACATTTTATAACCTCAAACAACGCAAGCATTCAGCCATATTATAGCCTCACCTTAACATGCCAACGCCGCTGAACCCAGGACTTCCGGGGACAATAACCGCCAAAAAAAAAATAGAACTGTGAAATAAATGTGCAAATCTTTTTTACTGGAACTTGCTTTTAATTTTCATGTTCCACCTGTAAGGAAGCAGGTGGTGTCATCATCATTTTATAGCTTTTTACTGACATGGGATGCTGTTTCCACCCGGAAGGGGCAATTATTCATCGCTTTATCTTCATTGTTGTTATTATGAGATTTTGGGAAGGGAGGGTGCAGTGCAAATGGACAAGTGCAATGGTGCTATTTTTATTGTGATATAATGATGATTACCAAGGGAACTAACGAGGGAACCCACTCCATCTGCGCTCCTCCTCTACTCTACAGGACATGTACTAATATATGTTATAATAGATGTTAAAATAGATGTACTATTAGATGTTACAATAGATGTTATAATAAATGTTATAATAGATGTTAAAGTAGGTGTTATAATAGATGTTATAATAGATGTTAGAATGATGTTATAATAGATGTTATAATAAATGTTATAATAGATGTACTATTCGATGTTATAATAGATGTTATAATAAATGTTATAATAGATGTACTATTCGATGTTATAATAGATGTTATAATAAATGTTATAATAGATGTACTATTAGATGTTATAATAGATGTACTATTAGATGTTACAATAGATGTTATAATAAATGTTATAATAGATGTTAAAGTAGGTGTTATAATAGATGTTATAATAGATGTTAGAATGATGTTATAATAGATGTTATAATAAATGTTATAATAGATGTACTATTCGATGTTATAATAGATGTTATAATAAATGTTATAATAGATGTACTATTAGATGTTATAATAGATGTACTATTAGATGTTACAATAGATGTTATAATAAATGTTATAATAGATGTTAAAGTAGGTGTTATAATAGATGTTATAATAGATGTTAGAATGATGTTATAATAGATGTTATAATAAATGTTATAATAGATGTACTATTCGATGTTATAATAGATGTTATAATAAATGTTATAATAGATGTACTATTAGATGTTATAATAGATGTACTATTAGATGTTGCAATCTATGTTATAATAGATGTTATAATCAATGTTATAATAGATGTTGTAATCAATGTTATAATAGATGTAATCAATGATATAATAGATGTTAGAATAAATGTTATAATCAATGTTATAATAGTTCATAGATGGATTAATAGACGTGATATGGTGTGAAATGTCCTTTTTATATGGTATAATGTCAATGTGGTTTGGGTGCACGAGACGGTGCAGTATCGTTCCTCCTCGCTCGTCACCTCCCTCCAGGCCTGCGCCATCCCTCTAACCCCCCAGCCCCCCACCCCCACTCCCCACCCCCACCCCCACCCCCACCCCCTCTCAGCTCGAGTCAGAAAGACTCGGAGCAAACGCGATATCCCCCCGGTAATTTAGGAGCTGCTCCCAGCTCCGATTGGACTCCCTCCGTGGTGAGAGGCCTTCCCCTGAGAGCTCCTTCTTTTGGCTCCTCAGTCCTGCTCTCCCCAGGGGGGGAAACAAAAACCTATTTTTAAGCGTCGCCTTCTGTCAGAAGACGTTAGCGCGCCGCGCGGAGACGCCCACCGCCGGCCGCGGTCCGCCTCTCGCTGCCGGTTCCGGGCGTGACAGGGAGCGGCTTCTTTGTTTGACTGGAGCCGTGGCACGGCGGAGGGGGGGCGGGGGGAGCTGGGGCGCCGGTCTCAGCCGCTTGGCGGTGTCAATCAGTCGCGTAAACGTGCGTCCGCCCGGCTAAGCAAGACGAGCGGGAGGGCGGCAAACGTTTTATCGTTTGCCTTCCATTGGTGCAGTTTTTCACGTTGTGCCACAAAAAAAAAAAAAAAAAAAAAACCCGGCTCGCCGCCGGCGGAGCGGAGAAGGATCGGGAGTGGAACGCGGTGTTTGATCGAGCCCTGGCGGCACCGCGGGCCTCCGTGCCGCGGCTTTCCTGGGGATCGTCACCATTCACATCGACGTCGCGTTTCACCCGCTTCGCCGAGTCCTTCAGGCCCACGCAGCCGTTTGTTGTTTTTCCATCACCGCTCCCGTAATGACCCTGTCGTGAACATAAACGAGGCTTTTAAAGCTTTACGGAAGCCTTTGAGCGTGATATTAAACCTCCTTCCTTGGACTGGAGCTGGAGGGGGAGATGTGGTTGTTTTAAAAGCGATTTTATTGAGCAGCCGCCGGGTCTGAGGCGGAACGCAGCCGAGTGACAGATGCTGCTTCCTGCACCCGGACTCTGGGTTCCCAAGCCTGTCCAAGGGCTAAATTGCTGCCTGTCTCCCTCCCTGCTCTCTTACATGTGTCTGCCTGTCTGTCAGTCGGTCCGTTTGTCTGTCTGTCTGTTTGTCTGTTTGTCTGTTTGTCTGTCTGTCCATCATCCATCCATCCATCCATCTATCTATCTATCTATCTATCTATCTATCTGTCTATCTATCTATCTATCTATCTATCTGTCTATCTATCTATCTATCTATCTATCTATCTATCTGTCTATCTATCTATCTATCTATCTATCTATCTATCTATCTATCTATCTATCTATCTATCTATCTATCTGTCTATCTATCTATCTATCTATCTACCTGTCTATCTATCTATCTATCTATCTATCTATCTATCTATCTATCTATCTATCTATCTATCTATCTGTCTGTCTATCTATCTATCTATCTATCTATCTATCTATCTATCTATCTATCTATCTATCTATCTGTCTGTCTGTCTGTCTGTCTGTCTGTCTATCTATCTACCTATCTATCTATCTATCTACCTATCTATCTATCTATCTATCTATCTATCTATCTATCTATCTATCTATCTATCTATCTATCTATCTATCTATCTATCTGTCTATCTATCTATCTATCTATCTATCTATCTATCTATCTATCTATCTACTTTGTTAATCCCCTCAGGGGAAACTTGGTTACTGCAGCAGTCAAAGATACAGAATATCAGAGTTATGAGTTATGAGTTATGTTATAAAACAAAACCCTGTACAGCATCACTACATGTCTCGCACCTGAGGGAGAAGGCGTTTCGTAGTCATACGAACAGTTTTCCAGTGGTCAGTATATTTGCATTGCAAGTGTGTGTCAGGCATAAGGTTCCTTATTTCCCTCCAGGCACCTGTGCTGCCAGATGAAAGTCCGCTGTTGTTGCTGTAAAGGGAGGATTTAATGATAGTCCTGGTGAACAGTCTGAACGCAGAAGCGCCGACTCTTTTGCGTCTGTCTGTGAGTCCTCACCGGGGATTACAAACGCCAAATGCTCCGTGTCGAGATATAACGGTAGGTTTCTGTCTCATAAGCTCGTCTCACTGCTCGGTATGAGCCTGAACAACCAGGAGGCGCCGCTGCCTGCCAGTGGTGGGAAGCAACAAAGTTCAAGCACTTTGTTCTGGTTGTTAAGTACATTTTTCAATAATTTGTACATAGTAAAGTATTTTCAGTTTTGAGAGATTTGACTTTTACTCCACTACATTTCAAAGCAAATATCTATATGTTTTACTGTAATAATTTTTTAACACAGTCACATTATTCATTTATTTATTTATTTTTCAGATCAGGATTTATATTTATATACAGTATATCAAAAGCAGGTAGGAAAGGGAGGAAAGGAGGAAAAATCAGTAAGTGGGTCTTTCAAACGCCCGCTTTAGGATTACTGATCAATGATTCATTAGGTCCAAAGCCTTGTAGATGATTATGACACCACCTATAATATTTTATTATGATTGTAATCAACATATGCATCAGCACTGATCTGCAGGAAAAATAAGCTATAGTAGTACATTATGCAGTACTATAGGCTGTGTTGTATTATTACTTTTAATGTTTTAAGTACATTTAAGAGCAAGTACATACTTCTTTCACTGAAATGTCAATGTGGTACTTGAGTTATGTTGTGTGGGGGTATTTGGCTGGGAGTGTTTCTTCCACCACGGGCGCTGTCCGTGGTGCTGAAGCGGCGTCTGATCGCACTCGAGGCCGATCAGTCCCACGGACAGTGACAGAGGGAACCACTAGGAAGAGAGGAGGGGACACATGAGGACAAGCATAGAAAAATAAAATCACTGAAACAAAACACCTCGACGCTTTGGTCTCTAATTCTAGTGTGTTCGCTTCAGTCACTCGAGACAAAGCCTGACTCGGACTCTGAAGACAATTCGCCTGATGAATATCTGATCACCTGCGGGGTGTGAGGGGGCATCCGACCAGGCTCCCACACAGACCTTTAAGATGCTGCCAGGGTCGCTCTGCCACCAGGCTCAAAAGACACACGGAGGACGTGGCATTCCTAAGAGGCCGATTTAATTCACCGGACGTTCAGTGAAAGCAAGCACGCAGCGTCATTCCATTAATAATAGAGCAAATGGATCACTATCGCAGATAAGGAAGATATGCAAACAGAGCCCCCCCCTGGAGCAAAGGCATATCTCTGGTGGCACACACACGCACACACGCGCGTACGCGCACACGCACGCACGCACGCACACACACACAAGCACACAAACAGTCTCACACTACGGACACAAGTGCATCCACCCACCACGCGTGCATTTGTGTCCATAAACATGCCTGTGTATCACCGTAGACGTGCACGTTACCAGCATACAGATAGCCTTGTTGCCATGCATTAACATATAAAAGACAAAATCAATATACAAACACACACACACACACACACACACACACACACACACAATCACTTGGCCTTATATAAGAGGTTATATAAGAGATGAGAATACACATTTAACTGAAAATCCCAACCGACAAATTATTCAAAAGTCTATTCTCCCTGTCGTGACGATGACGCTATGAAACAAAGAGTCAAGAGTTGACTTTGTGCTTATTGATTCAGTTTACCTTCCAGCAACTTGCTTGCTACAATCCTGCACTTGTTTTCTGATCCTAAAGTCTCTTTATTGTGTCACTTGACCCCTGCAGAGCTTAGGTCATAGACGATGAACTTCGACACGGACATAAAAAACATAATTTATTTAAATATTGAATTAATCAACGCAGTGTTAAACGCCAGACGAGCACATGAGAACACGTTCCAGCTTTGCTTTAACTTATGGGTTAATTTGATTTTATCGTACTTTCATTTTGGGTAAATATATACATAAGTCCATACATATGTATATTTATGATGCAATAAATATATTTTGATGAGACACAGACACACTTTGCCCACAGACTGCCCATTGTTCTGACAGCCCATTATTCTGAAACCCCAGTAGTCCGAAAAATGTGGGGTTAGAGATGTTTAAATTCAGGCATAATGTTAGACGTTTAAATTTAGGTATAATGTTAGAGATGGTTAGGATTAATGTTAGAGTTAAGGTTTCAGCCATGTCCAGTGGGACATTTATCGGACTATTGGGGTTTCGAAATAATGGGCCGTCGGAACAATGGCATGGCACCTTTCAGGCAGAACAGAGCGGCACACAGTCATATAGTCTCTATGAAATGCGTGCGTCACCCTCGACTCCACGAACACGGACAGAAAACGACACTTGGAGTCTCCTTCGATACGCGAGACACCAAGTCTGGTGGAGCGTGGCCAGAGCCCCACTGAGTCATTCCAGGTCCAGGGGTCCCACTAGTCCGGGTAGAGAATGAAGCCAGAAAAGGTGCTGTACTTGTTGTTGTTTCCTCCGTGCGCCTTCCCTCCGTCCAGCTTGACGTAGATCTCGTCCCCAGAGTCCAGGTGGAGCACGACGCTGTTGCTGGCGTAGTCGTAGTTCTGGTCGGCGTCCTGAGCGATGGCGCTGGCCCGGACCTGGAAAAACAGCATGGATGAATTTAGGAATTCCGGGGGGCCAGAAAAGCTCTTTGGACGCACAGTAAAAATAATAAAAACAACATCATATGTTTTTCTTTCCCAAAAGAAACTACTCTTCCACTTTGGAAAAAGTGGACACCAGTCCCGTAAGATTTGCTAACATTTACATTTCACATTTATTCCTTGATCAGACATTTTTGTCCAAAGCGACTTGAGGGACAAGAAACAATCAAAGCATCAACTATCAATTATCCCGTTTCTAAATTCAACCAGATACAAGTGCAAGATGCTGGAAGGAATCAGAATAAAATAGTGTCATTGTAAATATTATTATTATTATTATTATTATTATTATTATTATTATTATTATTATTATTAGCAGAAGTAGTAGTAGTAGTATCATTATTATCATTATTAGTAGTAGTATTAATATTGTTTAATTAAGTACTAACAAGGAATTTAATGTTAACATGTATTTATTAAAACACGAGCATAAGTGCAATTAAATATAAAAGCAAAATGCTGGGGGTCAGGGGGTAGTGACTCAGGCAAGCGGTTTGAATTTGTATTACTGCGCACTTACGTCGCATCCATCGCATTTCGCCTGAGGGAGGTTCATATAGACTACTGCACATGACCTTAATATTTCCACTGTCGTAAAATTGAGAGTTTCATTGTGAATTCAGCAACATTATTGAGTGAAATGAATAAGAAAAGCTGCCAGACGCCGCGTATTGGACGGAGAGCCGGGAGAGCTCCAGCCCATTACGCAGCGTCTGACAGCTTTTCTTATTCATTTCACTCAATAATGTTGCTGAATTGATAGATAAACTTTAAAATACGCGGCAGTATAACCCAGACACCTTTCCACGACTTAAATTCCTTGCATTTGGGATCCCAGGCTGTCCAAGGCGCACTTACCTGTCCGTTCTTGCACAGGTCTGCCCACATGCTGGTCCCGTCGCCCCCGCGCATCAGGACGTGGTAAGTGAAGTAGTAAATCCCGGACACTTGGCAGGTGAACTTGCCGGTGCTCGGGTCGTAGTGGTTCCCCAGGTTCGTCACCACGTCGTCGAACCTCAGAACCTCGTAACCCTCGTGGGGGTTTTTCAGACCCACGTAAAACGCAATCTTGGTCCCGCCGATAGCCGAGCCGATCTCCCCGCCGGTCTCGGGCCGAGCCGTGCCCGTCGACACCCCCGGGTGACCCGGCTTCCCCGAGTCCCCTCTGTCGCCCGGCGGACCACGCGGACCGGGGGGACCCGGCTCGCCGGGCGGACCCCTCGCTCCGGGTTTCCCCGGCCGACCCGGTTCCCCTTTAGTCCCTTTGACGAACGAGGGCGAGGGCACGGCGCCCAGGTCCTGCAGCACCTCCAGGGCCGTGGCGCTCGGCTTCGGGCTGTACGGGTCGCAGATCATGCGGCAGGTGCCCATCATCTCGTAGTGCGCGTCGGTCTTGGAGCTCTGGACCAGCAGCGGGATGGCGATGATGAGAGCCAGCACCATGACGATGCCCACCACGGCGGCGACGGTTCTCTTCCTCTGCAGGGTCCGAGAGGCAAGCGCCAGAAAGTCCGTTTTGCTTTGGGAAGTAATGGTGGAAGGCGGTGGAAGCGCTAGTGCGCACGGTGGAAAGGCGAGGGGACCAGAGATCAGTCACCCGGTTCCAGGATTGGTGGAAGGAGGAAAAAAAAAAAAAAGGAGTGTGCTGTAACTCGCAGCCTGGTTCACCTCGGGGCGTTCGGTGCCAGTATCACTGTGCTTCACGAAGCTGACAAGGGAAATATTGGTTTTGGCACCGCCGGACACGCGCTGGATCCGTGCGTAAAGACGCTTGCAGCGATCTTCTGCAGCAAAGAGACGCTGACGTAACGAGTTCAAGGCAAAAAAAAAAAAAAAAAAAAGCCTGTTGCAATTTGGATTAAAGACTGCGACAATAATCAAACCATCTTTATGTATGAATTATAAATCCCCTCCGCGTGGACCAGGAAGCATCACTAACACTTAAACCTCCCTGTTGGCTTTCTGGCAGACGGTGAGAAACAGCCTCCTTTATCCCCTCCCTGTTGGAGATGGAGCCTCTCAGCTGCTGCTGTGGTTTGGACCATCAAATGAAATGGATTATTTCAGGTGAAACGATTTAAGACCCCACATTTGCAGGAGAAAGGAGGAAGAAGGTTTCTTTAATCGTGGCTTATTGTGTTTCATGTGTACCCTCATAGACATTAAGACTTTTGTGAAAACAAGCAAAGCGTGTAAAACAGTGTTTGTAATTTCCACTTGGAACTTAATGCAGCACATCAGCCTGTCCTGGGTGTGTATTGTAGTCTAACCCATCAAGGAGCAGACACCACCCACTTTAACAATAAACCCATAAAACAAGACAACATGGCTGCCCTGACAGTGAAATATAAAAACTATGAACATGTTTGACACAAAGCAAGTCACGTTGCAGTGAAGAACAGGCTCAGTACCTCCTCACTCATTCTGAAGCGGTAATTCAGAGAACTCGTTAATTTACTCACTTCAAATATGTGCATATATATATATATATATATATATATATATAATTTTTATTTTTTTTACTTTAACTCGGGTACCATTTATGTCAGGGGTCTCAAACTACAGGCCTGGGGGCCACATCCGGCCCGAGAGAAAATTTAACGCGGCCAGCTACATGGTGATAATATATTGATAAAACTGACCCAAATCATTTTATTGAAATCACGATGCTTAATTAATTCATACAAACGTAATGTCTACGTCTACGTAATGTTTTCAAAATATAAGACAGAATTAGATCATAAGAGAGACATTTCTACAGGATTACGAGGCGATTCACTTATGTGCAGGGGAAACAAAAAGTGAAAAAAAAACAGGCCGGTTTTCCCTTGTGGTTCCACACGGCCCGTTTGGGTCAGCTGAGAGCGCTGGTTTCGGGGCCCTCTACCCACCCAGGCAAGCAACTGTGACACAGGTCGGAAGTCTGGACTAACGCTGTGGCCGCCGCGTTAGAGGTCTTTTGCAGAACAATACAAACACATCTGTTTCCCTCTTCAAGCTCATTGAGGTTTAAGACGAATGGTGCGGTAAAGACGCCTCAGACAAGCATCTTATCACTCACACACACACACACACACACACACACACACACACTGTAACAGGGGAGTGTAAAGTGGGAACAATGTAAAAGTTGGCAGATTAACACTCTGTTTTGGTCTAATCTGCCTCCGAGCTGCGACCTGCCTTCTCTTTCTGATCAGATAATCCTTCTTCCGCTCCGATCCGGGGTTTAACTCCCTCTCTCATCCCTCCATCTCAGCAAAGCTAAGCTAGCGGCTAACAAAGCAGCCTCCCCGATTCCCAGACGCGTCTGCAACACGCCATGCAGTGACACACACACACACACACACACACACACACACACACACACACACACACACACACACACACACACACACACACACACACACACACACACACACACACACACACACACACACACACACACCCACATACACGCAAACAGCATAGATAGAGACACACACAGAGCCATTCAAACATGCACACACGCATGAAGACAATATTTTACATACACACAAACACCTGCACACACACACACATACAGTAGATAGGTGCACACATGCATATGCAAAAACACACACGCAGAGTCACATACACACACACACACACACAGACACACACACATTCAATGGTTGTGTCCCACACACACGCACACAATTACAGATCACATAGAAGCACAAGGGCACACCACTACATTTAGAAACACCTTAACTGTTACAAATGCGGGTGGCACCCAAATGCAGGAAATGGACTCAGAGAGGTAGGAAAAATGAGGACGTTTATATGTGGACGAGGGTCCTGCTGGAGGGGGAGGAGGGGAAGGGGATCCGGTTGCAGCCGGAGGGGAGACAGGGAATGGAGGAGCGTAGCTGGCGGGTAGGGTGGAAGGCAGGCAGGCCGGCAGGTAGACAGGCAGGCAGGCCAGCAGAAGGAAAGATCCTGGGACACGGAGAGACAGGTTAGCGTATGCTAAAAGAACGACACAAGATTTTAAACTTAGATTCAGGTTGCCTAAACATGTCGTAGCACGGAGGTGGAACAACAATCTGGCGAATAGGGGTTGAAGAGCCGGGGCCTAAATGCCGTAGAGGGGATGAGGCGACGATTGCCTGCAGGTGTGTCAGCGGAGCTGAGATGCGGGAAAGTGGGGACGGGAAGCCACGCCCACATACACCCACACAGAGACAAACAGGGGAAGACAGGAGACACAAGGGACGAGGGAAACACATAGAAACACATGGGAAACAAACAACTGGAGGCACGGCCGGGGACGTGACAGTACCCCCCCCTCAATGACAGCCTCAAGGCGAACCCCCCGGTTTGTCCGGGTGGTCCTTATGGAAGGTCTCGGATGCAGGACGGGTCCAGGATGAGCTGGCGGGACACCCAACTACGCTCCTCTGGTGATGGCGAAGGTGTGCCTGGACCGAGGGAACGGAGAATTCCTCCTCATGAGCTGGGAACAGAGGTGGCTGGAAACCCATGGCACACTTGAAGGGTGACATACCTGTGGCTGCATTAGGCAGTGAGTCGTGGGCGTACTCAATCCACAACAGATGACTGCCTGCCGGGAGCGCCGCTCCCAGGTCCTGGTTGGCTCGCTCCGTCTTAGTCTGTGGGTGACACTGTGGGTGGAGAGAATAGCCCTTACCCTGGAGTTGGAGGCATCGACCTCCGCAATGAATTGTTAGGACTGGTGCAGATGTGAACTGTCTCTTTAGCTCAGAGAAAGCCGCACCAGCCTCGGGGATCCACGAAAAAGGTGACAGCAGGAGATGTGAGTTGGGTGAGGGGTGCGGCCACTCGGCCGTAGTCCCTGATGAACCGGCGGTAGAAGTTGGCGAAGCCGAGGAACTCCTGGAGCCGCTTCAGCAATGTGGGCTTGGACCATTCTGCCACCATGCGGATCTTTTCAGGGTCAGTCCTCACCTTCCCACTATCAATGATGTGCCACCAGGAAAGAGAATGATCTGATGTGAAACTTGTACTTTAACGAAGAGGTTTTTTTTCCAGGAGCCTCTGAAGCACCTGTCCGGCGTGAACGGCATGCATCTTGTAGGGTTGCAGGGAGAACACCAGGGTGTCATCCAGAAAGACAAAGACAGATCAGCCGAGGAGGTCTCGTAGCTCATCATTAACCAGGGCCTGGAAGACGGCCAGGGCGTTGGTTCGGCCGAACGGCATGACCAAATACTCGTGAGGCGTACTGCCGGCGGAGGCGTATTGGAAACTGTTTTCCGCTCATCCCCCTCCAAGATTCAGATGAAATGGTAGGCATTCCTGAGATCCAGTTTGGAGAAGACGATGGCTTCCTGGATGGGTTGAAAGGCCGAGTTGACAAGGGGTACTTATTTTTCACAGTGATGGCATTTAGACCTCGACAATCGATACAGGGGCAAAGAGAGCGGTCTTTTTTGGCGACGAAAAATAACGCTACACCGACTGGGGGTGAAGACGGTAGGATGAAGACGGCAGGATGAAGACGGCAGGATGAAGACGGCAGGATGATTCCAGCGGCCAAGGTGTGGATGTATTTCTCCATGGCCTCTCTCTCCGGACCAGACAGGCTAAGCAGACGGCTGGAGGGCAGGGGAGCGCTTGGGAGGAGATCAATGGCGCAGTCGCAGGGGTGATGAGGAGGAAGAGAGGGAGCACACTGTTTACTGAAAACTGCAGACAAGTCATGATAAGCAGCGGGGATGGCTGAAAGGTCAGGGGGCTCCGAGGTAAGTGGGGGAACAGCGGCCTCTGTAGGGGCGAGGGCAGACTGCAGGCGCGAAGAGTAACAAGAGGAGCTCCAACTGGCAGTTTAGACGGCGGGCCAGTCTATGTGTGGGTGTGTCTAGCCAAGGGTAACCCAGGTTCGCTGGGTCTTGGGGGGGACGAGATGAGGCGGAACTGGATGTGCTCACGGTGGTTGCCGGAGCAGATGAGAGGCGGAGGTTTCGGTGCGTTGAGCAAGGAGCTTTCATTTGAGAGCCGGAGCTTTCAGGGGAACCGTTAGAGGTTCACTGGTGATGGCAGCTTGGGCGGCAAGATTAATGTCCAGGAAGTTGTGCTCAGCTCCGGAGTCCACTAAGCCGGTCAGTGGCGGGGACTCTTGGTACCAGGGTCGGGGGGCATTGAGAAGAGGTAGTTGGGCTCAAGAAAAACCCCACTGTTACTGGTCGGCCCACCCTAGCTCTTTCCCTACGACGCCGACCGAGGCGGGTATCTAGTCTGGCAGCGAGGGAAATTAAAGAATCAAAATTAGCAGATTCATCCCGGGCCACTAACTCATCCTTGACTAATTCACTAAGCCCCTTCAAAAATATCCACTGAAGAGTCTCATTGTTCTAGAGTTGTACTAGAGTTCTAAATTCTTCTGAGAATTCTGCTACACTGCGTGAACTCTGACGGAGTGAGGGGAGGCGTTTAGCAACGTATTTTCCCCAGATAGGATGGTCAAAAACATTCATTCTCATTTCTAATACTAAATCATCAAAAGAAGAGTTAAGGCTGGACCGACTCTCTCTCGCTGCTGATGCCCAATCGAAAGCACAACCTTTAAGTAACCCGATAACATAGACTACTTTCGACTTATCTGTGGTGTAGTTGAGGGGCTGCCGTTCAAAAGCCACACCGCACTGCATGAGGAAATCCTTACTGGTGCCCAATTCTCCAGCATATTGCTCCGGACATGAGATAAATATCCCTGGACATGGCAGGTGCCGCAGGGGGAAAGATCCCGGGACACAAAGAGACAGGATATGCGTACGCTCAAAGAACGACACGAGGATTTTGGTTCAGGTTGCCCAAAACGTGTCGTAACACAGAGGTGAGGCAACAATCTAGCGAAAATGAGTGGGTGAAGAGCCGGTGTTGAAATGCCGTAGAGGGGATGAGGCGCTGATTGCCTGCAGGTGTGCCAGCGGAGCAGGGATGTGGGGACGGGAAGCCACGCCACACACACACACACACACACACACACACACACACACACACACACACACACACACACACACGGAGACATGGAGACAACACATGGGGAAAAAAACCACCTGGAGGCACGGCCGGGGACGTGACATTAACAAAGCAGACACAAAACAGAAGAACGCTTGTTCACACACAGGTGGGAAGGTAGAGAGTGTGTGTGTGTGTGTGTGTGTGTGTGTGTGTGTGTGTGTGTGTGTGTGTGTGTGTGTGTGTGCGTGCGTGCTTTAGCAGCTCCACCCTCAGTATGAACCCGTGCGTGATCCCCTGCTCTGCTCCAGACCCGACAGCGTTGCCGTCTCTGCTGATTTCTGTGAAAGCTGCAGACGACGGAGGTCGACAGAAAGCTCCCGCGCTCAGTCCAGCGAGGCCAACGTTTGAGGCTTAAAACACAGTTATCAGCGAGACGGAGAGAGAGGTCAAAGATAACAGATGAACGTAGATTACTAGTGTGTGTGCAACCTAATCACACACACACGCACGCACACGCACACGCACACACAGACACACACACCTTGGGAAGTAAATTTGTTTTGTGTGTGAGTGGGTGGGTGTGTGCGTTTTGTGTGCCTGTAAGTGTGTTGAGCTCTTGTGTGTGTGTGTGTGTGTGTGTGTGTGTGTACGTGCTCTCCTCCAGATGCTCGTGGCGGTGTAGGCGTAACCATTTGTACATTCCAACAGCGGTTCTGACAAGAGAACAACCTCCAGTAAATCCGAGTGTCAGTGTTATCTAATAGGACTTCTCCTACAAGCTTAATTTGTTTGTTTGAGTGTGTGTGTTGTGTGCGTGTGTGTGTGTGTCTGTGTGTGTGTGTGTGTGTGTGTGTGTGTGTGTGTGTGTGTGTGTGTGTGTGTGTGTGTGTGTGTGTGTGTGTATGTGTGTCTGGAGCTATAATACAGAGCACAAACACTCTCAGTGTATACAGTACAGCACATGTATGTGTGTGTGCAGAGCGTGCCACAAGCCACTGTCCATGGATGTGTGTGTGTGTGTGTGTGTGTGTGTGTGTGTGTGTGTGTGTGTGTGTGTGTGTGTGTGTGTGTGTGTGTGTGTGTGTGTGTGTGTGTGTGTGTGTGTGTGTGTGTGATGAAACGTGTTGGTTGCTCTATATTTAGCCGCCGCGCCTCTGGGTGGAGAGCAGCCGGCACAGCGAGCGTCTTGTGGCTTCTGTGCACGGTAATGTCCGAACAAAAAACGCAAAGAGGACCAAAGCGAGAGAGGTGAGAGACGACAACTGAGACACTCGACGCCGCACTCCACCTTCTCCACCTTCTCCACCTGCACCTCCACCTCCCCATCTTCATGATCTGTTGATCCAAACATTTCAGTTTATATTGGATATGTTTTCAAATTGAGACTCAAATTGAGTAACTATTGTAGATATACATCCATGTACATATACATCCCTGTACATATACATCCATGTACTGTACATATACATCCATGTCCATATACATCTATGTACATATACACTGAACATTTGCACAGTCCGGCACAACTATACAGCTTCATAAAAAAAAACATATTTTACATATGCTTATATACTGTATCTCACTAATATTTCACTTATTGTTTTACATTTATGTTTCATGTACGCACCGAACACCAAGACAAATTCCTTGTTCGTCTAAACTTCCTTGGCAATAAAGATGTTTCTGATTCTGATTCTGATTCTGATTCTGATTCTGATTCTGATATACATCCATGTAAATATACATCCATGTTAATATATATCCATGATAATATATATCCATGTTAATATACATCCATGATAATATACATCCATGTTAATATACATCCATGATAATATACATCCATGTTAATATACATCCATGATAATATACATTCATGATAATATACATCCATGTTAATATACATCCATGATAATATACTGTACATTCATGTTAATATACATCCATGTTAATATACATCCATGTTAATATACATCCATGATAATATACTGTACATTCATGTTAATATACATCCATGTTAATATACATCCATGATGTTTGATTTGATGTTCCATCGTTCTGTGACTGATGTCTGATATTCATAAAACATGTTCCCTGTAAGACTTGGAAGAAAAAAACCTTCAGGAAAGATTTAGCACCAGCTTTCATGTGAATTCACGTTGTTTTTGGATAATTGAGGCTCAGTCGTGTAGTTACCATTTCAGGAATCCCCTGACACATTTTAATATTTATAGACAATATCTCGTAAATCTTTTCCCGTGTAATGTTGTGAACAGTTTGTCTTTGGAGGCGATGAATGAAGTGACTGCGTTTCCTTTGAAAGGAGGAAATGTGAAAACAGTGGAATCTGCCTCTAGTTCATCACTGTCTACAAGCACCACGTCATGGGGCGGAGGCCCTCGTTCTTTCGAGGTGAAGACGCTGATGGAGGAGGCTGGAGCGGAGGCCCTCGTCCTTTCGAGGTGGAGACGCGGAGGAGGGTGCAGTCTGGTGTTGGGACTGAAACGGCCCCTCGCTGCCACAGACGCTTGTCAGATTACAAGACACTCAAGAGTCCGTTTGGAAGAGATTCAGCTGAGGGGCAGGGAGCCAGGGGGCCTGTCTGTCTGTCTGCCTGTCTGTCTGTCTGTCTGTCTGTCTGTCTGTCTGTCTGTCTGTCTGTCTGTCTGTCTGTCTGTCTGTCTGTCTGTCTGTCTGTCAGGGCATGGCTGCTCTCAGCCGACAGTTCATCTTATCCATGATGGTTATGATTTAATTTTCCTAACTGCTTCCTCCTCGTGGCTGCTCATCTGTTGCTCTCTTGCATTCTGGCAGCTGTTCTCACCCACCACCACCACCCACCACCACCCAGCTCCACCTGGCTCCACCCTTCTTATTCTGATGAATATAGTACATGCGCCCCAGACAGCCATGTTGATGGGGCGATTCATAAATATGAGCATCTACTTTTATATCAAACAACACTTTGGCCAAAATAAAAAAATATTTATTTTGGCCAAAGTGTTAACCTCAAGGTAACATTGCACCCACTGCCTCCGTCACTGCAGTGCAAACCTGCACCACCCACCTCAGATGTGACGGTACTGGAAGGATGCATCCGGCTTCCACTTCAAACAGTAACAATAGACAATAACAAAATCTTTTTTTTCGGTAAAATATATCATTTCATCTTTAAGGGGCCGTGGTTCACTCCTACAGCACGAGCCTGCACAAGGAAACGCCCTTATATGGTGAGATGTGGGCGGGGTTTGTGCTAATAGGAAGTTGCAGGTGGCAAAGTGCTTGGAATTGAAAATGGTTCCGATTCAAAAACACACGCAGTGACATCACAATCAATGTGGCCGCTACACCTCTGGAGCCTTGAGCTGTTTGTGTCGTCTTTGTATATTTAAATAAACGTGTGTGAGTGTGAATATGAACAGAAATTAAGCTTGGAATGAGAACATGTTTGTATGTTCCTGAGGACAAGTGCACGCACCTGTCATCATGTGCATGTGAACATGCATGTGAACGTGCGTGTGAACGTGCGTGTGATCGTGCGTGTGATCGTGCGTGTGATCGTGCGTGTGATCTTGGGTGTGATCGTGCGTGTGATCGTGCGTGTGATCTTGGGTGTGATCGTGAGTGTGATCGTGGGTGTGATCGTGGGTGTGATCGTGGGTGTGATCGTGCGTGTGAACCTGCGTGTGAACGTGCGTGTGAACCTGCGTGTGAACCTGCGTGTGAACGTGCGTGTGAACGTGCGTGTGAACCTGCGTGTGAACGTGCGTGTGAACGTGCGTGTGATCGTGCGTGTGATCGTGCGTGTGATCGTGCGTGTGATCTTGGGTGTGATCGTGCGTGTGATCGTGGGTGTGATCGTGGGTGTGATCGTGGGTGTGATCGTGCGTGTGAACCTGCGTGTGAACGTGCGTGTGAACCTGCGTGTGAACGTGCGTGTGAACGTGCGTGTGAACGTGCGTGTGATCGTGCGTGTGATCGTGCGTGTGATCGTGCGTGTGATCGTGCGTGTGAACGTGCATGTGAACGTGCATGTGAACATGCATGTGATGGTGCATGTAAACGTGCGTGTGAACGTGCGTGTGAACCTGCACATGCGTGTGAACGTGCGTGTGAACGTGCGTGTGAACGTGCGTGTGAACGTGCGTGTGAACGTGCGTGTGAACGTGCGTGTGAACCTGCGTGTGAACGTGCATGTGAACGTGCGTGTGAACCTGCACGTGCGTGTGAACGTGCGTGTGAACGTGCGTGTGATCGTGCGTGTGATCGTGCGTGTAAACGTGCGTGTAAACGTGCGTGTAAACGTGCATGTGAACGTGCATGTGATGGTGCATGTAAACGTGCATGTGAACGTGCATGTGAACGTGCATGTGATGGTGCATGTAAACGTGCATGTGAATGTGCGTGTGAACCTGCACGTGCGTGTAAACGTGCGTGTGAATGTGCGTGTGAACCTGCACGTGCGTGTGAACGTGCGTGTGAACGTGCGTGTGAACGTGCGTGTGAACGTGCATGTGCGCTGCCGTGACCACACCTGGAGGTGGGTAAGCAGGCGCACGGGGCTGAAGGTGAATGGGGATGAAGCCGCTGTGGCCTGAACCCGTGGACCCTGCACAGAGCACCTGCTGGGCCACGTCACGCTGCGTGTGTGTGTG
>NC_137210.1:27635696-27670696 GCF_960531495.2 Zeus faber
TTCCCTTCCCGGGAATTCAAGCGTCGCTGGCGTTGGGGCGTTGGGCGGTGGAGTTCCTCCCACCGCCCTCGCCTACGTCACCTCCCCGCGCTGCACCTCACGTGCTTTAGGCGCTGAATGACCGCCGTTAAACTGGCTTCTCCATCCCTGACGTTCTTCTTATTTATTTATTATTCACAGGGTTTTCTGAAGAGCCGGATCCCCCCCCCAAAAACACTCATTGAACAGCAAACAAATCATTCCACAACAACTGACTCAATATAAATAGTCGATGTCGAAGATAATCATGACATCGATGGCCAGCGTCACCGTGACGCAAACACAACACAACAGAACAGCGACACCTGGCGGACACGCGGAAGAATCGTCACCCGCGAGATTATTGCGTCATCACCTCAAGCCGAATCCGCTTTGTTTCCGTCACCGTTGACTGCGCAGCGCGGAATGAAAGGGCGTCGTCACACCGCACCCCCTGCGGGGAGCGGTGTGACGGGAGGGGACAAAAAACGACCAGAACAAGCCACTGGGGCCGTTTAGGCACGGCGTGTTGCAGCACACACACACACACACACACACACACGCACACACACGCACACACGCACACAGGCACACGCACACACGCAAACAAACACGCGCACACACACGCAGAGAGGCGATCTAAATAAGACAATAAACAATAAACCTAGAAAATAAACCTCTGAATCAACACATTACAATCTGATAAAAGTAGGAAATTGTGCAAATCGTATAATTTAGTGAATTATCATTGTTTTCCACTAGATTAGTGTGGATTCAAGATTCAAGTTTCAAGATTTTTTATTTGTCACATACATATATATACTTCCATACATATATGCAGTGAAATGTAATGTAATGGATGTTTTGATAAAAGTAATAAAAGAAAACAGGAAAAAATATATTTAAATGATATATATCTATAAGACATATACTGTGTATATATAGAATATCCAAAAATCTCCCCCAAAAAACAATAAAACTAAATGAACAATCAACAAAATGATGAATAAAATAGTATTATGTCGTGAATTATAAGTATATATTTTTTCGAGTGGGTTGTTTTGACACTTTCTTCGGAGCAGCTGTTTATCTGGCGACGACAGATGGCGAGACCACGCCCCTCGCCCCGCCCCCAGCGTACACCCGGTGCTGAAACCACGCCCACCCCGGCGGCCCGTCCCGGGGGTGGGCGGGGCGTGGGCCTGTGGGCGGGGCCTCTCCGCCAGTCGCGCGGAGCACACGCACCAGGAAGACGCCGCGTGAGCGTCGTTTCCCCGCGCGTCCCGGTGCCGTTACCGTTACCGTCACCGTTACCGTTACCGTTACCGTTACCGTTACCGGTGCCGCTTCTCGTCGATCAGCTGCTTGAGCGGCGCCTCGCGCGTCCGGGTTGCGGGACGGCCTGTGCTGCTCGACTGGAACACACGCGGCTCGGCAGGCTCGTCGTTATGGGATGGGTGGGTGCTCCGTTTGTCGATAAAAACGCCTTCTCGTATTGTGCTGCGAATTAATAATCCACCAATTCAACTCGAACTCAAGTTCCTTTTTCACGAGGTTCATTAATAATAATAATAATAATCATCATCATCATCATCATCATCATCATCATAATCACCTTATAATTGTACCGTTACTTGTGTCGATGGTGTTGTACAAGTAATGAAATAGTTTTGGTGCTGTAACTAGTTTCAGAGTGCTGACTGCTGATACAGCACGTCATCACATTTAATCAACATCGGATCGGGTCTTTCGTTATTCAGATATTACGTCACGCACCCGTTTTCCCTCAATTATAAAGCCATACTGAGAGGAAAACTGGGCCTCCGATCATCGCCTCAATTAGAGAGTGTGACGTGTGGGGTGGGAGTCAACGTCATGATACGACATCATCACGATATGATATCATCGCGATATGACATCATCACGATATGATATCATCATGATATGGGGATGGGATCGCGGTGGGTGGATGATCAGACCCCACAGGCCAAGGGCTCTCTCCGGAGCGGCTGCCGCTCGGAGCGGGCGGCGTCACGGGGCTGAAGCGATGATGGAAACGAATCGATTGAACTGTGGATCGATACTGTTTTGAGGGAGAAAACGTTGGATCGATTCGTTGCCTCTGTCTCTGTGTGTTCATTTGAAAGGGATGTGGGAGGCGTTGAGTTTGCCGTCTGTCAACAGCACAAGGCAGGAACAGAAACCGGGCGAACAGGAGCAGATCGACACAAACACAAACTAAATAAACAGAATTAAGATCAGGTGAGACACACCTGTCCTGGCAGACACAGCAAACCGGAATTCGATTTAAAAACCTTCCAATAAAAGCCTGGTCCCTCTGGCCCCGCTCACAAATAGTTCTTCTGGCGAATTGTGTTTATCTTGTATGTTCCTCTCCACTGTGTTATTTATTTGTGTTTTGTAAAAATGTTTCAGGATTCCTTTGACCCGAGGGCACATCCACCCCACCTCACCGGCTGAATCTCCCCCACCTGCGGCCCCCGCCCTCCGTCATGCCCGAGGAGGACGTGACCCGTCCCCTGCTGCCGGCGGGGTCCGATCCAGACGCCATCGAGACCCTGCCCTGCGACGACCGCCCCTGCCCCGGGGAGCTCCCCGCGGTCGGCATCCTGGGCTCCGGAGACTTCGCCCGCTCCCTGGCCACCCGGTTGGTGGCCTCCGGCTACCGGGCCCTGGTGGGCAGCCGGGACCCCCGGCGGGTCCCGGGGAATATGTTCCCCGACGGGGCCGAGCTCGTTTCCCAGGGAGAGGCGGCGGCCGGGGCCGACGGCCCGGTCTTCGTGGCCCTCTACCCCGAGCACTACCACACCCTGGTGGGGCTGAGGGAGGCGCTGGCCGGGAAGGTGCTGGTGGACGTGAGCAACGCCTCCAGGCCGAACGGCTCAGAGCCCTCCAACGCCGAGCGGCTGGCCCGGCTGTTCCCCCGCAGCGCCGTGGTCAAGGGCTTCAACGTGGTGCCCACCTGGGCCCTGCAGGCCGGGGCCTGTGACGGCAGCCGGCAGGTATGGAGGAACGCCGTTACATTATACTGACCAGAAGAGAGGTTTCCAAAGCGGGGTGTCGTGGCCCCACTGGGGGGGTCGCAGGGTTGGGCCCAGTGGGTCGCCGGGCGGAGCAGCACTTTGAGCCGCTGTTCACGGAATCGGACGTGTGAACGTTAAAAGAATCTCATGTGGTGAGAATACTGCAGTACTTCTACGGCCTCGTATTGGTGCCGGCTCTGAAACGCGGTGGAGCCAAGGCTGCAGAACAGTGGAGTACACCATGCCTTTAGAAGGGCTGAGGCTGTTTTTTATTTTCACTTTATGGAAGGAAGTCTGTGTCACCATCCTCAAGTAAACGCAATGAAATGCACAAATCTGTGGAAAAACACAAAAAGATAAATATATATCTCTCAATCAGAATTTCTTCTTCATTTCTTATGTGATGTGAGAGAAAAATGCAGACGATCAACCATTTGAATGAGGACAAAGGCCTCTACCTGTAGAAAGGGGGTTTTAAAACATTGCCTCCGTGCTTCCAGGAGCCTGGAGGTGCATTGTAAGGGATCTTAATCCGCGTCTGCCGGGTCAGGTTTGCAAGTACCTGTGAATTCCCTGTCTGGGGGGGGGGGGGGCCCAGGGAGACAGGTGAGGGGCACAGGCCTGTGACCTCTGAGCCAAGCCACGCCCTCTGTCGTGGTGTCAAGCCCTCGTCGTCAGAAATAAGATCGGACCGGTCAGAACGCTGCCTGGGAGCAGCGCTGAACCTTTCTCTTTATTCTGCGGAATAAATACCTTGAATATTCCCGTTTTTTGTTTTCTCGTAGCGGGCGGACGCACCTCACCGAGCGTGCAGGGGAACTTCTTCCACGGGGATTACCTCCAGAGAATAACAACGTTGTGATTTCATTTCAAACGTTTACAAATGGTTCACGACGCTTTGCTTTTTTTTTTTTTTTCCTTAATAATATCATGATGTTTTATTATTATTATTATTATTATTATTATTATTATTATTATTATGTTTATGATATGCGATGCATCATTTTGACCATAACACCTGGAATAGAAATGTAGCAGCGCTGGTCGTCCTCATGCTGTTACAGTTTGTTTGTTGACTCATAAACGTCTTATGACCATAAAGTGAGGACACGTCACCTTTCCCCCGAACTCTGGACTCGGTAAAAAGGAGCGAAAGTCTGAGTGAAAACCCGGCTGAGGCGCCGCGTCGACGGCGACGATGGAGCAGCGTTGTGGTTTCGTTCACTTCTCCCTCATCGAGACGATTGCAAATGATTTTAAGGAACAACTTTCAGATTCACCCATCCCAGAACCCCCAGAACCCCCAAAACTCACAAAACCCAAAAAACATCACAACCAACATCACAATATTTTTGGTCGATTACAAAGTGACATTAATAATGTGACAATATCTCGGCGATGATGGTTGGTGTTGGGAATATATACAGTATAATGTATAAAATATATCTATAAAATATAAATAAAATATTCAATTCAAACCAAGAGTGGGTCATAGTGGAGGAGTTATTGATATACAGTAACAGATACTGTATATTGATCATCTTCCATTTTGTTGTTTCTCTTTGATATATCGAATTATTTTCTTTAGCCGTCAGTGTTATTCTACGCCTCCACCTATCCTCCTCCACCTCCAGGTCCTGATCTGCAGCGACTGTCCGCGCTCCAAAGCCGCGGTGATGGAGCTGGCTCGGCGTACGGGCTTCTCCCCCGTGGACCTGGGGGGCCTGGGGGCCTCCGGGGCCATCGAGGAAGCCCCGCTCCGCCTCTTCCCCTCCTGGGGGGGCCCGCTCCTGGCCGCCCTCCTCCTCTTCCTCTTCTTCTACGGCTACGGCCTCCTGAGGCACGTGCTGCTGCCCCTGCTGGCGCTCGGCGAGAACCACGCCTACCGGCTGCCGCTGGAGGCGGTGAACGAGACGCTGGCGGCCGTCGCCATGGTGACGCTGGCGCTGGTGTACCTGCCAGGTATGGAGTATCGCTCCAAAACGTGTAAATGGAAAAACATGAGTATTTTGAACAATGGTTTTATTTTTTACAATCCTGGAAAATGACGGCTTTGCTCCAAAAGGAACCGATCTGCTGTTCCTGCAGAAGAGGGGGAGTCCGCTCTGCAGGGCATCCCCCGTTTCCATCAACATCTTGGCGAAAACATGTCACACAACTTGAGTATTTGTAATAATAATAATAACAATCAAGGCTCCTAAAACCTTTTCCACAACATCATTTGTTGCATCTTTGGTGGCCATTTTGAAAAAACGGCTGTTTGGCAGTGCCGCCCGCCACGCGCCCCCCGGGTGGAGTTTTCAGGACCCTCCGCCCCCGAGACAGAGATGTCGCAAATACACCCGTTTATTGTAGAGAGTGGACAGACGGAACAAGCCAGGAGCAGACGGCCACGTCATGACAGAGACTCTCCTCGTGTGTGTGTGTGTGTGTGGGGATGATTTAGCTGCCGCTCGTTGATTGCTCTGACGAGCAACAGGCGTACAGCCGCCTCTGATCCCGGGCACAATTACAGAGACAGAAGAAAGGTGTGGCTGCTTAAACCACACCACAGGCTGCCATGGCGCTCTTTTCTCCCTCCTTTAACAACATATAGACCTGCGTGGGTCCCAAATCCCAGGCTTTTAATCGCAAAATGCCCGGTCGTGGATGTTTCACCGCCGTCCCTCATCGTGACTTCATTTCCTTTTATCCAGGCTTGCTGGCCTCCGTCCTCCAGCTGAGCAGGGGAACAAAGTACCGGCGCTTCCCGGCGTGGCTGGACGGCTGGTTGGTCCGACGCAAGCAGCTCGGGCTGCTGAGCTTCCTCTGCGCCGCGCTGCACGCCGTGTACAGCACCTGCCTGGCGCTGCGCCGCGCCACGCAGTACAGGCTGCTGGACGCCGCCTACGCACAGGTGCCGGCGTTTATTACTTTATTACTTTATTGCTTTATTACTTTATTACTTTATAGCTTTATTACTTTATGTCCTCTGCTATTCAATGCTTTGACATCTTCTCTTTCAGGTGAATTTAAGGGGGGGGGGGGTTTTGGTGGTTGGGTGTTGTTTTGTGTTTGCATGTGAATGCCGACAGTGTGAGCGTGTGTGTGTGCACCTCCAGGTGGATGGGAGGTTCGGGTGGAACCTTTGATAAGGATCAGCCTCTGTGCTTTGGTGAATTGTCTTGTTTTATTTGACATTATTTTTAGTGACTCGACAATAGAGTGAGGCAATGGAAACCCTGCAATGTCAAATACAGTGTAGGTACGCACATGTACACGGATCCCAAATATAAATGCCTCTGTCTCTAAGTAAATAATGAATTGATAATTGTTAATAATTCCAAACACACTTACTGTAAGTTAACATATGTTGTAAATATATCTACACAGATTTGAAAGTTATGCAAAACCCTCCAATCACCCAAAATAAGACTCAGTGGATGAAAAAACTTGATTCTTTTTGTTTGTTTGGTTGGAATCAGGAAAGTATCTTTGTCCTCTTTTTTGGTTTTTAGGTAAAGGCGGACGTGAAGCACTCGTGGGTGGAGCAGGAGGTGTGGAGGTCGGACCTGTACCTGTCCTGTGGGATTCTGGCTCTGGGAGTTCTGGCTCTGCTCGCCGTCAGCTCGCTGCCCTCGGTGGGAAACGCCCTCAGCTGGAGGGAGTTCACCTTCGTCCAGGTCAGAGAGAAGTGCCGAAAAAATATGACGAACAGCGTTATTGTGGAGCGCCGGGTTTGGAGACGTTGCGGAAAAATACTGAGATCAACATTATCATGTAACAGAACAAAACGTTTTTCCAAATCCCAAGAGATTTGTGACCAAAACAAGAGGAAATCGGCAAAAAAGGCAATAAAAGGTTTTATCGCGTGGCTCTGCCGAATGCTCCATTCTGATTGGTCGATAACAGCAATCAGCAGTTATTGGGTTATTTATGGATAACGACTATGCCATGCTCATGCTCACACTAGCTGGTGGCGCCATCTAGTGCCCCCACACAGAAACTACAACGGGAGATTTAAGGAGATGAATTAGTTTAAACATTAATAACACATTCAGGTATTTTGTAGGTGAATAGTTTGCAGAGGATTACCGTTCAAAAGTTTGTCTCAGTGGAAGATTGGATTTAGTAAGTAATAATAAGTGCAATAAGCAGGATAATGCACAGCCAGCTGTTCATTACCCCATAATAACTCCCGTCTGATCCCCCCTGTGGGGGGTTGGTGTGTGATAAAGATCGGCTGGCTCTGAATTATCACTAACTTATAGCTGAGACTATTTCCAAAATAAACTGATCTTTCGTGCTTGAATCCATGAATATGTAATAACACAATGATACTAATGTGACCCCCCTCTCTGCAGTCCGGGCTGGGCTACGCTGCCTTGGCTTTAGCCGTGGCGCACACCCTGTTCTTCGGCTGGGACTCGGCCTTCCTCCCTCAGTCCTACTCCTACCACCTGCCCCCCCTGTTCCTCCTGGCCCTGGTCCCGCCCTGCGTGATCCTGGTGGGCCGGGTCCTGCTGGCCCCGCCCTGTCTGGCCTCCAGACTGGCGAAGATCCGGCGGGGCTGGGAGAGTTTCCCCGGCGCGGCGGGGACGCCCGAGGACCGTCGGCTCGGGATCTGATCGGAGCCGGGAGGCGGTGTCTGGGGGCGTGTTCATTGCGGTGCTTGGTTTGTTTTGTTTTTGCGCTCACGCCGTACGACTTGTAAACAAAGCCCACGCGCTGTTCCGCTGTCGTCTCATGGGTCCCATCGTTTTCTTTGGAATTTGGGCGGTTGAACAATCCTCGCGGATGTAAACGACAGCATTGAAGATGGAGCAACGACAGCGTTTATTAGGATGTGGGTAATGTAGGAGCCTAGTTGGTTGATTTCTGCGTTAACACCTGCCCCAAAGGAGGCGCGGCCAGGGGCGGAACCTCCCAGGGGGGGAACCTCCCAGGGGGGGAACCGCCGGGGGGGGGGAGACTGCAGGGAGGGCGGGGCTGCACCAGGGTTTCCATTCAGACAGTCTCAACGCGGCAGATGTGAAAGCGCCGTCAGACTCTGTCGTGAAACGTAACCTCCCAGACACTCTCTTCAAGGGCAGCTCCAGCCGAACAGGGCGTGGTCCGTGACTCTGCCCTGTGAAGCCGCTCCTCACCGACACCACCAGTTAGCATCAGTCACGCGAAACTGACTTGTTGCTCAGACTCCCAAGAGGCAGAACGAGTCTGAACCCACGGCTTGACCGCGTCCCACTTTGTTTTTCGAGTGCCGTCTTTTTTGGGAGGTTTGCTTTTAAAAACCCGTTCCTCGTCAAACATGTGCGGCGGTGCGTTTGGAATCCACGTGGACGGTTCAGGTTGATCCGGACCCATCCATGCGGTTCTTCATCAAATCCAAACCGACATTTCCGAAAAATACTCATAATCAGCAGTTTAAATGTCTTTAATCTGAGGGAAGTTCTTTACTGTTAATATTACATTTACTTTTATAGCAGTGCATGTACTTGTATTATCATCGTATGGAAAAACATTGTGCATGGTAATGCTCTGTTAGTAATTAATAACATCAGGTTTTACTTTATTGTCCATTTTCATGGAAGTAGATTTTTTAGCCGGCTCCAGAGCAACAAAGACGGCGCGCTGCACGAAAAAAGGGACCGAGGCCGGAGGCTTCGACGAAGCGGCCGCGACTTGTTTCTGGGCGAAAAGACGACGAGGGAACATCGAGGACAGATTCCTCATATTTCAAGAAAAGACGGAAGTGATTTATGGAGCCGCACGGCGTCACCCATCCGACCACCTCCGGCTGAGACGATGACGGGAACGAACGCCTCCTCCCGCTCTCCGGCATCTGTTGACTGCGCGCCAACATTTCTCTCTTCCATTGCGTACCAAACTGGAGTTTGTCGGGCTGTTTTGTTTTCACTGCATCACCGTTATATCAACGAGCCAAGGAGCCAACGGGCCTGCATAACCTGCACCGCTTACACCTGGGGAGGAAGTTAGAAAATAGGTCTAGACTTAAATGTAGATTCATATTCAGATTAACAATCCCAATACAAATATATTCTGTGAAATATATATACTGAAACACGGAAAACAATAAAGCGATATATCAAAACACCCGTTTCAGACGGGTTTTAACTGAATTTCATTTGAGTCATTTTCAACTGCAAAATATCAAAGTGGTGTTTGAAACTGCAATGCATGAAATGAGGCCTCGGCAGGATTTGGAAAAGTGGATTATGTGCGAAGGCTTTGACTTTGTTTCATTGTTCGTGTTTGGAGCTTTGGGTTTTATTTGCCCCACTCAGATTCTGAAGGGTTTCCGTCCGTGTCTTCCGTCGTGCGCGACGCAGACGTGGAATGTTGGCATCATCTGCAGTTCTGATTTCTCACACAGAATTGAATTTGCCGTCAGATGTTTCAGCTTGGACAGAAATCTTTACGGTGCCAGAAGAGTTTGTGTCCAACGCCGCACAAACAAAACAGACTTGCTGAGAAGTGCGCTGATCTGTGTCACGCTGATCTGTTAACACGTTAACAACCTCTAAAACTTAACTCCAAGCACGGATCCAGTACAACACAGAGCAGCTGAAGGAAATGCCAAAGCAATTAAAGACATTTTAAGTTTATGACACAATGGTTTTATTTAGAAATTGCAATATTCAATACATGTTAACAGCATACGTAACTTTATTCAATATATGAATAATAAATCATAATGAAATACTCTTTAAAAAATAAAATAAAACGGCACACCAGGCGAGATGAGTGAATCATCAGGGATTTGTTGTAAAAATAAACTTAATTCACCAGTGAAAACACACGGCTGTGGACGTGAGGGCGGTCTGCCGTTCTTCCCAACGCTGGCGTGCTCCACCATCTTTAAAACATCCGTTGTGCTGCCGTCACCAAGCGGACTGAGGATTGGCTTTGTACAGACCATAGTCTTCTTTCCTGAAGAACGCCAATTCTGTCTCATTAGCTGGAAATAAAGTAAAACCAAACCAACACGGTCAAATACAGTAGTTCTGGGGAGGCCTCTCTCCAAACAGAAGAACATGTTTTTAATGATGGTGTTCTAGTTTTTCAACCAAATGTGGTAAGTTATTGATATATGAGCCGTGTCTGCTTACAGTAGCATCATTCTTACAAAAAAATAAAAAAGTTGCGGATGCGATACGATTTTAAACTTAAGGAAATGTTACTTCAACTTTCAAACAAGCCGTGAACAATAACCTCAGGGACAACTGTGTCCTTCTGACTCAGATGAGGTAATGAATAAATAAGTAATAATTCATGCATTGGGGATAAGTAGTAATCAACGTGCGCAGCAGTGAATTCATCAGTGCCAGAGCACGTCCTGAAACAAGTTCCCACTGTGGCCACTAGAGGGCAGCGTGTTGGTATTTTACCAGTTAAAGGAAAATCCCACCACATGGCAACAAACTCATTTAACAGATTGAGGAATAATTATTGAACTATCTTTGTGAATGCCGAACATAGTGAGCTGCACAAGTTCTGGCCCCTGGTAACTTCTGTTTATAATGTACATATATTGTATTTCGTTTTTTACTATTTTGACTGTTCCAGCCTCTTCTAAAATTTCCTCCCCGGGATCATTTCGGCATCATCGCATCCTAACTTGCTCTTACCAACACCAGCGGCTCTGAGCGTCAGGCCGTGCTGCAGGACCAGCTGCTCGTCGTCTTCTAAACTCATCACCAGCTCGTTCGTCTGAGGAGTAAAAACACACGTATTGGTATTTCCACTGTGAAAGTCTTGTCTTCAACTTACAACATGAGTGTCAAACGCTCCATTGTTACCAAACCAATCAAAATGGGAGATGTCCCAGAGCGTGCTGATCCTACTGATAGAAAATACATCTGTTTTACTCCATGTCGTCGAGACATGGAACACAACGGAATACATTCAGTATTAATTCACTAATAACGATTAATTATTCGACAAGTGATCAGTAAGGATTGAATTTTAGCCAAATGTCTAAACACAGCGAAGGCTCTGACCTTGGATCACAGTAGACACAGCCCATCTACCACCGCATATCTTTTCCATCAAAAAATAATGCTGCCAATAACGTTTTTTTTCCCCGCAGAGATTAGAAACCGACCGCTCTCCCATTCGCTTTCGAAGCAGCTTGGCGCACGTCACCAATCTTCTAAACTGGATATCGACTCACGAATGAAAGCCCTGATTCCTGTGTTGATCATGTGGCGTTATAAGCCGCGGCCGTGGTTGGCGCGAGAACACTGTGGCGTATCCAAAAGTTGCAGGCACCAAATGAACAAACAAATATTCTGGCCGAGCGACTCCCAGTTCCACCCGCGCTCAGCCCCGCCCCCGGTACCTTGGCTCCGTGCGCTTGGTGGGTGATCTTCAAGGTGTCTGGAAATAGAGGGAGGAAGGGGCCAGAGCGCATGTTAAACCTGCACTGCAGCAGAGAACAAAACAAACAAATAAACTATTGATGTGACAGAACCCCCCCCCCTCCATGTTTGAATAAAGCTGCCTGACAAACACCACCCTCAAGATTTCTCAGCCGGTCACCAGATGGACAAGGTGTGGGTGGGTTGGTGTTTGTTGGCTCTGGTCAGGGTTGGTTGGTGTTGGTTGGGGTTGGTTGGTGTTTGTCAAGGGTCACTAACCCAAACGCACCGTAAGCAAACTTCCTGAAAGGAGGAGGGAGGCCGGGCCTGGTTGGGATCTCTGTTGGGAAAGAGAGAGAAGACTACGTGGTCATGGTGCAGACTTTATTCCGGGGGGGGTTCGGTGCTTTGAGATGAAGAGAAACAAACAAGCGGAAAAATAAACAACGGACCTCCGTCACCAGCTCACTTTCAAGCCCAGGGCGAACGCTGCGGCTCTGCGCCCGCAGCGCACACACAGCGCGCCGTGGGCGTGGCGCGTCGTAACGCCGGTTTTCGCCGGTTTTCGCCTCTTCCCCCCCCGACGCGCTCACCGTGTTGGACCTGCCGGATGAACTGCTCCACGGTCTGGTCCAGGTCCACTCCACGGAACACCACGGGCCGGAAGTTCCGGTGCTCGAAAGACCTGATGAGCCGCACGGTGACAACGGCCTCGGCGGCCATAGCGCCGGGGAAAAGCGCCTTAAACGACTCAATATTTTTGAAGTTGTTTAATATATTTCGACGTCAACGACCATTAAGATGAAAATCGCGCAGATTTGTTGTCGCTGTTGTTGTTTGTTTGTTTGTTTGTTTGTTTTTTGAAGGCAGGGAGTCGAGGAGCAGCGCGGAAGCTGGCGGCGTCCGTGGGAGTGGGAACGACTTCTGGTATCCCAAGACACTTCCGGGGTCGGAGCAGACCAGAGCAGTCGCACGAGTGCGGCTTTCGTTCAGACTCGATGTGTCGACTGTCGAACGCGGCTGAGACGCCGATCAGCTGGCATTTTAAATTAAAAATTAAAAATTAAAATTAAAGTTAAACAAAAAAAATACCCCATCCAGGTTGGAAGGTTTGATTTTGGCAAAAAGTGGCAACTATACGGTGTGCAAACAAAGATTTTGCTTCTGTATTTTGAATTTTTATTTTTAAACTGGTCTCGAAGACATGGGACATCCTGTAAATTAGGATTTGTCCATCCCGAATATTCTATTTTATTTTTTATTCTTTTTGTTTGTTTGTTTGTTTGTTTGTTTGTTTGTTTTATGTATGGTCAACCTGTCAAAAGTTCCATGCAGTTAAAGATCTGTGGCATTACTGGAAAAACAACGCTTAAAAATATGCATAGACAAATATATGCAATAGTCTGCAAATAGGCCCAAATAAACAAGTAGAATCCTTGTTAGTTGCAAATATGTACTCAGTGTTTTACTAACAAAAGATAAAAGAGCTGTAACTGCATTCCAACTGCTGTTAACAATTGTGCTGGTGGATCTAGTGTTATCTTGGCCACATGACTGCTGAGCCTCACCTGTATTATAAACTAAAAATGACATTCAGCAAATAGTTTCCGGTCTGATCCACCACATTCATAAGGAATAAAAGTCATGAAGTGAATTCAGAGGAGCCCCAAAATATATAATAATAAGATAGACCATTAGCAATGCCAGTTTCTCACATCCTATTCACTTTGCTCAGAATAGCATTTATGATACTACTATCTGCATTTTCTACATTGCAAACTGACTGAAAAAGTAGTGGGATACCTACCACAACCGTTACCGTTGTTTATTTGCAAAACACAGAGAACATATTTGCAAAAGTGATATGACTTGCAAGTCTTTGCAAATTTTAGGATTAGACTAGTCTTCAAATAGTGGCGTGTGTGTGTGGGGGGGGGGGGGGGGGGGGTATTATAAATATTATAGATTTCTAGTTTTCTTCCTGTGCCGCTTTCCTCTGCTATTAATTTCTGTGCTCGTATCTTGCCAAATGTTCTTTCTATCTTTTATTCTTATTATTTTATTATTATTATTATTGTCTGATGACCTTTACCCAGCTAGTTGTCGGGAAAGCATATATCTATTTGATATAAACTATTGTCGCTCTGGCATATTGCACTGCAAATGAACAGTGAAGTTAAGAGGACATTTTGAAGAAAACAACCCGGATAATAGAGAACAACTTTTACAATAATAATGGAATAAACGCAGATTTACATAAAAGTCTTGCATTGATTAGAAGGGGGATCTAATCAAACTGGGGTTTTAGAAGCAAAAGGAACAGTTGTAATCCAGATACAAAGTCCCTGCAGCTGCAGCGACACATGAGCCATAAACTGTGATGCAAGACTCGCCAACGATTCGTTCCTATCGAACGAATATTTGACTGAGTAGTCGAGTCACTCCGGCAAAAGAGTGAACCTTCAACTCGAACGGAAAACAATGTCTAAGTAAAAAGGGAATTGGCATAAATTATATCAAACGCGACTGATTTACACTTTCACATTCCACCGAAAGACATTTTGACAGTCATACATTAATTTTGTGATTCATATCTTGCATTTCTCTGCCAATAAATATATATATATATATATATATATATATTATTTTTTGTTTTGTTTTGTTTTTTCACACGGTTTGCATTCTCCCGCCTCGTGTAAACAGTTTTAAATGACACCTGTGAGAATCGCATCCGCCACCCAGATCCAACCGACTCTTCTGTCTATCTTCATGGTTCACCGTGAACCGAACGAATCTTTTTTGTTTTACTCCGCAAAGAACCGACTCTAACAGAGGAGTCGAGCCTCTCACCGCCGCGCTCGTTCCCCCTTGGCCTCGTTTCTCCTGCGGTGCGGCCTGTTGTTAAATCCAGCGCTTTGATTGGCTGCGCGGATCACCCCAACCAATGAGCGGCCTGGCCTGCGATGTCTCGCTCCCGCTCGGCCAATGGCGTGTCAGCTGGCTGTGCGTGCATCAGGACTATTGGGCGGCCAGCGGGTCCGCGCCGTCAGTCCGTCAGTCCGTCACCCCGTGGAGCAGCGAACGGTCCTCGTCTCAAACGCATCCACCGCAACATGGCTGATCTCCAGGTGCGTATTTGAGGCACAATTTGATTTGACACTCGAACACGGCGGCGGCCACCGCGCGTCGCGTCATGTCCGCTGCGCGCACCGTTATTTGTGCGGGGCGGAGGCCCGCGCCGCAGGACGGCTGTCACGGTGCGGCACCGGGTTCCGGTGAGTTCTGTTGATGCTTCTGCACAAAGAGCCGCTGTGCCGGTTCGGTGTGGTCGTGTTGCCATGAGTGATGTGGTTGGTAGGTGAAATGTTGTCAGGGAGGCTGGGCCCGGGATAAGCATGTTTACCTAACCCTAACCTAACCTACCCAACCCTAAACCCCCTAACCTACCCAACCCTAACCTACCTAACCTACCCAACCCTAACCTACCCTACCCAACCCTAACCTACCCTACCCAACCCTAACCACCTAACCTACCCAACCCTAAACCCCCTAACCTACCCAACCCTAACCTACCTAACCTACCCAACCCTAACCTACCTAACCTACCCAACCCTAACCTACCCTACCCAACCCTAACCACCTAACCTACCCAACCCTAACCTACCTAACCTACCCAACCCTAACCACCTAACCCCCTAACCTTCCCAACTCTAACCCCCTAACCTACCCAACTCTAACCCCCTAACCTACCCAACCCCCTAACCTTCCTAACTCTAACCCCCTAACCTACCCAACCCTAACCCCCTAACCTACCCAACCCTAACCCCCTAACCTACCCAACCCTAACCACCTAACCTTCCCAACCCTAACCACTTAACCTTCCCAACCCTAACCCCCTAACCTACCCAACCCTAAACCCCCTAACCTACCCAACCCTAACCACCTAACCCCGTAACCTTCCCAACCCTAACCCCCTAACCTACCCAACCCTAACCCTCTAACCTACCCAACCCTAACCCCCTAACCTACCTAACCTACCCAACCCTAACCCCCTAACCTACCCAACCCTAACCCCCTAACCTACCCAACCCTAACTACTTAACCGACGACCCTACCTCCTCTACCTCCTGAGCCACTGCCCCCCGAATTAAATTATACCTTTACCATAATTATAAACTTCACCATCTAATGTTATACCTAAACTTAACCATCTAAAACATTTTACCTAAGACTGTAAGTATTTAGACCGAAAGTAGTATTTGGGTGGAATAAACCTTTAAAACTATAAGTACTGCGGTCCTGAAACCGCAGCCTCCTCTATTGCAGGAACAAACTTTTGGGGCGCGGCACTGGGGTCGTTACTTCATAGATGAATCAAAAAAGTTGGTGATGACAATGTAGTAAAAAAAAAAAAAGTTTGGAAAAAATGAAGAACAGGCAGTAAAAGCAGCTGGATGCCTGCTCCTTGGGTCCAGAGCAGATCGTCGGTCTCACGCAGCAGAGCTTGCGTGTGACACATTGCGAAAGTGTTGCATTGGACCAAAAGCCTGACGCAAGCCAAGGGTTGAAAAAACAAAACAACAACAACAACAAAAAAAGCGAACCCCCCACGTCAGCTCCTTGTGGAGATCCAAGGCCCGGGTCCGAGCCTCTGCAGAGTGGACGGCAGCGTTCGGGGAGGCGGAGGTTGTACCGCGGTGCCGGGGCCGCCGCTCGTGTGGCGAGCGTTGCAGGAATCCACCGGGGCGCGTGTGGATACTGGGAACCGACGCACCGCTACTGGAGGTGACGTGTTCAGCTCGCCCCTCCCTCTGGCGCAGTCGGCACCGGGTGAAACCAGCGGGTGAAACCACAAGGGTGTTTTTGTCTTGCGTGGGCGCCGGGGGGGGGGGGTTCTGACCGGATCAGTGGCGTCTTTGTGCTTCCCTCCTGGCGTTGGCAGCCCGTGGCCCCCTTTTCAGTGGCGTCGTATCTGGCCGCTTGATCCAAAGTCAACTCTTTTCATTCTGAACGGGGGGGGCATTTGGGGACATGTGTGGCGCCGCTCTGGCCACGCCCAGACCAAAGGTCACTTCTCCTGCACGGGCGTTGAAAACTGACCTTTAAAAAAAACAACAAAAAAAAAACACCACACACAACGCGCCAACGCTTTTCCGGAACGTGGCTGTTTGACACCCTGTCGGGTTTCGGGCGTGAGATTTGAGCGCCCGCCGACGCCGTCACAGCGCTCACGGTGTCCGCCCCTCGTCCCTCCTCGCAGGCGCAGTTCCAGGCGGCCGCCGCCGAGGTGAAGCAGCTCAAGACCAAACCGGAGGACGGCCAGATGCTGAAGGTCTACGCCCTGTTCAAGCAGTCCAGCGTGGGGGACGTCAACACCCGTGAGACGCCCACGCCCTGTTTTGATTTAACGGTCACACGCTACTGGAGTCAGGGTAGAGATAGATCTATGTGATGGTGATCTATATGATAGCTATCGATCTATATGATGTAGATCTATATGATAGCTATTGATCTATATGATGTAGATCGATGATAGCTATTAATCTATATGATATAGATGTATATGATATAGAGCTATATGATAGCTCTATATGATAGATATAGATCTATATGATAGCTATTGATCTATATGTTATAGATGTATACGATAAGTAGATATAGATCTATATGATAAAGATCTAAATGATAGATATAGATCTGTATGATATAGATGTATACGATAGATCTATATGATGTAGATCTATATGATATAGATGTATACGATAGATCTATATGATGTAGATCTATATGATATACATGTATACGATAGATCTATATGATAGATAGATATAGATCTATATAATATAGATCCTTATGATAGATACCCATCTAAAGCCAAACGGCTCCAGCTTCTTCTGGGTGTTGTTATGACGTTAAACAGACTTGTGCCCCCTCAACTCCGCGTCTCCCTGATCCTTTTTCTCCGGCCCCTCAGCTCGTCCTGGGATGCTGGATTTCACCGGGAAGGCGAAGTGGGACGCCTGGGAGAAGGAGAAAGGTAAACATTTTGCGTCGGAACGTCCGGCGGCGCGTGGAGCGGGAGCGCGAGGCCGGCGGCGACGCTGGCGGCGGCTCTGGTCTCTCCTCCGGTGTCCAGTCATTTGCGTGAAACAAATTTCTTTGCGTTAAACAGGAAAAAGTCAAGATGACGCCATGAAGGAGTACATCACGTTAGTGGAGGAGCTGAAGACCAAGTACGGGATGTAACGTCTGTTTGTTAAACCGTCAAGTGCCCAGAGCGACCGCGTCCCGCCCCCCGTCACACGCCTTAAACCTGAGGACGGCGAGGACGCCAGGAGGACGACCAGCGGCTCCACACACTGTTTTTTTTATGAAATGTAATGGGCCAAGAAACACTGATGGCAGGACGGAAACCGTCCTCTCATAACAACGACCTTGTATCGCTGCAGATATTTTCAAATGGATGTGCGGTCTTGGAATTTCAGTCATGTCAGTATAAAGCCAGACTTCTTAAAAAGGAAAGTGTCGGTGCAATTTGTGTGTGTGTGTGTGTGTGTGTGTGTGTGTGTTAAGATGGTGCCATTATGAAGGGGGGGGAAGAAATACTCAGGTAAATGGTGTTATATGCTCTCTCTCTCTCTCTCTCTCTCTCTCTCTCTCTCTCTCTCTCTCTCTCTCTCTCTCTCTCTCTCTCTCTCTCTCTCTCTCTCTCTCTCTCTCTCTCTCTCTCTCTCTCTCTCTCTCTCTCTCCTCTCTCTCTCTCTCTCTCTCTCTCTCTCTCTCTCTCTCTCTCTCTCTATTATATATACATACACACACCATGCAGGAATTTCCACCAACTTCTCCAAATGTAGGTTTTCTATTCTAACAACCACTAGGCTGCACAAAGTGTTTTTAAAGGACGCTTAAAGAGACAAAGTGAACAGCCATCGTTAGGAAAATCAATGCAGCAACACCAAGACGCTCCAAAGATCATCCAGAGCTTCTACCTTCCTCGCGGCTCCCCGGGGTTCAAACAGGATATTGGTTCGTATACGTATCGGCTTCTCAAGTTTGATCTTTCTATCTTCTGGCTCCCCGAGTGCGAAGGAGGGTGATTAGATACTGTTTTTTTTGGTTTGACAGTGTTTATTGGCTTCCTCCGTTCACTTTAACCATTTCCTTGCAAATCAGCGACAAACGTTAGAAAAGGCAACTCAAGTGGCATCGTGGTTATATGTCATAAGATAGTAGCGTTGCAGCAGCTCAATGTTAAACAAAAAGTACAGAGTAACAGGTAACAGGAGCGATATACAATATATGTATACATTAAGAAATCAACAGTAAAAATAGAATTAATAACAATAGTAGTGCAGTGTTATGTTATGTAAGGATAATGTGCAGCCAGATGTGATGTCATTATCAAACAAAATGAACCCCAACAAGGTGACTTGTATTCAATCTGGAGGGGGGTTATTTTGTGATGCTGGCTGAACATTGTCCTGCTTATTAAACGGCTACCAAAGAAATAATTTAATCCATTGCCATGGAATACCATGGTTTTAAAATCTTCCGTTTCGGGAAACAGTCCACAACAACCCAACTTATAAGCAACAAATGTACTGCTAGTAGATTGAAATTGAAATATTTACACTCGAGTCTTCCTTTGTAGTTTCTATGTGGCGTCACAAGATGGCGCCACTAGCTGGTGTTGGCATTAGTATGTAGGTGGAGTGGTACCAGGGACGTGAATCCAGAAGTGGTTGCCCACGGAAACAATCATTAACAGATCAGCGGCCATTAATATGTTGTGCTCCAATGCATGTGTGTTATACTTTCACCACCAGAGAGAGCTCCGCCATCTCCTGTGCAAAGCGAGAACCAGCTGACCGAGGGAGCCGCCCGTCTCCGTCCCCCCTACAGGAGGCTGGAGGGGGGCGTGGACGGCCCCCTGTTCAGCAGCGTCAGGTTGGTGGAGCCGCCCCCGCCGCCGCTCTGGCTCATGGAGCCCCGCGGCTTCCGGGACTCCGCCGGCAGCCGCCGCATCAGCCTCCACCTCCTCCACCTCCTCTGCAGCTCGTTCTGCACCTTGGGGCGGAGGGAGGACACGGAACAGTACGTGACGGAATGGAGAGGTTGAATTATAACTCCCTGCAATGGACCGGGGAGCTTGGCAGCTTGGACGGGGCAGGACATACACCCCGGGTCACATTCATATATTCACATATGAATTATGTGGTCTCCCCCGGCGCCCGCCCCCTTATTATTATGCCAAATGCCTCCACCTCTCTTTCAATGATTCCTCAGTAATTACTTTCATTTTGCGAGGCCAAAGGTTCACTCGCTGGCCCACTCGAGTCTTGCGTCACTATTAGCAGGCCATGGCGACCCGTTCACTTCATTCGAAAAAACATGCTTTTCCGTCAACGGCTTTTAGGAAGACGCATTGAAATCGGGTTTGAAAAGGTCTTGAAGGGCTTACCTCTCCGTTCAGGAAACAGTACAAAACGGCCACCACGAAGCCCTGCAACGGCAAGCACAAGAGTCAGGGCCTGAGTCAACACTTGAACGTATGTTACAAGCAACACAGACGTTTAAAATGACAGTTTGTTTGAAATTGTTGTTGTTTTGCGACCAGGAGGGGACCACGCCCACACACACAGTGTTTCCCATGGACGCATCCAGTGAGCGGGTCAGCTGTTCTGGCATTGTTCTGATGGAGCAGTGGATAGAAGGTCCAGGTCGCTTCAAAGCCCCCGCTACATATCATATACTCATATACACATATACCCATATGCTCATATACTCATTTACTCATATACCAATATAACTATATACTAATTTACTCATATACCCATATACTCATATACCAATATACTCATTTACCCATATACCCATTTACTCATATACTCATTTACTCATATACCCAGATACTCATATACCCAAATACTCATATACTCAAATACCCATATACACATATGCTCATATACTCATATACCCATATATCCATGTGATCATTCTCTTGTGTTCTAAGCAGACCACTGTAATACCGTTTTCCCATCAAAATGAGCAGGCTGACCCGGGCTTTTTTAAACCCGGGTCAACCCGCTAAAAATAGGCCATTGACACCTCTCCCATTGGCAGGAGAAATGACTTTTTTTTTCTGGTGCGTCACGTTCTACATCACAAAGACGCGGGAAAAGGGGCGTGTCATGGTCCCAGTGTGATTGGGAACAGACCAGTAGAGGGGACAGCAACTTCAACAAACGACGACATAAAAATGTAAAACTTGAAAAAAAAAAAAAGTATTTTGAGCCGCTCAAATGAATGGGATCCTTCATGAACGACCCGACACTACAGTGGCAGCGGCGTGGAGCTCCGGCAGCACGGACACTCCATGAGCCAGGGGGCTCTCCGCTGTGCCCCCCACGGTGCAATCCCCAAACTCACAACATTTCACTGTTCCCCCGTGCAGGAAAAAAAACAAAAAACTTCTGATTTTGGATTCGAAATGGGATATGAGATGAAGGTAAAGAGGCCGAAAGTAGCGAGTCGACCCGGGTGTCCTGTTCATATCAGAGCCGATCGGAGGCGGAGCCGATTAAAACCTGTCTATTGCAGGGGCATTTGACCCGGGACTGAAACCCGGGCTTTTCCTTTCCCACCGGTGACAAATGCCGGATGCTAGCGGGTGTGACCGGGTTTTTGGTGCAGTGGGAAAGGGGTACACAAGACCAAAACGGGCTCCAAGCTCAGTATGAAGACCTTCTAAGGAGTGGGATGGAGGCCACGGTACCTGGGTGGAAGCGAAGGCGAGCTCAACAAAGCTCCATATTTCGTGGGACGGGTTGTGCGCTTTGTCTGGGAGGAAGGCAAAGAGGACGTAGTGCAAGCCAAAGAGGGACACCAGCAGAAAGGACGACTTGGCGAGCCTCCTGGCGACGAGACAAACAAAGACACGAACAAACCAAGTAAGGCCGACAACACGACGATGCACCTCAGTGGAAGGGGAAATAAGTCACCCGTGCTCACCTGTAGTGGCTGAACTCATTCCCGGGCATGTCCTGTGTCCTCAGTTTGGCCACGAGGATTTTCATAATGCACAGGAAAAACATCAAGTTCACCTGCGGAATGTGAGAGTTTTTAATGCCGTGGGGGGAGGGCTTATGGGAATCCTGTGTGGTCACTCGTTCGGCGTCACACTTTTAGAGCGTCCCGTTTGGGGCCAGGGGCGGAGGCAGCGCTTACTGTGATGAAGAGCAGCACTGGAACTCGGAGAATCCACCAGATCCAGTCGTGTGTCCTGGTCTCCCAGCAGCTTCGCCACCCATTCAGAACGGAGCGTGAGCGTCAGTGAAACGTCGCTCATTCAACATTCACCTTTTCCATATGTTTCAACCGGAATCTGTGGTGTGGGGACGGTGTGGTGGGCGGCCACACCTGACCTGGATCTAGGTGACCGGCTTCAGGGTGGCTGCACACCTGCTGTTCGTTGGTTGGTCTAATGGGCAACGGGTTAGAACCCGCACACCCCACACACACTCAGGAGAGGAGCCCTGTCGTGACATGTTCTATCTGCTCCTGGCTCGTTCCAACTGGCCAACTCTCTACAACAAACTGGTGTTTACAACCCCCCGTCTTCTGTGTCCCTGTGCCGGAGGGGCCCTGACAACGCCACTTGGATGGCGTGCGGTGGCGAAGCCGCCACAGTGTAATTTCTAGTGAAATCAATTAAAGTGCATCAAACTGAATTATGACCCGGTGGTTCCCCCAAACACGTTTTTAATCGAGTTAAATGAATTCGACCTACCCCTCATCCTCATAAAAGTAGCGCGCACAACACCAGCTCACGGTGATGACAGCTGGACAGCCTGGGGACGGAGGGAAAACACACACTTCAACCACGGGAGAGGCCATTGAGGGGCAGAGAAACTTGGATTTGAACGGAGAGGAAATGTGCTGGGAGGCTGGTTTTGTCTGCCTGGACAATGTTCAAATGCGTCCCACGGTGTCTGAGGGCCCCCCTCCGGTTTTAAGTTGAAGTGGGGAAGTGTCGCCCTCTGGTGGTTTTAATGGAGGTCTCAAAGGTGGTCTAACACTTTGAACCCGTTTCCACTTCCAGCCAAGGCCCCTTTAAAACACTGTCAGAGCTTTTGGTCGTTTTAAAATACAAGTCAGAATAGATAAGAGAAATTGTTTACTAACCATTGGTTATTATTGCTAAAACTATTTTGATTACTATGAACTACTATGAGCACTCTAAATATTGCCATATCTAAAGTGTTACTCAAGCTGTACTTCATATTACTGGTGGTAGGTGGCATTGTTTTACACTGCGACCTACCTCCAACCTACTTGGCTAGTTCACGATAGAAAAGGGGATACAGGTACATCCCCCTTATGAACACAACAGGGCGGCGTGAGGAAGAGGAGAGAGGAAAATGAAAGAGGACAAACTGTGAAAGAGCCCCGGAGGCCTCCACGACTTCAAAGCACTGGGAATCAAAAACCAAACGGGTTTGAGCGTCGCACCCCAGCCGAAGACGACGTAGCACCACAGGTGTCTGCGGCCGGAGAGCAGGGAGGCGCTGACCAGGCTGTACAGGAAGTGGCCCTCGGCCAGCAGCCAGCCGTAGTTGGCCATGATGCTGTAGTTGGAGAAGGCCGTCGCAATTTTGCAGCTCACCTGCGGGGGGAGGCAGAGGGCGGCGTTGTGCGGGAAAAGAAGCTTGGAGCCGATCAAATAACAACTTTTCAATAACGCATCGGTACAACAACCAAACTTACACCGCCGTCACCTCCTTCTGCCTCCTGCTGTTTTCCATCTTCTACATTCCACTGCTGCTACGTTGTCCATACAGAGGTTAACCATCATTGTCTTGTTGTTTAGGTTCATTACATACGTATGGCCTCTTTTTTTCTCTCCCGCACAACAGATTCGTACAGGGACAATTTGTTCTCCATTTTTTTTTTCCACCCTCGTCCGACGGCGCCGGGGCCACGCGAGGGGCTTCCCTACCGGGTAGACGCCGCAGTGGAAGTGGTCGTCAGACGCGAAGAGGGCGACGTCCCTGACGAAGATGAGGCCGGCGCGGAGGATGAAGGAGACGAAGAGCTGGATGTGGACGAAGTTGCGTGTACAGTGGAGTCTCCTGCGGAGGAAGGTGGAGGTGCCGCCGTTAAACGACGTCGTTTTTTTTCTTTTTTTTCTTTTGCTTTTATTTTTCTGTCGTACCGGAAATCGAAAGAGCTTGCGGAGCGTCACCCAATCAGACTTGTTTTTTCGCTGTTCTTTCTTTTTTCATTTCCCCGTCATGGTTATTTATTTGGCGTTTGACTGTGTTTCGGTGTTTCCCTGCCCCTCGACCCGCGGCGCGCTGGGACCTCCAAGAGCTTGAGAAAGCATTGAAGGATTCTCCAGTGTCGACGCGGTGACGAACAACCTTGGATCCTGGATTCAAGTCAGATAGAGTACGACTTTGAGCCGATGGCAGCAATATGCAAAGTGAGATAAGGTCTTTTGTGGGGACGGATAACACCATTTTTCCCCGAGTACTGAGTATTCTCTCTTTGGTATTTGCGGAGGGAACAGGAACTCGGCGCCGCCTCAGGCTACGTCAGCGCCGGTGTCGGTTGTTCAGAAATTCAAGACCCATCGTTGCAGAGAAGCGTCGGCTGAGGGATGATGGTGAATCTGTCGGTAACGGACCCGAACTGCGAGGGTTATTCGGAGGTGATTTGAGAATCGCCCGGGAGTGGTTCGAGGCGAATCGTTTGGGACCGACACTGTAAATGCAGAGGAATAATGACTGAGAATAATCTGCTGAGGGATGACTGTGTCCCCCTCGGAGCTCCGAGTGGAAGGCTCCTCCCGCCGCCCAGCACCCACCGGAAGAGACAGAGGAAGGTCACAGCCACGGTGAGGGACGCCAGGGAGACGGCGTAGCCCACGGAGTACATCACCCTCATGTGCACAAAGTACCTGGAAGAGCTGGGCACCTGGGGATGGATGGAGCAACAGAGAGAGAGAGAGATATTAATAAATAGACAGACAGACAGATAGACAGATAGATAGATAGATAGATAGATAGATAGATAGATAGATAGATAGATAGATAGATAGATAAAACACAAAATAAACCATGAATAAATTAAATACATTGAAATGCAAACATTTAATAATAAGAAACAATAAAAAGTGACAATATACAATAAAAAATGAAAAAAAAAAAAAAAAAGTCAATATCCATCGCCTGTATTGCTATTGTTGTACAATAACAATCACAATAAACCTAAAAATGAACAATAAACCTGAACTTTCATCATAAACACGATGTGAGTACATCCACAAGGGTCTGGGGAAGGGAAGGCGTTCCTCACGGGGCCCGGGGCCCGGTGCCCACGCCCGGCGCGGGGGGAAGGAGCAGGGGCGGGCGCCGGGGGAGACCAATGTGTGTTTGGGGGACGCAGACAGAGTTATGAGGCGGCGTCTCCGCGTGTTTACGAGAGGGAGAGCTCTGGCGGACAGCGCCGGGGCCAAGACGATAAGCTGAGCAGGAAGCGCTCGGCCTCCATCAACGGGCTGAGGAGAACCAGAGGGCCCCCCCAGCGCATGATTAACACTGGGGCTCGGGGGCCTGGGGCGGCCCCGGGCGGCACTGGACTGCAGCGGGCGCCGGGCGCCGCGTGAACCCACCGCCGCCCGCGCTGGCACCGTCCACGCGGTCCACCACAGTGCTGGAGCCGGGGACACAGCCCTTGGCGCCGGCGTCGCCCCTTGTGACTGTTTTTTGGGGGTTTTTTTATGTATTTTCGGGGATGAAGTCATGGCTCTTCACAGGAGAAGACGAGGAGGGAGGAATGAAACAGCGCTGTCAGACGTTAATAACACAGACAAGTGTTGCAGATTATCATTTTTTTCGCCAGGAGTAAACGGTTTGTCTTATGCTCCAAAGACGCCCAAAGATGTCAGCATTCCCAGATTGAAACAAACGACCCTGTCACTCCCCACGCTCACGCAGGAGACGGGAGAAGCTTGATGGAAGAGTCGTTGAAGGGAGAGTGAAGCAGCTTAGAAACACAGCGTTGGACTACGTCCACGTTCAACAGCACTTTAAATACTACAGCAGTACTCATCCTGGTTTGCATGTGAAAACTACACTACTACCCTGTTATAGTAACAGCAGCAACTCCAGCAGCAGCAGCAAAAACAACAGCAAAAAAAAAAAAAAAGACAAAACAACAACGCACACGCAAAGAAGTCACCGGAACCGGAAGTGGTAGCTCTCAGCGGAACCGGAGACGTCACTCAGGTTAGAGACGGTTAAGTTGAGGTATAAGGTTAGAGGTGTTTAAGTTAGGGTATCGGGTTAGAGATGCTTAATTTTAGCCATAAGGTAAGCGAGGGTTAAGTTTAGGTATAAGGTTAGCAGCAGCCACAGCACCAGCACCAGTAACACAGACAGACGGACAGACGGACAGACGTCAGTCAGTCAGTCATAGACTGTAGCGAACAGCAAGGTTTTTAATCTGCTTTTAAAAGTATTCTGTGTGGGCCTCTCTCAGGTCCCTCGGTAGGTTGTTCCATTTACTTGGGGCATGGATACAGAAAGCAGCTTCTCCTGCTTCAGAGTTGGTACGAGGGACGGTTAGAAGACCACTGCCTGTGGACCTGAGAGTTCTTGCTGGTTCGTGTATAATTAGCATTTCTTTTATATACAAGGCCATTTATAGCTTCATATACAAGTAGCAGAATCTTAAAATCAATTCTAGTTTTGACAGGGAGCCAACATAGAGATCTAAGAACAGGTGTGATATGTTCAAACTTTTTTGTCCCAGTGAGAACGTGTGCAGCCACATTTTGGATGAACTGTAGCCGCTGCACAGCTGATTTTGGGAGGCCGGTGAATAGGCCATTACAAGTAGTCAAATCTACTCCTTATAATGCATGGATTAATATTTTGGGGTATGCTTTTGACAGGAAGCCTCTTAATTTTGAAATGTTTTTTAGATGGTAGAAGGCTGATTTTGTGATTTGATTTATATGGCTCTTAAAGTTTAGATCGCCGTCAATGATTACACCCAGATTTTTGGCTTCATTCTCGTTCTCCAGGGACAGAGATACTAAGATGCTGCAATGTTCTGTCTTTGAGCCTTTGCACCAAAGATGAGTATTTCTGTTTTGTCTTTGTTCAGTTGTAAAAAGTTCTGTGACAGCCATGCATTAATATCATTAATACACTGAGTGAGGCAGTGTATGGGTCATCAGCAGGTAGGGATATGTACAGTTGTGAATCATCTGCATAATAATGGTAATTTATTTTGTGTTTCTTTACAATATGTGCCAGTGAAAGCATATGGAGGTTAAACAATAATGGTCCCAGAATGGAACCTTGGGGCACTCCACATACAATATCCACTTTGTTTGACACAAAATCTCCAATGGACACGAAGAACTGTCTGTCCTGTAGGTAGGTTCTGAACCAGTCTAGAACCGGGCCAGATGGGCCGACCCATTTTTGTAATCTCGCTAATAAAATGTGATGGTCAACAGTGTCGAAGGCAGCACTGAGATCCAGGAGCAGAAGAACAGGTCGTTTTTTTGCATCGGTGTTTATGTGTAGATCGTTCAGAACTTTAATAAGTGCTGTTTCTGTGCTATGGTGAGGTGGAAAGCCAGATTGACAGGTGTCTCAAAGGCTGTTTGAGGTTAGATAGTTGTTAAGCTGAAGGTAAACAGTATTTTGCCGAGGAGCGGCAGGTTGGAAATGGGCCTGTAGTTGGCAATAACTGTTGCATGGAGAATGCTCTTCTTCAGCAGCGGTTTAATGATGGATGTTTTAAATGCTGCAGGGAATATACCTGATTGAAGAGAGCCGTTTAAAATCACTAATACCTCATGTGCTAGGCAGTTAAAGACTGTTTTAAAACATGTGGTAGGGAGAGGGTCCAGGCAGCAGGTGGAGGACCTGAGCTGACCAACAATATCGTCCAGTCTTTTTATGTTTAAGGGGACAAAATGAGACATGGCAGCAGTCATATTAGTGGGGAACTGGAGGAAGGTTCATTTCTGGATGTTGAGGTTCTAATATTCTGTCTGATAGATATCATTTTGTTACTGAAGAATGTAGCGAACTCCTCACATTTTTCAGTGGAGAGCATCTCTGACGGGTTGTAGACGGTGGATTAATAAGTCGATCAACAGTGAGGAAGAGCACTTTACTATTCTTGAGGTTTTCATTAACGATTTTAGAGAAAAAAAAGACTGTCTGGCCTGTTTCATTTCTATATCGCATCGATTGAGTCCATCCTTGTAAATTTCTGCCTGGCGACACTCTCTCTTAAGCTGCCTAATAACTGCTCCATTTCTCCAGGGGGCTTTTTGTTTTTCTATGTTTTTAGTTTAAAGCGGTAACTCATTTACAATTCTCTTAAAGGTTTCAATTATTGTTAATGATACGTTTTTTAATTGTTGGGGTTCCCCTCTGTTGTACAGCGAGTGTCTGAAGAGAAGTTCATGAAATCGTTCATTGTTCAAATAACAATGTTCAATAAATGTTCAAATAACAATCATTTTATGAGCGGACACCTTGACTGATTGCACGCTTTACTAAAACATTTCGATGTAGTTTAATCTGGTGTTTCTATGGAAAAGGCTGCGGAGCTGAAAGAAAATCGACCTCTGGTGCAAAACCAGAGAACCGCTGGTGGAGGAGGCTGGCTGGTGGAGCTGCAACAGTGGATTCAATAGGAAGCAGCACTCAGGGCGCACCGCACCGCGGTTCACGTGTAGCTATTGAACCGTAGGGGGCGTCGCCAACGGTTCCATAACATACAGTGTAACAGCATTGGTACAGGTAGTTATAGCAACAATGTAGTGGTAGTGGTAGTTAAAGTAACAATGTAGTAGTAGTGGTAGTTATAGTAATAATGTAGTAGTAGTGGTAGTGGTAGTTATAGTAACTATGTAGTAGTAGTGGTAGTTAAAGTAATAATGTAGTAGTGGTTATAGTAATAATGTAGTAGTAGTAGTAGTAGTGTTTGTGGTAGTTATAGTAACAATGTAGCAGTAGTGGTAGTTATAGTAATAATGTAGTAGTAGTGGTAGTGGTAGTTATAGTAACTATGTAGTAGTAGTGGTAGTTAAAGTAATAATGTAGTAGTGGTTATAGTAATAATGTAGTAGTAGTAGTAGTAGTGTTTGTGGTAGTTATAGTAACAATGTAGCAGTAGTGGTAGTTATAGTAATAATGTAGTAGTAGTGGTAGTGGTAGTTATAGTAACTATGTAGTAGTAGTGGTAGTTATAGTAATAATGTAGTAGTAGCGGTAGTGGTAGTTATAGTAACAATGTAGCAGTAGTGGTAGTTATAGTAATAATGTAGTAGTAGTGGTAGTTATAGTAACATTGTAGTAGTAGTGGTTTTGGTAGATATAGTAATAATGTAGTATTAGTGTTTGTGGTAGTTATAGTAACAATGTAGCAGTAGTGGTAGTTATAGTAATAATGTAGTAGTAGTGGTAGTTATAGTAACATTGTCGTAGTAGTGGTTTTGGTAGATATAGTAATAATGTAGTATAAGTGTTTGTGGTAGTTATAGTAACAATGTAGTAGAAGTGGTAGCTATAGTAATAATGTAGTAGTAGTGGTAGTTATAGTAAGATTGTAGTAGTAGTGATTTTGACAGTTATAGTAATAATGTAGTAGTAGTGTTTGTGGTAGTTATAGTAACAATGTAGTAGCAGTGGTAGTTATAGTAATAATGTAGTACTAGTAGTGGTGGTGCTAGTTCTAGTAACAATGTAGTAGTAGTGGTAGTTAAAGTAATAATGTAGTAGTAGTGGTAGTTATAGTAAGAATGTAGTAGTAGTAGTGGTAGTGGTAGTTATAGTAAGAATGTAGTAGTAGTAGTGGTAGTGGTAGTTATAGTAAGAATGTAGTAGTGGTGGTAGTAGCAGCAGTACCTCAACAAGAAAGCTTTGGTTGAAGCCGTACTTGCAGGCTACCTCAAGGTGTGGGTAAGGCTCCGTCCAACCAGACTCTGTGCAGTTCCTATACACTCTCCCTGGAGGGAGAGGGGGGGAGGGAGGGAGAGAGAGGGGGAGGGAAAGAGGGGAAGAGGGAGGGAGGAAGAGAGAGAGAGAAAGAGAGAGGGAGGAAAAGAGAAAGGAAAAGAGGGAGAGGAAGAGAGAGAGAGAAAGAGAGAGGGAGGAAAAGAGAAAGGAAAAGAGGGAGAGGAAGAGAGGGAGAGAAAGAGAGAGGGAGGAAAAGAGAAAGGAAAAGAGGGAGAGGAAGAGAGAGAGGGAGGGAGAGAGGGAGACCACCAGGGCATAAACTCTCACTTTCTACCAGGATCATGAAACGTGAAAAAACTCCTCCACCACCTCCACCTCCTCCACCACCACCTCCTTCTCCTCCTCCTCCACCTCCTTCTCTTCTACCTCCTCCACCACCTCCACCACCCCCACCGCCTCCTCCACCTCCTCCTCTTCCTCCTCCACCTCCTCCACCACCACCTCCTCTTCCTTCTCCTCCTCCACCTCCTTCTCTTCTACCTCCTCCTCCACCACCTCCACCACCCCCACCGCCTCCTCCACCTCCTCCTCTTCCTCCTCCACCTCCTCCACCACCACCTCCTCCTCCTCTTCCTTCTCCAACTCCACCTCCACCACCACCCCTCCCCTCCCCCCCGTCTATGTGCCCCGCCCACTGACCTGTGGGGTGGAGGAAGCCGGGACAGGGGGCCGACACCACCTCTCCCTCCACCGCGTGGGGCCAGCAGTTGACGTGGTCCCAGAAGCCCCTGCACTCGGCTGGAGGAAGCAGCGGGAAACAAGACATGTTAGCAAATTGAGGCTGCGTTGAATTTGGGTGGTGTAAAGCACGGTGAGCAAGGGCGGGGCGGGAGGGGGGGGGGTGGGGGGTGGAGGGAGTGACTCTGGATTCCTGAGTCATTTGAAGCATCGGCTCGTCACTGATTCCAAAACACGGTGGAATGCGAGCACCACCGTCACCTCAGAGCCACCCGCAAACTTTCAGGGCGGGGTTAGGGCGGGGTCGGGCCATCTATTCCAATTATACGGAGACAGTTGACCCCACCCGCCGGGACGGCGCAGGAAACACGACCGCCAAACTGACCGACCAGTCCCACGTTGATCCCGCGTCCCAGGTTGGTAAACACACCAAAGGCGGAGCAAGGAGAAGGTTGAAAAAACGAAAGGGAAGATTCACTTCCTCCGCCCGTCGAAGGTGGAGAGATGACCACGGCAACAAGCTTTCACGATAGAAAGTCAGGGGCGTCGAAGACGGAGACGGGTCGACCGTCACGGGGTCATTGTTTACCGCTCCGCACCACCACCGTGTTTAGTTTTAACCCCCCCCCCGCCCGAATGTGCACGTCAGATCCTTCATCACTCCTCCATCTCCAGTTGCTCCTTTTTGGCCAGACCTTCCGAATAAGGACACTTGGCTGAATTGGGGGAAAAGCGGCGGCGGGGGAAGATGACAGCATCATTATGCACCGGGCTCAAAAGAGGAAAAAAAAAATAATAATAAAGAGAAGAACTTGGGAAGTGGAGACGACTGTTTGTTCAATCCTTCCCTTTTTTTTTCCCCCCCTCTCCCCTCCCTCCTCCGACGGGGACAAATGGCGTCCGCGCGCCGCAGGGCCGGAAAAAAAAAACAAAAAACCCAAAAACGGCCCCTGGTTATCAATCTGGCGGACATCCTGTTTGTTCCGTCCTCGCTCCCTTCCCGCGACGCTCCGCGCTCCCTGCACCAAGAAACCCCAAACGACCTCGGCCTTCCTCCGCCCTTTCTCCGCCCTCCGCTCCTTCGGGTTTTCTCCCGAAGGGGCGAATATTTTACAGCGTTTGGAAATGCCGCCGACCCCCCCACGCGGTCGGCCCGTGCCGTCCTTCGCACATGGGCGTTGGGATGCGTGGAGGTTTGAACTTATCTCGACCGTTCAGGATCTCTGCGGGATCTGACAGCTGCGCCCAGAGGTGGCGTGACGCAAGCGCTCGGGACTCAAGCTGAGCACCTCCGTTTGGCCACATTCACCAGCACTCGGGCGCTCGCGTTATTTAAATTGTCCAGTTGAAGTCTTGTAAAAAAAAATAAAAAAAGTAAAAGCTTGGAGCTTCTCCTCAAGCCAAATACAAGTTAACCTGCTCCTTGTGCTCGGAAAATTCCAAACTATAACTGATGAGCGGGTGTTTTTTCCACCTCAAATATGTGTCGTTCAGCTGCCCGGTCCGGCCTTTATTCTCCCGGCCAGCGAGGCGCCATGCACGGCCGAGGACACGGATCACAAAGTAATGCAGCAAAGGGTTCCACCTATTTCACCGAGGATCATTTTTCATATTTATTATTATTACAAATATTTCATCCCTTCAACATTCCATCCCGTGCGCTAAACGTCCGGAGTGAGGGAACGCGTGACGCGGGCGAGCCCGGAGGGGTCCGGGAGGGGGACGCGGCGTCGTCCTCCCTGCCCTGCACCTACAGGCGGCGTGGCCTCGCTCGCTTTATCGGTCCCCGTGGTGGGCCGGCGCCGGCCCTCCGGCCCGGGGGACCACTGGCCGCGCGTGATGTTATTCCGGGAGACATCCATCAGCCAATTGGTCAGTTCTTCCGTCTTCAGCGGCAATCTGGAAGAGGAAGCCGCGTCCGCATTAAGGTGTCCTGTGCAGCGGACGCAACGAGCCCCCGCTTCATGCAATTACCGTCCTGGATGTGGTGCACGACGCTTTTCAAGCAGTCAGTTGGTTTAACCAGGACCAGGACCAAGACCAGGACCAGGACTAGGACCAGGCCCAGGACCAGGACTAGGACCAGGACTAGGCTAGTACCAGGACTAGGACCAGGACTAGGAATGGACCAGGACAAGGACCAGGACCAGATAGGACTATGACTAGGACAAGGACTAGGACCAGGACAAGGACCAGGACCAGGTAGGACTATGACTAGGACCAGGACCAGGTAGGACTAGAACTAGGACTAGAACTAGGACCTGGACCAGGACCAGGACCAGCTCAGTGGACTCACCTTGCTCTCCAGACCTTGCCCTGCTCTGGTTGAGCTTCAGGAGCTCTACACACTCCATCTCATCTTGGAATAAAACCAAGTCGGGATCACACTCGGCAGGAATGGCGTTCACCTGAGAGAGGGAACGAAAAATGAAGAGATGAAAACAAGATGAGGACGATGAGGAGAAACGCCAGCGGAGCGTAGAAGCACCAGGCGCCGTGAAGAGAAAAGTCTCCTGCTCCTCGGGGCATCATGTCACACTTTTCACACTCTTTTATACATCTTGGGATCAAGTGTTATTATTGTTACAACTGGCATAGCAAATAAAGGAACAAAGGCACACATTTTGTATTCATTCCATTTTCATATCTTATTTCAGGAGTTATAGGCATTTAAATAGTGAGTGTGCACGTCTGACACCTTGCCCCATCAGCAGGTGTGGCACCGCCATGTTTCTAATGTTTTCCACATCTTAAAGGGGACCCATTATGCTCCTTTTTACACAAGTTAACACAGGTCTCCCAGGTCCCCAAAACATGCTTTTGACGTTTGTTGCTGAACATACCACTCAGATTATGCATTCTAGTCATTCTAACATGCCTCCAAATAAATAAAATATGAAATAAATAAATAAGATAAAACACACACAATTTGTGTTTGTTTTGTTTGGAGAAACACGCAGGGGATCGCGCCGCAGCCTACAGTTTATCCACCGCATACCTTATTTTAAATGTATTTATTTATTTATTTTTTATTTCGAAAGAAAGAGCAGAATCATCTTTTAAATACTTACATTTCCACCGTCTGCAGTTTCGTCACGGACAGTGGGTATTAATTCCTCTTTCTTTCAAAAGATTGGTTTGTTGAGTTACTCAGATGGGGGGCGGTTCTAATTAGAATTAAGCCCTCGGTGACGTAGATCAGGGCTGCAAAGCTGCACGGAGCGTTTCAGGAGGGCTCATAGCAAACAGACTGGGTTGTTCTTATTCCACAGTGTGTGTGTTAGTAGTTCCATCAGAGACCCACATGTATGTGCACAAGCACTGAAAAGGAGAGTTTTCATAATAGTTCCCCTTCTGAGTTAGCTGAAAGCAGGACAGTAGCAAAGGTGCACGTGTATAATTGCGAAGATTTATAACAAGAATATTACAGAAAAGAATCACAGCTGTTAACCATTACGATTTTTTTAATTTAAATCCAATGTCACTGAGTCCCTTAAATGTGTACCTCGTGAGAAATGCAAATCAGTGGTGAAATCTGAAGGAGCCAAAACGAATCTTAATTTTGTTTTTTATTAATTATTTTAAATTGTATTTTTTACTGTATCGTTCTCTGCTGTACTTGTGTTACTATCGTTGCTGCTTTGTTTTTGTTTGGTTTCTGTTTGGAGCTGGCATGACTGGTTGTTTGTACTTTCTCAATATATATATATACTGTAAATATATTGAAAATAAAAAGAGTAAATGCAAGTTTTCGACTTTTAAGTAGCGCCCCTTGGTGGTGGAAATATTAGCGACGTGAGCGCTCACCTGCGCGATTTAAAAATAATAATAATAATAATAATAATAATAAATAAATAAAATAAATAAATAAATAAAAAGCCCCGGTCACCCCGAATATCTGACGTGACTACCGAGCACTTACCTGCGAACAGAGTCCGAGCAGCGCCGCGCACAGCACCGCCCGCCCGGGCGTCCGCATCGAGGCACGACGGGGGTCACAGCGGGAGTTGAGCTTTCTTGGCTTTTTTCTTTAATTCTTCAACCTTCCCCCTTAATTAATCCCTTAGAATGAAGAAGCCGCGGGTCCCAGCCGCGTCCCCGCGCGTCGCATCCCAAACTGCGGCGGGAGAAGCTCTAGGTTTCTGGGGGAAGGATTAATCACGTCAGACGCGCCGGGGCCATGTGCATCCACGGGGCAGACGAGGCGCTTCTCCAGCCGCTCGTCTGCTCTGGTGCTGCTCTGCACAGCGGGGGGAAGTAACGGAGTACAAGCACTTAAGTACTTTTTTTTTCTCCACTACGTATCTATGTATGTATGTCATGTGATGTTATCGTCTAAAAGCACATGCACAATCAGCGTGTGTCAGAGTGTTTATAAAATTGTGTAGTTTTATAAGAAATAATTGTAAAATGTATGATCATTAATAATTGTATTATACATAATTCCAAATACCTTTAATTAAAAAAATGAAAAAAGGACCGCTGAAAAAAATGAAAAACAATCTATACACCATTAAAAAAGAAAATATAGACAAGAGAAACCATATATATATATATATATATATATATATATATATATATACACACACACACACACACTGTTATAAGTATACATACATTATGTAAAAAAAAGCCAAACCAAATAATAAAAAAATCAGGGCCTGGGTCAACCAAACTGCTCATCAATATTTCTTCAGTTCCATTTCCTTGTAAATTACTATGACACCACCTGTTCTGGTTGTTGTAAATTGGAGAGGTACAGTAGTAGTCATTTTTACTGCAGTAACAGAGGTCTGAGTACTTCTTCCACCACAGCGCTCCATGCAGTGTGTACAGTATGTGCATTG
>NC_137210.1:27675696-27765696 GCF_960531495.2 Zeus faber
TAAAGAATTAGAATAAAATAATGAAAGAGACTATCCCAGATATACAATCCAGAAGTATGTGGGACAACCTCATCTTTTCTGGGATCCCAGAGAACAACACCCAGTCCCCAGAAAATATGGTGAAAGACTTTCTCCGCACCGCCCTGAAACTCCCGACGGACACCGTGAAGCAGATCACCTTCCACCGGGTTCATGGACTGGGACACCGCGTGGGGAACCGTCCCCGCTCCATCATTGCTAAGTTTGAACACTTCAAGCACAAGGAGCTGGTTAAAAGCAAAGGACAGGAGCTGAAAGGAACCACGCTGGGCATGAACGATCAATTCCCCCCGGAGATCAACGACCGATGGAAAGTGCTGTATCCTGTCCTGAAGGAGAACCGGCAGAAGGGTAAACGCGTATCGATGGTTGTTGATAAACTATATATAGACGATCTGTTATACCGAGAGTCCTCCACCAGACCCTGGTTATTTTGATCATTATGCATGTATTCTTGTAATTCTGGTTATTATATACTGCAAGATGTAGGAATAGGTATGCTATCTATGTCAGGATTTAAAATATCGCTCACTCTCATCTCACCTTCCCTCTCTCCTTACTTCTCCTATCACTCTCACTCTTTAAGGTCTTTCACTTCTTGTATGTCTAATCCGGCAATGTCCTGTCTTTATCTTTGTCTACTCGTCATTTGTTTGTGTATTTATGTATCCCTACAAACTTCCTATAATACTATGGCAGTGAAAAGGAACATAAAGGAGGAAATCCCAGACTTATCTATGGGAAAGCACAGGAACGGTCGTATAGCTATTGCCTTGGATGCACTGTGCCATCACCCCCTAACTGGCCTCAATGACACCCATTAAGTTTGTTAGTTGGAATGTGAGAGGTTTGGGCTTCACCTGCTAAACGTAGCAGAATCCTTACTCACCTCACCAAGATGAAGCCCAGCTTCTGTCTCCTGCAAGAAACCCACCTCACTGCACCTGAGCACCTCAAACTCAAAGCTAAATGGGTTAATCAGAAGTTTTCCACATCATACAACTCAAAAAAGAAGCGGTGTCTCTATATTGATCAATAAAAGTATCCCATATCAAAATAAAACCACAATATCAGGCCCAGAAGGGTGTTACATAATGATGAATGGGATTTTAGGTAACATAGCTAATATTTATGGCCCCACTGAGGATGACCCAAATCAAACTCTTGGAATTCTCTGAATCAATTATCATATTTGGAGGAGACTTCAACACAGTACTGGATCCAAATTTAGACCGTTCTCAAGCCAGAAATATTCACAAATGCTGGCGTTTGTCGTAACAATACATAAAACAATACATGAGTGATCTTGCTCTGTGGGGATTGTTGGCGATCAAATAACCCACATTCTAGAGAATACACATATTATTCACCACCCCACCAAAGTTTCTCTAGAATCGACCTTTTCTTGACAAGTAACTCCGCACTGTCCAAAATCACTAATCCAGAAATCCACCCTATTGTAATCTCCGATCACGGGCCCATTAGTTTCAACCCGATAAACAAAACAAAGCGGAACCCTCCCGGCAGGAGGCGGTTTAACACCTCACTCTTGACAGATAAAGAATTTAACCACTTATTTTCCAGAGAATGGACTTCCTTCATTGAACTGAATGACTCCCCAGAAATATCACCATCCTTACTCTGGGAAACAGCTAAGGCAGTTCTAAGGTAGTATTATTTCATTCTCCTCTCACAAGAAAAAGAAAGGACAAGAATGCCAAAATAAACTCGAACAGCGACTAAAGGAGTTGCACTCCCAACAAGCCCACTCAAATATATCAAACATTCACTCATTCCTTGATATTATGTCATACAAATTGAATTGAAATGTGCGTCTTGTGCCTGCACCTGGGGGTTGGTTGTATGTGTGCATCCCTGGGGTGCGGGGTCTCCTCGTGCTCCCTGGGAGTGGGTGCTGCCCCCCGGGGCTGGGTGTGGGCGTGACTCCACGGCCCCCTGGCGTCTCTGGGGGCCCGGGGGTCTTCTGTGGCCGCAGGGCAGGGTACTCGGGGCCTTCCTGCAGCCGTAGGGTGTCTACAAGGCTGCAGAGTTTGGGGGGGGCTTCGGGGCCCTTTCCGCCGCTTGGAGGCGCCGCGACATAATACCGACCTTCTACACCAGTACCAGCTGGGATAAGTCATGTATACACACACACACACACACACACACACACACACACACACACACACACACACACACACACACACACACATACAGGTGGTCCCATCACACATGCACACACACCCACATCTGCTTGCAGTGCAGCCCAGCACCCTCCTGGTTGCTTCCCTCTCCTTTCCTCCCTCATTTGCTGCCATAACTACGACAGGAAGAGGTCACGTGACCAGTTGTAGTTCCAGTTTTCCTGGACCTTATTCATTGTTTTTCAATACATGTTGTCGTCCAGTGTTCATGTTTTTGTGTAAATGTTGTTTGTTTCTATGTTTATTTGAATCACCGTGGTGATTCTCCCCCTCCTGGAGTAGTGATCAGTTGTTTCTAAACCCAAACATGATGAATAGTTCTCCAAAGAGGGGGGTGGGTGGTGGCTCTCAATAACCAAAACTGTGCCCTTGTCATTCTACAGGGCATCCACAGGACAGAGTTATTGCAGCAGTTCTTGATGATTTAAGAATTAATAAAGAGTTGCGTTGCTGGTTGAGAACTTGAACTCCTCTTGCAGACTAACTCTGTCCTGGATGCAAATGGCGTACAAATACTCTGTGTTGTATGGCCAGCATGCTGACAGCACAGGTTAAAAAATAAAAATAAATTACAGGGTATATTTCGATGGATATTATTTGACCGGTTGGTGAGTTTATTGTAAATCTATCATTTGTGATGGTGTAAAACTTGCAACATGCGGTGGAAATGTTCTCTGCTGTGGTGCAGATTAATGATCGTTTCTCTGTTAGTGGTTTATATATATATAAATATATAGAAAAGGATTGCGAACACATGGAAAAATTGAGAATAAGGTCAGAATCCCTCCCTAATATACTCAGAATTCTGACGTAGAATTCAGAGACTAATTTCAGAACTCACATTTTATTCCATAGGACCCTAAATCTCTGATGATTCATTCTGCTGGGTGCATGTATAGATTTGTTTCTCAAGGAGTCAACTGCATATTTGTCTTTCTTTGAAAGCAGTGAGTGTTTTATTAAAAATGTTTGCCCTGAGCCACTTATGTCTTCATCCAATTATCTATGGATTCTGTTCATTCAGAATTAACCCTGTTGATAATTTTTCTTTCTTTGTTGCCACTTACTACACACCCAATCCAAATCGAATCTATCCATCCCACAATAAAAAAAAGTCAATCTATTATAGTAATATTACTGTACACCTATGTTTAAGTTGTAATGTCACTCTTTTCCAGCAGAGGGAGTCACAGTCATGTAGATATTGGGAACAACAGTTCCGCTGATTTTCCTTTTTTACATAATTATTTATGAAGACGTATTTATATTGATATTTTTTTTAGCTAAACATATCAGAAAATGAATAAAATATGGAAACTGTTCTTTATTCCTTATCAACATGCTTTTTTTTTCTTTCTTTACTCCAAGTTACTCGGTTGACAACTTTCAGTTTCATTTTCCCGGAAATGAGGCCTAGAAGTGAAATCCTTGCCGAGGCCGCACCCACAGCCAAGGAATGAAAAACCCTCTTATATAAGTCAGGTCACTGTTTGACTCACTGCTGTAGCCAGAAGCTTCCATACGGGCTCGAAAACGCTCTGCTTTAGATAACTACAAAGAGGTTCATGTCATCTCTACTTGTCTCCATGCTGCCTGCATCTGCACAGTCTGCTTTAAGCAGGTTGCACCAATCAACCACTGACCTGTCAGCATCTGGACGCCAGGCAATACAGCAGCCACAGTTTTTGGAGGCTCATGATAAAATAAAATCATCTGAATGGTTAATACGTCGTAATAGATAATATATTTCACCAATAAGGAAATCTCTAAATCCACGCCAACTGGGAAATGCAACACAGGCGGCCCTATTATTTCAGAAATATAAAAGAAATGTGAATTATTCTGTTTTTTGGTAATGCATATTTTGACCAAAATGAGAGACCATAGTAGATATATCCATAACACGTACGATGACTGAGCACTTTATAAGGAACACTATAATAAAACTGGGCGCCCCGCCCGCCGGTTTTTAGTATCTGATGGTTGATGTGAACATTAACTGAAGCTGCTGACCCAGTATCTGCAGGATGTGATGCACTGCACTGCTGCCACATGATTGGCTGATTAGATGATCACATGAATAAGTAGTATTCATAATAATGTGTTCAGTGAGTGTATATTACAGTATCAATAACAATGCATTAACCAATCAGATGGCTTTATTCCCTCGTAGGTGTGCATAAACAGGAGCCGGTTGTAGAGACCTCCATCTTGTAGTACGGTGCTGATCTTTGCATTGATATTTTTCGTTTTAAGGTTAATATTAAAAAGTAAATATATCATCAAATCAAAAGAAATAAAATATGGAAACTGTTCTCTATTTCTATTCAACATGCTTTTTTCTTTTTAATGCAAGTTACTTGGTTGACAACTTTCAGTTTCATTTTCCTGGAAAAGAGCCCCCCCCCCCCCCCCCCCCCCCCCCCCCCCCCCCCCCCCCCCCCCCCGCCTCTAATACAAGGCAGGTCAAGGTTTGATTTGTGCAACTCACTGCTGTAGCCAGAAGCTTCCATACGGGCTCTAAAACGCTCTGCTTTAGATAACTGGGGGGGATGGTAGCTCAGGCGGTAGAGCTGGTGGTCTAGTGATCTAAAGGTTGCTGGTTGGATCCCAGGCTCCTCCTGCTAGCATGCTGTAGTGTCCTTGAGCAAGACACTTAACCCCTCATTGCTCCTGATGGCTGTGTCCGTCGGTGATTGAACAATTGTAAGTCGCTTTGGATAAAAGCATCTGCTAAATGAAATGTAATGTAATGTAACTACAGAGGTTCATGTCATCTCTACTTGTTTCCATGCTGCCTGCATCTGCACAGTCTGCTTTACCCTGTAACATCCCAGCAAGTCGCACCAATCAACCACTAACCTGTCAGCATCTGGAAAATATGATAAAATATGGAAACAGTTGTTTATTTCTATTCAACTTGCTTTTTTGTTATGCAAATAACTTCGAGTCAGGGGGCAGCCATAACAGTTGGGTATTTCAAAGACCTTGAACAGAAGCTGCTGCTTTGACAACTTTCAGTTTCATCTTCTCTCGGTAACGGCCGACCTATCATGGGAAATGGTACATTTCCAAAAGTTAAACCAGAGTTAAGACTGCACAAACAACCAGGAAATAAAACATTCTACCTCTTATATTCATTCACTGTCATAAAGCCTCATAAAGCTTTCATTTCTGTTTCTTTTCCCTGCCGATTCCTTTTCCAAAGATGTGTAACTGACTATGTTCATTTGTCTAGTTTTCTCCAGCCAACCATCCTGCACAGAGTCGTTTGTTTACATACCGAGCCCTCCCCTGTCCTGTTTTCAGAATATACGTCATACGTTTTGTGGCAGCCTACAAATTTCCCTCGGGACAAATAAAGTCGTCCTGAATCTTGAGATGGGGGTTGGTATCATGTGTCGGGGTTGAGTCAATATTATGGGCACAGCTAAAACGTAAAGGTTTTCCACAATCTATAATGCATTGCTCAGAGCTATGACTCACAGTAATGCAAACAAGAACAGGGATTTCCCAAAGATTTTAATGATATATATTTCAAGGTACATTTCGGGACATTTTACTCAAGCGTAAGAAACACTTTAACCTTTACATGCATATTAGTGAATGTATGATGTACAGTGCGATGCAAACAACAGCCCTGGCAACCATCACCCGCTCACTCCGTGTTAAACAACAGGTCGGAGTCACGCCCGTTTCTACACATCATTTCCGTACGTTTCGTCCTCTGGCGACTTTTTTTTCACGGCTGTTTTGAATCCGGCTTCTTGGCCTCTGCCGCTCGCCTTGTTATCTTTCACCGCAAACACTTCCTGTCTCCGCTGCACTGGATTGGCACAAGGCCCGGAAAGAGGAGGGGACTGGATGGCGCGGATGGTGGGGCATGACACTACATTCGGGTGGTTGCCGACGTGGGTCACTTGGGCGAGGCAGTGTGAAAGCTTTGTAGGTTTGATTGTAATGTTTAAAAAATGATTTATGCCCGTATAGGTGACGTTAAGGTGCTTGTAATAAGCGTTGGTTTAAGCGGGTCATGACACACACATCTATCCACCCATAAAAGTGGAATCTTTATTACCTGCGAAGGCACGAAGGGAGACATCCCATCCAGGTTTGAGCCCCGCGTAGCTGACGTGGGGCGTGCGCCAGCGAACGGCGTGTGTTTGTGATCCCCCTATTTCCTCATGAAATCCAGTTTGATGGATTTTGTCGAGTGGGACTCCATGTCGGTCGCCGTGGCATTTATTTCTGTGCAGCCCAACTTGATTTCTAACTTGACCCTGCGGTTCATGCCCAGCGTGACGTCCGGCATCCCCACCTGAAGGGTGTCGAGGAACTCCAAGCCCCACTCGTCCACGTAAGCGGGATCTTTCCTCACCGTGCGGTAAAAACCGAAGCCTACCTCCACTTGGTCCGCCACCACGGGGGAGAAGGTGTGCTCCCTGTTCTCGTCCCACCCCACGCTCTCGTCTATTTCCACCAGCTTCTTGAAAACCTCCCGGCACCACTCCCCTTCCTTGTTTAAGTACTTCCTCTCCGCCGGGTGCTTGGTGGTGTCAAACCTCTCGTACACCTCGATGCCGTAGGTGAAGGCGCTTTTCCGGGACGCCACGACATCTGGCTGTCGCCCAAACATCACGGCCCCCTTCAAAATGGCCTCTTGGGCGTTGAAGGGGCAGAGGACTTTACAGGTGGAGCTAAACTGCCGTTTAACGTGGTCGTACAGGATCTTACTGGACGCGAACCCCCCCACTAACAGAATGCACTGGATGTTAAAACCTTTTTTCAGGATGGCTTTGAGGTTACTGGTAATCCCACTGAGACTTTCGTTAAACCACGACCTCAGCATTTCCCTGGAGACGTTGATTCTCCCTTCCTCCCACGACGCACCTTGCACATTCTTGAAGAATTCGCCGATGTTTTGCTTCTTCTGAGCTAATGCCCCGAGGTTGAAAGGGCACGAGATCTCCACGTCGTCGTCGCCGCATTTCTGAGCAGAGAAGCTGTACATGATCTTCTGGAGCTCGCTGGGATAGCTGCTCTCGTAGTTGGCCCAGAGCTCCTCGGTGAACGTATCCCTGAGGAAATCCTTGAAGTTTTTGTCGACTGTTTCCCCGCCGAGGTCATTGCCCGAGGCCTTGTACAGCTCCTTCAAGGCCCCTTCTTGCAGCACCTCGTGCACGGTGATGTCAATGGTGCCACCTGCAAGACAACAAACTCACCCGCTCATTCGACAGAAATTAAACCAAAGGAATGACACACGAGAATGAGACAAATATTGAAATCTTGGAGACTGTGCTGCGCTCGGCGATCCTTTGACGGCCGAACAGAGCTGCACGGTTCTCCACAGGTCTGGCCGGCTGGCAAGTAAAACTCTGCCTCGGCCCGTTGGAGGTGAACGTCCTCACCTCCGCAGTCCACCACGATGTACTGCGTTCCAGGAGACTGCTCCAGCTTGTCCTTCTCGTGGTTTTCGGTGATGAAGCCGTCCCAGGGGAGCCTCTTACACCAGATGGAGGCGGCTTCCGGCTCCAGGGCCATCACCAACTTCTCCCTGCAATCTTCTGTGGCGATACCAGCCTAGAAAACGGCAACGGCGCAGAAGAAACATGTCGTTTTTCGTTCTTTTCCTGGGAGATGAATTGGCATGTGCTGGGTGCGAGTGTGAGACAACTGTGCAATCACCATGATCGCGGCCTCTCTCATGAAATGCTTGGACGACGCGTCCCAAATGGCCGGGACCGTCAGAACCCAGGTGAAGTCGGAGGCGATGTACTTCCGTTTGGAAGTGTGTTTGCTGATCTCTTCCAGGGCGTGGTCCTTCAGGAAGCGCAGGGACTCGGTGATCACCTTCATGGCCCTCATGGACTTCCCGTTCTTGGCCTTGATCTGAAGGTCCCGGTCGAGCGTCTGGTGGGAAAGGGGCTTCGTTAATCGTCGCTTCCGTCACATACCGCGATCTCGTTCAATCAAAACAAAAACAAAACCTTAATAATTATTTGGAGCAGATTTCATCATATTGACGTTTAGGAATAGCTGTCCAAGTTGTATTGGAAAAACAACAGGACTCGTGGAATAGTATGGTTAACAAATAATTACACACCTCCATACAGACACACATTTCAATTCAGTTTGTGTGACGTGATATGAAACAAGAAAGAATTCCGCTCTGTTCACGATGCTTTTTGTTATTCGTGACGCATTTATTTTTCCGCGATTCCAATTTGCGCCCCGGGCAGGAGGAGAGCGGCGCCACACGCGGTCTCACCGCGCGTTCATGTGATCGCGGAAGCGAGACGCTTCTTGGGCGGTACTTGGCAAACGCGCCGCAGGGTCGCCCTCTGATTCTGTCGTGTAGTCATTAACAGGAAGAGAAAGAAAGTAAAGAAGAAGGAACCGGCTCCCATCGTCCACAGGAACCGGATCGCGGAACCGACGCGTCGGTTCCGCGCTCTCCCGTCCACCGCGCGAACAGTGACGGAAACGGACGCGGAACGAACAATTGGACTCATTTTTGGGGAGAGAACGGATCATTTTTTTTTTACGGTTTCAGAACCAATCGTCGCTAGAACCGATCTTCAAAACGAGCCCTTGGTATCGGTAGAATCGGTACTTTCGGTATCGGTCCGCTCATCCCGAATGTACAGGAAAAATCACGTTACCGTAACGTTTAAGGGGGACCGAAAAAAAATGAAATAAAATAAATGCGAATAATGAGCGAGCGGCCTCGCGTTAAGGGGCCGTCCCGTTCCAAACCGCCCCGGGGGGCGTCCTTAAAGTCGGGGCAGCGGCGACGCGCGTCTCCCCGTCCATTTCCGCCGCCGTGCCAAAAAGTGATCATGCGCCAAAAAAAGTCATCGTCCGCCCAAAATGATCATCTTTGAAATACAACCCCTCGCGAAAACTGTCAAACCAAGTCATTTCGAGGCATAAACACCGTTCCCGTTACATGGTCTGAGCTGAATCACTATCTGACAAGGACAAAACTGCATTTTATGGGTTTTATTGGCCCCTTAAATGTATTTCAACTGGTAGACAGGACTGGGACTTCATTTAGTAAAAAAATATATATATGTTCGTGTAAATACTTTACTTGTAAATAGAAAAAAAAAATCCATGCACTCGGATGAATATTAAAAGAATATTACATGAATACTGAGTGAGTGAGTAATATATGAATGAACGCAAAATGAAAGGACTCACTTTGCCGTAGAGTGACATCTTAAAGTTTTCGAACAGGTACTTTCCCTTCGCTTCACTCGACATGTTCATGTACGACATCTTGGCGTCGTAACCAAACTTCTCGAACTTCTCGTCCTCGCTGAAGAGGATGCAGGTGGGGGTCTTGGGCGACCGGAACCCGTGGTTCCTTCCCCATGTGGGGACGTGCGGGTCCATGTCGGCCTGCCGGGCCGTGATGCTGTACGCATAGCCGCTGTACGCGGTGCCGAAGTCTATGGCGACGATGAAGGAGTCCCCCATGGCGGAGAAGGAAGAGCCGCTGACTGCGCCGCCGTACGTCCAAGTCAGTTCATATACGCAGCCCGCTCCACCAGGCTCCACCCTTCCGCCCCCGGAGGAGCTTATATGAAGGGGGACGGGGGCCGGACGGCTCTTCACTGCTTCGGAGCGAAGAACAGCAAAATACACCAGGAGACAGACGGTAAGAACTGCAACATGATGTGTCATATTCCAATAAATATAATATATTATGTATACACTTTCCACATTTCATGACGTGTAACATGTATTATTGTTCTCGTGTGGTATTAGTCTATGTCTATGTCTTCTTATTATTCTTATTGTTGTTATCGTCAGCATTCCCTTCGTGGCTCCTTGAAATCAGGAACTGTGACAAAAAGCAGAAGAAGTACAACAAAAGAAGAGGGAAGATGTCCAGGTAAACGCACTCCACGCTGCGACGCTGCGACGCACCGTTTTGTCAGCGTGTGCGTGTTTGTGTTCGTGCGTGTGATCGAGGGCCAGGGAGCGGGGCGGGCGGGACGGGCGGGACGGGCGGGACGGGGCGGGCGGCGGGGCGGCCCCTCGGCGGCCTCCCCGCTGGTGTCCTGGGTCCTGACGTGGGGCCAGTGCTCAACTGGTGCTTCTCGCTCAGTTTCCCGCTTCCGCTCTGGCCCCGCTTCCCGTGCGAGCGCTACGCCCCCCGTGCGGCTCGAGAGCCAATCAGCAGCGGCGCTCGTCGACGTCACGTTCTGGTCGCTAAGCCAATCGGATGACAAGAGGCGGGTCTTAAAGGTTGATCTCGATCAGACGTCAGCTCCTCGTGGGATCAGCCTATGAAAGGTCATGAAGGACAAATGGGTTTGGTTCATAAAAACTAAATCGAATCATCTAAAATAAAATCTAATGAATTCTTTTTTTTTTTCTGTTGATGCACCACTTTGTGTCCCCCCCCCCCTGTAAAATATAACAGTGTATTGTAATTTCTGTAATTTTCCATTTATTACCAAAGAATTTATCAGTAAATCCGTTAAGATGGAAAAAAAAAAATCAATGTGCTGCGTTGCATGTCGATTTCAGTGGTGCTCCTGCATTTTGTGCTGGTGCTTACAGGAGGGAGCACCAGTGCTACTAGTTCAAGTTCAAGTTCAAGTTCAATTATTTGTCACATACATATACATACGGTCATACATATATGCAGTGAAATGTCATGACACTAGTGAGAAAAAGTTAGTCTGGAGCCCTGGTAAAGGTTTGTCTTTAAATATTAAAAAAAAAAAAATCTTTGAACAGCATGCTACAGGCCACAGGAAACATGAGATGGATGCCGTACTTTCCCTGTACTTTACATACGCCATGAAACTGTTTTTCAATTGTCGTTCTCTCAACCCCAAATCTCCTTAGGAAAAAGCAGCAGTCGACCTTGCAGCCAGGGTAACAAACGCTTGATTTACCACACTTGTGCATTTTCACGAAATTTTGGTTTCGGTTTGAGTCGCTCAGTAACTTCTCTGTGTTTCTTCCACAGACACAGCTCCAAGAAGGCTGAGTCTACAGCATCATGCGGCCCTTTTTGGACGGACGAACAAACCGATGATAGAAGGTGGGCAGAACTCAATACATTATTTGGAATGTCAAACTTATATATATATATATATATATATATATATATATATATAAATATGGGGGGATAGTGCGATTTTAATTATTTTAGATCTACGTGCAGCCTTTGACACTGTAGATCACGCCATTTTAATTGAGCGTCTTAACACCTGGGTTGGAATCAAGGACACTGCACTCGCCTGGTTTTATTCCTGCCTTTTAGAAAGACCCTTTGCAGTCTCCATAGGTAACGACTCATCCTCTACAGCTCAAATGACCTGTGGTGCACCACAGGTCCACTTTTTAGGTCCAATTTTATTATCGGTCTGTGTGCTGCCTCTTGGCCAAATGATCCAAAGACACGACGTCTCTTTTCATTGGTACGCTACGCAGACAACACACAGATATACCTTCCTCTGAGACCCGCAGACCCAAACAGCCTCGCTGCTGTTGTGGACTGCCTCAATGACATCAACCGTTGGATAGCACAGAATTTTCTTCAACTCAATAATTTAGAATCAGAAATCATATCGTTCACTCCGCCAAATTCTACCAGTCAAATTGAGAGTGGCCTTGATACTCTGTGCGCCAATGTGAAGTCTGTTGCCAGAAACCTTTTGAGGAAGAATCTTTAATTGTCACCCAGCACACCACAACACATGCGTTCATGCAGTGACGGCGACCAACACACACACCACATGCTTGGGATGGTGCTGGTGAAATGGTTCCTCTGCATTTGACCGTCCTGGCTTGTCCTTCCTCCGGGGGGGCAGCCAGGAGCAGGGGGCAGCGTTGGACGACGCCCCAGGACCTGGTTCCAAACCTCCATCGCTGGTCAGACCATGATGTGCATGTTTTTGGTCCTTACTGACGTTAGATGGAGGAAACTCCCTGTGAGCACGAGGAGAACATGCAAACTCCACACAGAAAGGCACCTAACTGGGAGATAACCCACCGGAGCACGGCGCCAACAGCGCCCCAGGCGGGATTCGAACCCAGGACCTTCTTGCTGTGAAGGCACTGTTGTTTTGCCAACTGTTTAACTCTGACCTGAACTTTGAAACACAAATTAAGAAAATTGTCCAACCCTGCTTCCTTCAACCGAGAACCATTTCAAGAATCAAACCAGTGCTATCACACAGCGACCGGGAGAAAGCAATCCACGTCCCAACTTTCTCATTACTAGACGACTGTAACTCCCTCCTTTCTGGAATCCACCAAAAGTCACTCTCTGGCCTCCAACTAGTTCAGAACGCAGCAGCTTTGCTTCTTTCCAAATATATATATACTGTATATAGTATATCAAGTATATATATTTATGTACACACACAAATATACTGTTTATATATATATATATATATATATATATATATATATATATATATATATATATATATATGTGTGTGTGTGTGTGTGTGTGTGTGTGTGTGTGTATAATGGACAATATAGTCATCAAAACTTTTGATAAAAAATTGGACATGATTAACAGTTTTAATGAAAGGACAAACTATTATGGTGAAGATTAACTTGACATTTGGTTTTCGAACTTAATATTTTTCAGGTTGTCATTAAAAAAACAATAAAAAAATCTCAAAGTCTACTAACCCCGCTTGTTTCTAGAGGATGTTCAGCAGTAACTGTGACATACAGTTGGTTTGATACTGTGATAAATAAACTAATTGTCTGCTCAATGACATGATGTAATGTAATTAAAAAAAAACATGAATCTGTAGGCATGAGACAAGGGAAGAAGGACAAACATCAGGTCTCCTTTGACACTTTTAAGGATCTCTTAGTCAAATATCACTCATTCGTCAAGAGCACCATGTCTCTCAGACATCATCTGTAAAACAGCCACAACTCCAGGGTGTTGTCTAACACTCCTATAAAAAGGAGTAAATGATCACCTTACCAGCTCTTCTTTTAACCCCTCGGCAGTCTCTTCTGAGCTTGTGTGGAAAATTTGTGCAGTTTGGAATCTTCCATGATAAGTCAATTTGACTTATTGTATGTCTTCAACAAGCATACTATATGATGAAAGGAATGCTTTGCAGCCAGTAACTTGTCTTTGTTCCTTCCACAGGCAGAGTGCATCAACTACATTATACTGTTATGAATGTGAGACACACAAAAAAAACTATGAAAAACGGTGGGCATTACTCAGTATTCTATTTATCGCTAACAACATCAATTTGAGAAAATAACATCATTCTATCCACATAGACATAATGCAATTATGCGTTGAAGAACAGTTTCCAAATAATACATTGTAACATCAAATGATAATAGAGTAATTATCCAAATGATTGTGTGATGTGTTTTTATTGCAGATTGGATGAGGTGAAAAAACATTTTAATGAGCAACATGAGAAGGAAAGGTAAAGTTAAGGTTTTTCAACTTTATATTTTCATGTTCTCCTGAAAAAAAAGATGCATCTGTAGGCATGACAGTAACTTGTGGGTCTGTGTGGAAAATGTACAATGGTGAAGGTCTTAAATCCACTTGTACAGTTTGGACACGCCCATAATGTGTTATTATAATTGATCATGTTGTATCTCTAAGTTAACCAGCATATAATAAAACAACTGTTTTGAGGTCAGTAACTACTTTTTGTTCTTTACACAGGGAATATTATCGAGATCTACTTGAGAAGCAAAGGTAAGGTTAAGGTTCTTGAACTTTATTGCCATCAAGTTCTCATAATAAATCTTATTATGTGATAACTCTACATTCATCATACATTTAAACTAAACTTAACCCTGACCCTATGTTGCAACACCCGAGTTTTGTAATGACTTGCCGTGTTCTGTACTTAATATCTCGAAAGCAATATGTAAGATGTTTTATAATAGTCTATAACATTAAGATGTGCCTATTACTCATTGAATATTGAAGATGTAATAACTGAATACATCATGTTATTACAATAAAATTATTGTGTTTTGCTGAAATTTTCAAGAATGTGTTAAAACTAGTCAAACTTCAGTCACTCGTCAAAGACACAAAAGCTCATAAGGTCTCAGGCTTTATCTCTAAAAACAGCCACAGCTCCATAACGCCACAACAAAGAAGGAATTGAAAACATTTTTCAATAAAGTCAAAGACATTAGGTCAAATCCTAAAGGACCTAATGTTCTTAGCGCTCCATAGGTATCCAATTTACCACGCCCACCAGTATTTCATACGGGGTCCCCCAGGGTTCAATACTGGGCCCCAGGTTGTTCTCCCTGTATATGTTTCCACTTGGGAAAATCATTCAGGAATAGAACATTTCTTTTCACGGTTACACCGACGCAACTCAAATACAGCTCCCACTAAAATCCTGAAGGCCGGTTGAGTTAAGCAAACTGATAGATTGTTGACAAGACTTTAACCTGTCCTGTCAAGTGTAGGATTCAGCTTAAAATTTTACTGCTGGTGCGTGAAGCTCTGCAGGGCCTTGCTCCTGATTACATTTCTGAATTGGGGTCCTTACCATACTGGTGGACCCCTAAGGTCCTTACCATACTGGTAGATGCCACAGGTCCTCCCAACAAGGCCAATGAGCCATCTCACGGTACAGGACCCTTTCTGTCGCTGCATCAAAACAGCCTGCCAGATATCATTAGATCGGCCGATTAAGTTGCTGTTTTTCAAAAATTGTCTTGGATCTACGTTTATTCCGTTTGCCTACAACTATGATTGGCTTATTCCCTGGTGTTTTATATTTGTGTGCCTACATTATCTTTTAAACTGAAATTGTGCTGCAAGTGGACCGTATTTCTATGTGTACTGTATAGGGTATGTCTGCGTGTTGAAACAATGTCGGCATTTCTTTCACGTTGTTCTACAGTACAAATCCGGTTTGTTTTTCAAAGTGGTATATGAATAAACTTTAAATTAAACATTGCAGTTTGACGTGTTGTATGTCTTCAACCAGCATATAAGGAAACAGGTGTCTTGCAGTCAGTAACTTGTCCGTGTTCCTTCCACAGGCAGAGTGCACCAACTGCATTCAACTGTCATGAATGTGAGACAAACAAAAAAACCTATGAAACACGGTGGGCATAACTCAATATGTTATTTATAATGTGACACTAAAGTTTGCAAATAATACATTGTAACGTCAAATGATAATACAGTAATTATCCAAATGATTTGATGTGTTTTTAATGCAGATTGGATGAGGTGAAAAAACATTTTAATGAGCAACAAGAGAAGGAAAGGTAAAGTTAAGATTTTTCAACTTTATATTTATAATGTTCTCCTGAAAAAACAGATGCATCTGTAGGCATGACAGTAACTTGTGGGTCTGTGTGGAAAATGTACAATGGTGAAGGTCTTAAATCCACTTGTACTGTTTGGACACGCCCATAATGTGTTATTAAAGTTTATCATGTTGTATCTCTAAGTTAACCAGCATATAATAAAACAAATGTTTTGAGGTCAGTAACTACTCTTTGTTCCTTACACAGGGAATATTATCGAGGTCAACTTGAGAAGCAAAGGTAAGGTTAAGGTTCTTGAACCTATTGCCATCAAGTTCTCATAATAGTTGTATTATGTGATAACTTGACATTCATCATACATTTAACTGCTCCCCGGGCACTGCCATATGGTAGCCAACTGCTCCTAGATACATCAGTTACTAGGATGGTAAAATGCAGAGAAATGCATTTGTTGCCTCAGTACTTGTACTCTGTACAATGACAATTAGTTAAATCTCTTCTAAATCAAAATCTAATCTTTATTTGATATGACACTCACGTTTTGAACGCAATATGTAAGACGTTTTGCAATAGGCTATAACATTAAAAGTGCCTATTATTCATAGAATATTGAAGATGTAATAACTTAAATACATTATGTTATCACAATTAAATTGCTGGATTTTGCTGAAATTTTCAAGAATATCTTAAAAATAGTCAATCAGTCGTTCGTCAAAGACACAAAAGCTCATAAGGTCTCAGGCTTTATCTCTAAAAACAGCCACAGCTCCATAACGCCACAACAAAGAAGGAATTGAAAACATTTTTCAATAAAATCAAATACATTTGGTCAAACCCGAAAGGACCTAATGTTCCTAGCGCTCAATAGGTATCCAATTTTCCATGCCAACCAGTATTTCATGTGGGGTCCCCCAGGGTTCAATACTGGGCCCCAGGTTGTTCTCCCTGTATATGTTTCCACTTGGGAAAATCATTCAGGAATAGAACATTTCTTTTCACGGTTACCCCGACGCAACTCAAATACAGCTCCCACTAAAATCCTGAAGGCCGGTTGAGTTAAGCAAACTGATAGATTGTTGACAAGACTTTAACGTGTCCTGTCAAGTGTAGGATTCAGCTTAAAATTTTACTGCTGGTGCATAAAGCTCTGCAGGGCCTTGCTCCTGATTACATTTCTGAATTGGGGTCCTTGCCATACTGGTGGACCCCTAAGGTCCTTACCATACTGGTAGATGCCACAGGTCCTCCCAACACGGCCAATGAGCCATCTCACAGTACAGGACCTTTTCTGTTGCTGCATCAAAACAGCCTGCCAGATATCATTAGATCGGCCGATTAAGTTGCTGTTTTTCAAAAATTGTCTTAGATCTACTTTTATTCGTGTACTGTCTAGGGTATGTGTGCGCATTGAAACAATGTCGGCATTTTTTTCGCTGTTGTCCTACAGTACAAATCCGGTTTGTTTTTCAAAGTGGTATATGAATAAACTTTAAATTGAACATTACAATTTGATGTGTTGTATGTCTTCAACCAGCATATAAAGAAACAGGCGTCTTGCAGTCAGTAATTTGTCCGTGTTCCTTCCACAGGCAGAGTGCACCAACTGTATTCAACTGTCATGAATGTGAGACAAACAAAAAAACCTATGAAACACGGTGGGCATAACTCAATATGTTATTTATAATGTGACACTAAAGTTTGCAAATAATACATTGTAACATCAAATGATAATACAGTAATTATCCAAATGATTTGATGTATTTTTATTGCAGATTGGATGAGGTGAAAAAACATTTTAATGAGCAACAAGAGAAGGAAAGGTAAAGTTAAGATTTTTCAACTTTATATTTATCATGTTCTCCTGAAAAAACAGATGCATCTGTAGGCATGACAGTAACTTGTGGGTCTGTGTGGAAAATGTACAATGGTGAAGGTCTTAAATCCACTTGTACAGTTTGGACACGCCCATAATGTGTTATTATAATTGATCATGTTGTATCTCTAAGTTAACCAGCATATAATAAAACAACTGTTTTGAGGTCAGTAACTACTTTTTGTTCTTTACACAGGGAATATTATCGAGGTCAACTTGAGAAGCAAAGGTAAGGTTAAGGTTCTTGAACTTTATTGCCATCAAGTTCTCATAATAAATCTTATTATGTGATAACTCTACATTCATCATACATTTAAACTTATTTGATATGACACTCATGTTTTGTACTACCCATATTGAACGCAATATGTAAGACGTTTTGCAATAGGCTATGACATTAAAATGTGCCTATTACTCATTGAATATTGAAGATGTAATAATTCAATATATTACATAATCATAATAAAATCGCTGTTTTTTTTCGGACATTTTCAAGTAACCTGTAGTCGTGACAGTAACTTCTGGGTCTGTGTGAAAACAGGATTTCACGATGGTGAAGGTTTTAAATCCATTTGTGCAGGGGGTAGCATGCGTATAGTTAAATAAATGTTTTATACTCTAAACCTTTCTGTTGTCCTTACACAGGCAGAGCTCCAGGACGGGTGCAAACGAATCATACAGTCAGCGATCTGACATGATCAGTCAACAAACCTATAACAAACAGTAGGCATAACTCAATATTTTATTCATGATCTAAAACTCTAAACAGGCAAAAAAAATTATCACTTGATGCACGTAGATATACTGTATCATATAAATGTAATTGGCTAACTTAAATATATAACAAAAAACTCTTAAAGTTAAAGTTTTTTTTATATATTTCCAACACAGTATCCATCAAATGAAGGAACATTACGATGATGAACTGAAGAAGGCAAGGTAAGTGAATGAATAATTTTATAAATTCATGAATTAATTAATTAATTAATTTAATTAATTCCTTAATTGTTTTTTATTTCTGTGTCATCGCACATAAGTGGCCCATCATCCCACATATTTTTACAAGACACCCTAACATAGTGTATACTGTATACACTATACCACTAGACATAATAAGCACTAGCCCAATAGCCACGGGGCTGACATGGTTGGAGTATCACTGCGGAGCCTTCCATGCATGTTGCGGGGCGTGCCAGGTGGGCCCCCTGTCATGCTCTGCACAGGTGCTCCTACAACTGATCCTCCTGCTTACAGGAGCATGTGGATGCAGGAAGGATGGCTGGTGGTGAGGCACACGCTAGCAGAGACTACAACCATTCCAGCCTGATTGCAGCTCAGCAGGTGCCCAGAGGTGTGCTGTAGGTGTGCTCGTAGAAGGGCAGCCTGCCATCCCACCCTGGGACCTGTAGTTGGCCCTCGGGACTGGTGACGGGTCCCATTTAAAAGCCTGGACTAGAGTGCACTGAACCAATGGCTGTCATTTAGTGCAGCCTTGACTTTGGCTGTAACATGTCCTCTCAGTGCATAAGGACCTATAGAGGAGGCAGGCGTCGCCCCGTGGTCGAAGCCAGTATTTCTCCCAAAGCAGCTTTCTTGCGGCCATCTTCCCCCAAAAGAGGTGTAGTAGCCCACACCTCCTTAGGAGAGAGGGTGCTGGTTGGACCTCGGTGGTAGCTGTCCTCTGCACTGGATGAGCCATCACTCATTCAACAGTGATTGTTGAATGTGATCGACCGTACATGTTGGTTCGTGGTACAGTGGCACCTCGACTTACGACTGCATCTACTTACGACTAATCCAAAATACGAGTAGCGATAGCCGCAAAAATTTGCTCCAAGATACAACCGTGGAAATTTGCAGTTGGCGCGTCAGCGGCCAGTCAGCAGTCAGTCAGCAGTCAGTCAGCAGTCAGTCAGCAGTCAGTCAGCAGGCGACCTACATCGTGTGTGCACGTAGTTCGTGGCTTATCGATATTTTTTTCATATTTACTGTGTTTGTGCAGAGTATTTTGTTTATTTTCACCCTTCATGATCTCATAATTCATATGGGAAAAATTGCTTCGACATACGACTGTTTTAACATAGGACCGTTCTTATAGAACGAATCAGTCGTAAGTCGGGGTACCACTGTATTATGAATGAGGTCTCATTACGTGAATTAAACTTTGTTTCTCTGTAGAACTGAACTGCAGAAATGTCAAGAAGAGTTTAAATCATTCAAAGACAGGTATTTTACATTACTATATATGAAATAAGTACATATTATGATAGAACTTATTTTAAAATCAAACCGGTAGAGTAAACCTCTTCATTTTATTTTGCATAGAGTGGCGGACCAACTGTCACTCGAAATTGAGGCCGGGCCCACAGAGAGCCTGAACAATCCGGTTGGAGAAACCAAACTAAAGCATATGTACAGCGTGTTTACAAACCGGGAGATGAAAAACATCAGGGATCAGTTGAAGACAAATCCCGACAACAAAACCATTGCGGAAGAGGTGGTCAAGGTATGTTTACGAGCTGTGGTACGTGCTATTCAGTCCCTGATGCTTTAGGAAGCTTTGTCCTTGTAGTTGCAACCGCTTGTGTCTCTCCAATCTCTTCCAAACAAATCAATGATTTATGTTGCTTTGGTTTTTTTTTTTATCAAATGTTATCCAATTTTTCACACGTCAACGCTGTAAATACTGGCAAATGAACCAAACGTGAATCTCACAGGGCATGTTTAAGACAGCCAAACGGGAAATGGAGAAAAAGAAGAAAGCAATGGACAAGATATTTGATTTCAACGTGCATGGAACAGAACTTCCCACTGCCGAGGTAAGGACAGGCTTCTCCCGCAGACAGACTCCGTGTGCGTGGCGCGTTCCCCTCTCACACCAAACCCCTTCTCTCCCAGGTGAGGATGCACAAACAGGTGGCGCTTCAAAAGCTTCAAATCTCTCTGTACGTCAGCAAGAAAGAAGACATTGTCAAGGTACGGCGGACTTGCATCTGCATCACAATAAAAGTGTTTTTTAATCGCTTTTTGACAAATTTGCAGAGTGTTAAGAGATTGCCGTTTACCAAGATTCCAAAGACAGCGTCTGAAAGGTGCCATGCCATTGTTCCGACGGCCCTTTATTCCAAAACCGCAATGGTCTAAAAAATGTCCATTGGACATGGACGACACCCGAAACCTAACACTAATCCTAACCATCTCTAAGCATATACCGTACCTAGACCTCACCATCTCTAAGCATATACTTAGACCTAACCATCTCTAAGCTTATACCTCGACCTAATCATCTCTAACCTGACATTTTTCGGACTACTGGGGTTTCCGGATAAGAACAACAGGCGGTCCCCGCTGAGAAAAGCAACAACTTGTTGTGCTGTCATTGCAGGTTCCTTTCCTATCATACGACGACAGGATCTCCCAAGAATCAAAGGGCCCGTTCAAAGCTCTCGCCGCCCAGTGCTTCTGGTTGGGGTGTTTGATGTCCCTGCACAACCCTCCTCTCGAGCCCGACTGGGCCAATCATCGTCGGGGATTGGATCCCTGGGACATCTTACCGGTCTACCTGACGGAGGGTCCTACTAAGACGGAACCGGAGGAGATGGAGCAAGAATGTTAAAAACATGGAGGAGCGTTCGTTGCATTGTGCGGCGTTTCCGTATAATCGATAATTCTTCCCTGTCTATTACGTCAACCTGCAAACTGTCTCTCAAAACATGGTACCCGAAATGTATCCACAATTCTACAGATCTTAGGTTATGTATTTTTCTTTTTGATTTACCTTTGTCAAAATATAAAATGTTTTAAAATTAGACTAATATGGCGAGATATAATAAAAGTAGCGGTGGCTGTTATCTTTGGCACTCAGCGCTGCATGCTCTGCTCAAGCTTAATGTGGTCAGTTCTAGTTCACTGGGATTTAGGGTTAGGGGTTAGGGTAAGGGTTAGGGTTACGACTTAGGGTTAGGCATTAGGGTTATGGGTTAGGGTTAAAACTTAGGGTAAGGGGTTAGGGTTATGGGTTAGGGTAAGGACTTAGGGATAGGCATTAGGGTTATGGGTTAGGGTTAGGACTTAGGGTTAGGGGTTAGGGTTATGGGTTAGGGTAAGGACTTAGGGATAGGCATTAGGGTTATGGGTTAGGGTTAGGACTTAGGGTTAGGGGTTAGGGTTATGGGTTAGGGTAAGGACTTAGGGATAGGCATTAAGGTTATGGGTTAGGGTTAGGACTTAGGGTTAGGGGTTAGGGTTAGGACTAAGGGTTAGGCGTTAGGAATAGGTGTTAGGACTTAGGGTTAGGCATTAGGGTTATGGGTTAGGGTTAGGACCTAGGGTTAGGGGTTAGGGTTAGGACTAAGGGTTAGGCATTAGGAATAGGGGTTAGGACTTAGGGTTAGGGCTAGGACTTAGGGTTAGGGTTAGGATTTAGGGTAAGGCATTAGGGTTAGGGGTTATGGTTAGGACTTCGGGTTCGGGTTTAGAGTTAGGGACTTTTCTTATCATCTGCTAAATTATATGGTATATAATATATGGTATATGGCTTATAATCCCATGCTGTTTAAATGATTTATGGCTGAGTGCAAAAAACAAAACAAAAAAAAGGGCAGCAGAGGACGGCATGGAGATAGACTCTACAGTTAAATAGTCTATCTCCATGCCGCCCTCTGCTGGTCAGATGTGACTCAACATGAGGTTTCCATGGTTGATATGGTGATACAGTTTGGGGATAATAACTCTTTCACCCTCATCCTCTGTTAGTGTTAGGGTTAGGGTTAGGGTAAGAGTTAGGGTTAGGTGTTAGGGTTAGGATTAGGGTTCAGGTTCGGGGTTAGAGTTAGGGACTTTTCTTATCATCTGCTAAATGATATGGTATCTGCAGAGAAACATAATAATAATCGCATGCTGTTGAAATGATTTTCATTTGTTTGCTTTTGTGATACAAACATATGTATTCAAAGGTGACAGGCCTCCAGAAGAATAAAATGTTCTACCCACAAAACATTGCATCCTCTTCTTACTTTTTTCCTTTTTTCTGTCCAGCACCCGGCCCAGTGTAGCCCGGGAACCAGAACCGGAATCTGCGATCTCATGTTTTATTCGCTCTTCTTTTGTAAATTGGTCTGGCTGATGTGATGTGGATGTGCACACAACCTCAGATTTTTGCTGAAATTGTGTACCCGAGTAAAATGAGCCTATGATCCACGTTAATGTAACTTGCATTAAAAAACAGACTTTTGGAGAAATTGAAGAAATGCCCCTCTCATTCCAAGATAAAAAAAATAACCTGCCTGATCTTTTTTGCATCAGCCATGACTGCAAAAAAAAACAAACAACAACAAAAAGGGCAGCAGAGGACAGCAGGGAGATAGACTATTTAACTGTAGAGTCTATCTCCATGCCGCCCTCTGCTGGTCATATGTGACTCAACACTCCTGTCGTGCGTAGAAACCCGGGATTGGCCAGTGAAGGACATTATGAATAAAATAATTGTGCGATATTTTGTTTATTTTTAAGTTGTCTTACTACAATGTAGTGAGGTTTTCACATTGGATAGTTTCATCGGCGTATAATGAACACATCTGAATGTTTCAATACGAATCGTTTTGTTTGAATAACAAGATGTTTGTATGAGGAAAAGACTCAAACAACAAGGCAAAGGGATTGATTTCTGTTCAGTTATGTCCCTGTTGGACTGGAACACTGCTATTCAATGCCACACACACACACACACACACACACAAACGATAAAGAGTGAAATCACTTGGCATTGTGATTGGTTAGAACATCTCAACGTCATCTCTTAAAAATAATAACCCATACTGCACTGTTATCCATGTTAGTACCACTGTATGCATATTATCCGTCATGTACAGCAATATGCAAACTATATTCATATTTATACCCTGTCCGTACGCACAGCTACTTAGCCCCTGTCACAATATATCTTTATCAGGAGAATATGAAGGAAATATCTTCAAATGACCTTTTATTTAATTCTCGCTTGTACAACCAAGGGATCGTGGGTTTCCTCTGTATATTTCCATATAACTAGTCCATGTCGTGTCTGCAGTTCCCGCGCCTGCACGAGGCCGCACCACCCTCCCTGCTTCTCCGGTTCGTGTAGAGATAAGACACTGTGATGCTCCCTCGTCTCCACGGAAACCTTTGATTGGAAGGTGCATCGGTTGGAGACATCCACAAACACTCATTTCCGTTCCCAGTTGCTGCTTATCTGCTCCCACACTGTTGCACTTCCCAGGTGCACCCTGTGCGGGGCAGTTGGACAAAATGCTCAGCTGTTATTAAACTTACTTAAAGCTTGAAAGAAGTTGTACTTAAAGTAGTAGTACTTAACGAAGCAGTACCTAAAGTAGTAGTACTTAAAGAAGTAGTACTTAAGGTCGTAGTACTCAAAGAAGTAGTACTTAAAGAAGTACTACTTCAAGTCATAGTACTTTAAGTAGTACTTAAAGAAGAAGTACTTCAACTTATTTCTCTGCACATGATCTCAGCCGACGAACCTGCAGGCTCCGGGGGAGGCTTGACCCACGGGCAAAATCTTCCACAAATAGTGCACATTTTGTTTTTTCATATCCAGGTAGTCCTCACTTAACCACCTACCTGTTTATATTATATGTATATATATGTATATATACAGGTACTCCTCACTTAACCACCTACCTGTTTATATTATATGTATATATATGTATATATACAGGTACTCCTCACTTAACCACCTACCTGTTTATATTATATGTATATATATGTATATATACAGGTACTCCTCACTTAACCACCTACCTGTTTATATTATATTTATATATATGTATATATACAGGTTCTCCTCACTTAACCACCTACATTTTTATATTATATGTATATATATATGTATATATACAGGTACTCCTCACTTAACCACCTACCTGTTTATATAATATGTATATATATGTATATATACAGGTACTCCTCACTTAACCACCTACCTGTTAATATTATATTTATATATTTATATATATGTATATATACAGGTACTCCTCACTTAACCACCTACCTGTTTCACAACCGTTGAGACTTACCACCAGCTCTCTGACCAGTCTGTACTGTACACTGCGTACAATACTGTGGTGTCTCAGCGTCAAGCATCTCATCTCATCACCCTTCATATACTATATACAATGTATACTATATATACACTATATACTTTATTTATACTATATACACTATATATACTATATACACTGTATACACTACATACACTGTATACTATATATACACTATATACACTATATATACTATATATATACTATATACACTATATACACTATATACACTATATAAACTGTAGACACTATATACACTGTATACACTACTATATACACTATATACACTGTATACTTTATATACTATATACACTATACATATTATATACACTATATATACTATATACATTATATATACTATATACACTGTATACTATATATACTATATACACTATATATACTATATACATTATATACACTATATATACTATATACATTATATATACTATATACACTATATACAATATATAAACTATATACACTGTATACATCTCATCTCATCACCGTTCTGTCTCGTTCCCGCAGTCAGTCAGTATTCACTACACTAGCGTTCGCAATCGCCACGTCCCCTTACTGTGAAATAACACTATATATACGATATACACTATATATACTATATACACTGTATACTTTATATCCGATATACACTTTATAAATTATATACACTATATATACTATATACATTATATATACTGTATACTATCTATACTATATACACTATATATACTATATACACTGTATACATCTCATCTCATCACCGTTCTCAGTCTCGTTCCCACAGTCTGTCAGTATTCACTACACCAGCATTCGCAATGGCCACGCCCACTTACTGTGAAATAACACTATATATACTCTAAATATACTATATACAGTATATATACTATATACACTACATATACTATATATACCAGCCACGCCCCCTTACTGTGAGATAACACGGGTCCTCGCTTATCGACCAATTCCCTTCACGGCCTGGTTGTAGGAACGGAAGTCGGTCGCTAAGTGAGGAGTACCTGAATATATATATATATGTGTTTGTTTTTCTTGTTGGTTTTTTTTGGAGGAAGTTAAACATTCTTTCGCGACAAGCCTGCAATACAACCAAGCAGTACACCAACTATTACCAAGACAAATTCCTTGTAAATGAAAATGCACTTGTCCTCATGAACGGATTCAGATAATAATAATAATAATAATAATAATAATAATAATAATAATAATAATAATAATTTTCTTTATTAATACAGCCCCTTCCATACATAGAATGCATCTTAAAGTCGCACCAGCTCAGCTCCAGTCTTTCTCCGTGGCGGACCACAGGGTCTTGTTCGAGATCCCCTTTCTGTTTTTGGGATTCGCTCTGCCCACGCTCCGGTTGCCCCCGTGGCCCGCGTCCCTCTCCAGCAGCGGCATGCACGTGCACCCCACGGGCACGGACACGTAGTGCTCCAAGTAGGAGTGGCGGCCCCCGACACAGGACCCCGTGCGCTTCAGGATGACGGAGGGCAGGTAGACCGGGGTGCTGCGGTAGCGGAGGCTCTCCCGCCCGCCGGGGCCCGTCAGGCAGCCCCGGCACAGGCAGTAGGCCTCGGGGATGTAGCGTGGGTACCGGGCGGGGTCGTGGGAGAGCCTAAAAGGAAAAAAGAATGAAACACAATACACACGGAGAAATGTTCAAACGGTGCCCCGAGTGCGTTTTTTACCTCCCCCACACATTTTAAATGTAATCTTAACCGGAGGAAAAACTCATTGAGATTAAAAACTTATTTTTCAGAAGTGATCCGTCCAAGGCAGGAAGCAGCAGTTAACAACACAGAGTTTCAGACAGACGACAATCAACCTTCTATTTTCGATATTCAGATCATTGGCGGGTCAGGTGAAAGGGACAGAGAAGCTAAAAGCCCCATTTCACGCTTCTGTGTGCACCTGAGGGACGGACACATCCTGTCCGTCTGCTCCGGGCTCGCTCCACCTTGCCCACTCGCTCCCATAAACTGGCGTGTTTTCACCCCCGTCGCCCGTGTCTTTGACAGCGCCGCTCGGGTGGTGTTGCGGCAGGCGGATCTGCCCCACCTTGCAAACATTTAGTTTAGTTTAGTTTTTGAGCCACAGAGCTGTACAAAACACTGAGCTGGTGGCGACTGCTTCATCTTCTGGTGTCCAAGGCGGCGTCAGCCAACCACACCTTTACTTATCACCGGACAACGGTTCTTCAATGAGTCCACCTGCTTTTTAAATATCCACGCTTCTCTCTCTCTCTCTCTCTCTCTCTTGGTGTGTCTCTCTGATTTAAATCCAAGGGGCTTCATTAACACGGGAAACATACTACGTTGCCAAAGTGAGTGGAAAACAAAACGGGAATGGAAAATTAAAATAACCCGAACTAACCCTAACCCTAAATTGCACCCTCTCTGCCTCCACCCTTTTTCGTATCTGTCCCTCTCTCCATCCACCTCTCTTTAACATCTCCACCTTCCCTCTCCACCTAAATTCCACTCTCTCTGCCTCCACCTCTTTTTGTACAAGTCCTTCTCCATCCATCTCTCTCTCTCTAACCATTTTGATGTCTGTCCTCCCTCCTCTCCCTCCTCTCCCTCCTCTCCCTCATCTCCATCCATCTCCATGTTTCATGTTGTTTTGTCATGTGCTGGGACAGCAGTGAAAAGTAAGAAGAAATCTGATCTCATTTCATCATATCTTAAGCAACGTCTCCCAGTCGAATGTGCCTACCTGTAGGCCCAGGGGGAGAGGCTGAGCAGGTTCACCGGGACCCTGGTGGCCCCGGGGCCGGGCGGGGCGCGTCCGGCCGCCGGGCAGCTCGGCTCTCCGGCCTCCAGCTGCAGCGTGTGGTGGAAAGCCCGCTGCACGCCCACCGAGAGCCGGCCGAACATCTGCTCCAGCACCTCCTCCGGCAGGTCGGCGCAGGGCCGGGGCCGGGCCGCCCTGTCCCGCGGCTTCGCGGCCCGCAGCGCGGCGGCCAGCAGCGCCAGCAGCGCGGCGTGGAGCAGCAGCGCGCACAGCCGCATCGAGGCGCACCGGAGCGGGTCGGTCCGCAGGAGCGAGAGACCCCTCTCTGCTGTTCACGGAGGGGGAGGGAAAGAAAGAAAGAAAAAGAAAAAAAGGAGGAGGGGGTGAGGGAGGTTTTTGCTTTTTGAAATGTTGTGGAAACCCAGTAAATCCCGCTTTGCGCGCGGGGATATTTTTAACCACCGACCCCGGATCCGTCTGACGCGCGGCCCGGACGCGCTGCTCCAAGCGAGAAATGAAAAGGCAGAAGGTTCCATGCGCAGGAGGCTGCAGGGAGCTGCTGCTGCTGGAGCCAAAAGCACTGCGACCAGCTGCCAGCGTGGAAGGAGGTGCTGGTACCAGTACAAGTACTGCACAGAATCACTCCACGCTCACTTCTCTACTTCAGTACAAGCTCTTGCTCGTGAATGTGTTTAAGTATGAAACAGTGCAGTGTAGTTGTCTGTGGAACGGAATATACTAAAAAGAAAGAAAAAGATGCACTTAAAATCAGCCATAAAGTGCTTGTACTTTGTTACTTTCCACATTTCTCCTTGAGTAAAAGTACGCACAGTGTCCCCGACATAGAGACTCTCGGAAAAGTGTGAGTATCCCGTTGAAGGTTCCACTGCTCTTCAATGCACTTCAAGTACTAAAAGTAAAAGTGCTGGTACTTGCTGCTCTGAGGTTCTGTTCAGATCCATGGAAGCAGATTCTGTAAATTGTGAAAATGTAAAGACGCTGCGGGAGGATCTGGATAGAAGAGATTGACAACAAAAATACATATATATATATTTACCTTTTTATTCATTCAGAATAGAAAACAACTTTACAAGTACAATTGTATAACTATACACATAAATATGATATATTTGCCATAACACACAAAAGCCATCGACAAGCTGGATAAAACGTGTGTGTGTGTGTGTGTGTGTGTGTGTGTGTGTGTGTGTGTGTGTGTGTGTGTGTGTGTGTGTGTGTGTGTGACGTTGAACAGTCTGTATCCCAGATTGAATCCATCTGCTGCAGGAATCGGCTGAGAACCACCAGAAAGTCCGAGCCCCGGTACGATCTGGAGGCCGGTGCCGCGCTCCTCCGGCTGCGGCTCCGCTGGAGGGGCCACGCGAGCAGCGTGGCTCCGGGGGGCCGCTACTCGGGCAGGAGGTCGTCGCCCAGCTCCTCGTCGGCGAAGTCGTCGTCCTCCGCCCGCTTCTTGGCCGCCGTCTTGGGCCGCTCCGTCTGAGGGCCCAGCGGGTCCACGTAGGAGGCGTCTGCACAGAGGAAGGTGAAGGTACACACATACACCTGCTGTTAAATATACTTTAAGGTTTAAAAGTAAAAGTCCTCGTCATTTCTGATGTGTCCTGACATAATGCTTCAAAGTTGTGACTGAACCTTTTTTTTTTTTTCCCTGTAAATTTACAGTAAAAGGGTGGTGTCATAGTGCTTTAAAAGGATATAGAAGTATAAATCTAAAACTGGATAAAAAAAAAAAATGTGGATGTGTTAATGTTAAATGAAGTAGAGTAAAAAGTTAAGATACTTGCTTTGAAATGCGGTGGAGAAGAATTGGATGTACAAGAGTACAGTACTTAAGAGCAATAATGAAGTACTAGTGATCCATCACAGTGACTACTGTGATCTGCTTCAAAGTATAACGGTGCCATTACAATGAAGAGAGTCTATTCCTTTTAAATATCAGTGCAAAATACTACGACATGGCAGCTAGTGTGTAAGTCATGCTGTGTGGTCTCGCTCCGCCGCGACGGCCGTTTGATTTCCATTTTCGCACGGCCCTGTGGTGAAACACCTCGTTGGAGCAGGGTTCAATGTGGAGGCGTTAATGTTGTGCTTTCAGTACCCAGCTCTCCCTGGCTGTTGGACTCGTAGGGTTCGTTGGAACCAGGAAGTGACCTCAGCTTGACGCTCAGCCGCTCCCCCTTGGCGCTGGTGCCCCGACTGCTGTGGCCGCTATCTGCGCACGCGCACGCACACACACGCGCGCACACACACACACACACACACACATTAACAAGTGCATGACTCATTTAAGAGTGCGTTGCTGATATCCCGTCTCGTTACTCAGTCACTCTGAATTTAAAATACAATACATTGGTTTCAGTGCGTGTGTGTGGCTATACATGAACAGACAGGCGATAACAGTCATGCCGCGCCCCTACATCTGGTTGCTAGGTAACTGCGGAAGCCCGCCAAGGAACGACATCCTAACAGGAAAGGATGTGGAGGCCCGTACATCACACAGGACCCACCGAGACCTGCGGCTGAGTCGTTCCACCGGCTGCTCCACCATACAGCATGCAATGTAGACAGACACAGAGAGAGAGAGAGCGAGACAGAAAGAGAGGGAGACAGAAAGAGAGGGAGACAGAAAGAGAGGGAGAGACGGCGTGGTGCAGGGCAGTTCTGGAAGCCTGACCTGACGGCACAGGAGCTGCAGCCATGAGCTGTCGTGCGTCAACTCGCACCGAGGATTTTTGTTTTTGTTTTCCAAATACTGGGCATTAAGGAACCGGAGGGAAAAACCCAACTTGCAACGGCTGCTTCAGTTGGCAGTTATGAGGATATGTTGTCGGACGGAGCGATTCAGTAAAATTTAAAGCAATTTGTGTTCCCAGAACTGCGAGGGTCGTGTTGCCTCCCTGCAGCCAAGATGTCTAACGCCACAGAACGCCCGAAGCAGCTTCCTTCAAGGAGCAAAGGGGGAAACATTCCAACATACGATAAAGACAAACATGAAAAGAACAAACTGCAGCAGTTTTGGCAGTAGAGTTGGGGGGGGGGACTGATTTGCACGCCGCCCCCTCCTCCCCCTCGACACCCCGTGCTCCATCTTCCCTCCGGGCACCAAAGGGGCCATGCTTTTCAAGCCTCGAAATGACCAGGGTGGATCTGCCCTGACGTGGCACTTCCCCGGCGGGTGGACCCCAAAGTGGCACCGGAGGGGCTGCCCCTTGGCCCCTCCGGCACACCGGACCCTCAGGGTCCTGCACGTGAAGGAGGAACCTCGCGACACACTGGCACGCTTCACTTTTGCACATGTGCATGTTGACATCGCCATCGGGAGGCGGTCGGCGCCCCTGGCCCCCGGTGGGCCCCACGTTAGAGCACCCCCCCCCTTCTTCATCTTCTGCCCAGAACCTGCGTGGCGGCTCCGCGCCGCGGGGAGCTGGATACCTCCGCTCGCTCCGTTTCCCTTGCAGAACGGAACCAGACGCCGCGCCGAGGATTTTTTTTAAAGGCGGGAGAAAGCCGGAGCCCTCGCTCTTCCACTACGGACACCGAGGAGGGAAGCAGGAGCCTCAAGCATCCCAGCGCCGGCCGCGCCGCGGACGTCACAGAAACCTGGGAAAACTCTCGGTTGTTTTTCTCAAGTCTCAATTTCAGTGTGTTGTGTGGGAGCCAACTTAATGATAACACAGGGGGAGGGGTCCTCTAAAACATTGACAATGTAAGATTGACAATAACTTTTTGCCATGGATTTCAATTTTTCCTCGATCTTCACCATCACGGATTACGATTAAAATGAGTGATTCATCACTTATGGACTTCAATAAAGACGCCGGCATGCATGCTATTGTTGCCATCGCCAAAGCGTGACGGTGCAATATCATAAACTTCACTCACTTAAAAAGAAACCTTCTTTGTCCTACTCCGTCTGCGTGCCCAATGGCCATTATGAACCTCCCTGGTTTGTGGTCAGCATAAAGTCAAATTTGTTTTGGACTGTTGGAAAACCTTGGACGTCATGCTCATGAGTTGTGTGTGATGTCATAGGCTGTTTGGTTGACACGTGACCCTCGCATGTGATGTGTCCATCGTACCGAGAAACTAATGCGCTCATCTGTGTGTGATGGGCGACTTTAACCGCGGTCGATGTGGACTCCATCCCCTGTAGGCAGCCTGGCGTGCTCCGGTGTTCATTTACCACTCATACATTTATGTTTATGGGCTGTTTCGCAATTTCACCCATTGGTGTCGGATTTGTGCCGATTATCCATAGAATATAGCAGAGCACTCTGCAGGGTGCACTGTGTGGGGTCATCAACTGGTTATCATTTATCAGATGTGCTGACATAATTGCTCGCAGCCATCAATGCTCCTTTGCAACGAGAGTCACAGTCGGGTCCTCTCTTTTGAGGCACGCGCACCCCCCCCGGGGTAAAAATGCTTGAACTCCCCCGAAAGCCACGGTATAGTTTGCACACCGGTTGTAACTTAGTGATCCGTGTAAAACACTAACTGAGGGAGAGACAGGGAGGGAGTGAAAGAGAGAGCGGAGCCGGCTGCGGTGCAGTGCGATCACATCAGCCTGAGCTGCAGAGAGTTCCAAACATTCAAAAACACTTTACTTTACAAAAGCCAGTCCAGGATTTCGATCCTGATCCGAGCTTTGTGTGAAAAGTATTGTAAACATAAAGTCGCACATGCAAAGTACAAAATATGCCTGTCAGTGCTAAATAAAGCATCCAATTCCATTTTTATAAGAAAAACAACAAAAAAAAACGAACAAAAACAAAAACGGTCTAATTCGGTCGATACGGCCCAAACCACATGATTGACCCTTTTTTTCCTAAACATGTCCCAGATCAGTGGAAAACACAATCAGCGTGCATGGCGTGCCAGGCAGAGAGCAGGAATGGCAGAGGAGCGGGAGGGAGGGAGTCTGCTGCAGAGGAGCCCGTGTGCGGTCGTCCACTTTCTTGCGTGCTTTGACGGCCACCACTGAAAAAGCTCCAGGGATCAGAGTCAAAGACGTTGAGGGTTTAGCGCCAGCAGCTCTGGGTCTAAACTACGAGAGGGTTTAAACTAAAGGGTCATTCAACAAAGACGTTAAAAATACTCACTCGTCTTTGGGTTTCAAAACACTAAGAAGTAGCTGAAGTTGGGGAATAATGTTTTACCCTTTTTTTTTTTTTGCACAGTATAACAGTATTTGGAAATTAGAAATATTTATTACGCCCTCGTCAGGTGACCTTATTGTTTTTTTACCCGTTCAGTTGACACGGCACAAGCCTTTCTTACGGATTCTTTGCGATTTGCAACTGATACGTGTATGATAAATATCACACTGACATGACAGCATTGTACAGACATGACAGATATGCTCTGAGGTCCCGGGGAAGCGTCACGTCACAGCTGCAGAGTGCTCACACCTGGGGCTGGTTAGGAGGGTTTGGCAGCGCCGCCGCTCATCTGGAGCCTCTTTAAATAGCTGGCGTGGAGCTGCTGATAAGGGTGTGACAAACGCTGGATCCAGAGTCGGAATCACACAAACTCAAGATCGACAATTAAAAACATTCAGTTTTTTTCCTCAAGGCTTCACTTGTGTCCTGCGCAAACGTGAGAGGTCAAAGGTCACTCTGTGTATGTTGACTGGAAGCTTAAACTTAAGCTTCCTTGCAGTTTGAACACGAAAGACCCGCGCCGTGATGTGGGATTTAAAGGCCCCTCCAGGCGATGTTGACCTTTCATCGGTCGTTTATGTCTCTGGTTTTATTATCCTACCTCGTGTATTTTTATCTGTTTTTTTGGGGTTTTTTTTGCTTTTAATTTCTCTGAGTTCATCGTTCCACCATGACTTTTATGTCTTGTGACGTAAAGCATAAAACGATAAAAGCACTTTACAAAAACGTTTGTCTCGACTTTGACGAACGGACTTGTGGCATTACGCTGCATTCCACTGGAAGTCAGAACTCGGTCGCTCCGACTCGGTACTTCCCACTTTCACGTTAAATATTGTCATGTTGTCGTTGTTCGGGAAGACATGGACGCTGCAGCATGACACCGCAGCATCCGCGCAGGAACTAAAACTGCAGAGGAGTTTAGATTGAATTCAGACTTAAATGACGCTTCCTTTGCACTTTTCCCAGTAGGAGGACGGATCTTTTTAGAATTCCGACTTGGATGGAATGCAGCGTCACACCTCTAGAGCTACAGCTACGGAGAGATGAAGGAGTACCGGTGAGGTCAAGCTTCTTAGGAGGGGTGGGGACAGTCGTGGAGGGAGCTGCTGTCCTCCAACACGCAGTGAAAGCAGGAAAAGAATAGGAAGTTGAGACGGAGGTTAAAAATCAAGATCAAGCCACGATGACGATGACGATGATGATGATGAGACAAAGGAAAGGAATCTTTTTAAATCAAACTGATGAATTGATTGCCCTGGTGATTGGTGCCTCAGTGAGTCAACCAGAGTCAAACCATTGTAATTTGGAGTTTGATTTCCACTATCTATGTATCTATTGTATAATAATAATTGTAATATTATAATAATTATAATATATAATAACATTGATCTGGCTTCGCGTCCCTCTTGCTTCTGCCTCCGCCAGCGCTGAAATCCTCACCCAGCAACCAGCCACAGAAGTACATTTTTCTCAACTTTTTCCGTCAAGCTACAGGCCAAACCAGATGTAATGTTTTTGGAAACAACGCAAATAGCACCCCGCGCCGTACAATAAACATCTAAAAGTGAGTTATGGCGATGGCTGATTACTGACGTAGCAGAAACAGTACACAGGCGTCTTTGAGCAGAGCTGCGATCCCTTTCTCTGCGGCTTCTTACCGCTGCCGGCGCTGCCCTCTCTGACCTCTGACCTGCGACCCCTGGCACTGCCCTCCCTCCCGGACTTCACCCTCTGGAGGAAGGAAGAAGAGGAAGGGAGAGACATGTTTACCGAGCAAATGATATTCAGGTTAAATGCACAGTTTGGATTTAATAATAATTTAAATTGTTTAAAGTGTCGAATAGATATTCGAGTGTATACCTCTGAAGTATTTCAGCAATAAATATTAAATGAATATATAACACTTGTTTTTGTACAACGACTGCATTTGTTACTGATGTTTGAGAGATAAATGCAGGGTTATAATCTTGCTGCCATCCCATGATCAACGCTGCTCCTTGTACACTAAGTTAAATATACTTGCGTAGCTTTAGGTGTAAAGTGGAGAGTGATCCTGATCTGACTGCTGTAGTAAAAATCCTTTATTCTGTTCAAATGTTCTAATATGAAACATTAGAATGAAGGATTTTTAAAGGGGATATGCTGGTCTCCAGCTAGCATCCCAACCCGTTCCCATGGCGATAACACAACTATGTGTCCAGAACAAAACAATATTAGACACTATCCCACGCCAAGACAGTCTGTGGAACAAAATGTGCTGATGTGGCTCTCTCTGGCTGTCTGTCTGTCTGTCTGTCTGTCTGTCTCTCTGACTGTCTGTCTGTCTCATTGACACATTGTCTGTATCTGTCTGTCTCTCTTGCACCTGTCTCTCTGTCCATCTGTCTCTCTGTATGTCTGTCTCTCTCTGTGTGTCTGTCTGTCTCTCTCTCCTGTTTTTAACCTTTGACCCTCCCATGCCGTGGCCTCTCTGCACTGTTGCTCTCTGATTGGTTGATTGTATGCTGAGCATCCCATGGCCACCATGGCGATGAATACATAGAGATTGGTTTCAAATTGATGCACTGATTTCACTCAAAGATCCTCTCCGTAGACTGACAGAATCGCACACATATTGATTTGGATTTGAGTGTTTTTACGATCGTTGTATCATCATGTGCTGTGTGTTATGTTTATCATGTGCAGATTGTCTTATTTGTTTGGTGAGTCTTCTGTGTCTGGCTGTTCCGAGTCGCTGCCGTTTCATGGTTCCTCCGGGTAGAAGTGAAACTTCTTCTTCACCTACTGTTATAAAGTGTAAGAGCGGGGGATGCACCTGCTCTCTGATCTCCTTCATCTTCTCCACCTTCTTCAGCTTGGTGGCGTAGTCCTGCACCTCCTTCAGACCCATGTCCGTGCACAGCCGCACCAGGAAGCGCAGGCCTGGAGACACGCACGCACGCACACACACACACGCGCACACACGCACACACACAGACAGACAGACAGACAGACAGACAGACAGACAGACAGACAGACAGACAGACAGACAGACAGACACACACACACACAGACACATAGACACATAGACACACAGACACACAGACACACAGACACACACACACACACCACGATACAGAAACAGAAACAGATGCCGTCTATTTCCAAAAATGTTATCTATGGCTCAGTATTTCTAGTCTGCTGGAGTTTTCCCAAAAGAAAGATAAAACAGTGAATTACATTCAATGTTTTCGGGGAACTTGCGGTGGATGTCCTTGTAGGTCCCCAGAGCTTTCTGGTAGTTTCCTGTGGAGAAGCAGAGCAGTCGAGCATGTTGAAGACATCATCGGCCGCTGCGTCTCAAGTGCTGTATTACGAGGGTTCCAGACGTCATAAAACTGCTCTCCTGATGAAGGCTGCAGAGCCACCGGCCCCAACTGTCTTGACGTCACCGGCCTTACACCTCATTACCAATTTTAGCGTCATTTGATGGTCTAACTAGAACTGGAGTCCTCCAGCAGTGTAACAGTCAGGTCAGTCCATCTCACCGCTTCGCCTGTAGCAGCTCGCCACCATCAGCTGCCATTTGACCTGCGTGGGTCTGAGGAGGAGGAACGCAGGAAGAAACAACAACATGCATCAACACGCAGGGGTGATACGCACACAACGTAATGTCATTTAATGTTATCTTATGTTATGTAACGTAATGTAATGTAATGCAAGGTGATGTAATGTAATGTTATATAATGTAAAGTGATGTAATGTTATGTAAAGTGATGTAATGTTATGTAACATAATGTAATGTTATGTAATGCAAGGTGATGTAATGTAATGTTATATAATGTAAAGTGATGTAATGTTATGTAATGTAAAGTGATGTAATGTAATGTTATGTAACATAATGTAATGTTATGTAATGCAATGTGATGTAATGTAATGTAATGTAATGTTATGTAAAGTGGTGTAATGTAATGTAATGTAATGTAATGTAATGCGGCCAATGCTCCCCGTTACAGAAGTGCAGGATTTATTATTTACAAGTAAAGTATTGACACAAAAACATCCAGTTTTAACTAAACAAAGTCCCATAGCGACGGAAAGCAACGGGGAGACGTATGTGACGCAGCTCGGGACATTGGGGACACACGGGTTTTTCATGGAACGGGACGGTCCCTACACTACACAGTTTAAAAATGTTGTTTCATACATGTAGGGAACAAACAAAAATAAATAGATGTAAAATAAAAACACAGGCACCGCACACGACAAGGAACATAGTCCACACTGCTTCACAGCTGCTTTTACATCTTGACAATGAAATAACGTCTTTCTCAGTATGACCTCAACGTCTATTTGTTAAGCAGATGAATGTTGTTAATGCCTGCGCATGATCAGTGAAGATTTATTGATTGTTTTAACTACACCCATTGTACAAATGTTATATTCATCTGGGCTGGGTGGAGTGTTCTTTAGTGCTCTATTCTTACTTATTGCTCCTTTAAATGAAGGGAGCAACACAGAGATATCAGCTGGATTTATGATGTGGAACGCTCCGTTGAATCCTCTATTGCGACACCATTAAACTAACTGAACGGTACATTTTCTCTAAAAAGCTTTTGTTGATAAGAAACATGTGTTTGCTGTCCTTCCGACAGGATTTGGTAAAAGTTGAATTTACCAACTCACTCGCTCAGCGCTACATCACACGTTTCGTTGCTGTGATTGGTTGTAGGTCCATCCGATTGCGACCAGAGACATTTTGGTCAGTACCCGTTGGTAACACCCTTTGGAAATTGAAGACTAACTGAGAGATTCCGGACTTATACCCATTTGCAAATTGGTCGGGCGATGCCAGGCTAGAGTTTGATTATTTAATAGTCCAAACTGTTATGGAAAAAAAAAAAAAAAAATAGAAATAACGTTCTCTGGAGAAAGTCAGACGGGGATCTAAATCATATCCTGCCCTATAGAGGTTAGGGAGATAAAAAAGTAAACTTCTGCATTCTTTCTCTCTCTATTTATTTTCCATAGTTAAAACCACATGGCGATTGATTGTGAAATCGTAAAACTTACTGAATTGGCAAGTAAAGACTGTGACCGCATTGAATCAGAGGTCAGTACCAGTTCCCACCTCTAGTGGGGCAGGAACACTCAACTGTTATGATTCTCATCAAGACTTGTTTCTCAGATTTTAAAAGGGCCTCTAGAACACCAGAGGTTAAATATGACGCAGCATAAGACCGGCTGAGTCTCCTGATGAGTCTCATGATGAGGACTTACTGGATGAGAGTGGCTCTCTCAAAGTACTGGATGGCCTTTTCACAGAACTGGGTCTCGATGTAGTACGCCCCCAGCCACTCGATCACATCGATGTTGGACGGAAAATGTCTGAAAGACTAAAGCAACACCAAAGAAACACATGACATGTCGTGAAGATACATGATGCTTCTGTAGGTTAGACTAGGCCAGACTAGACTAGACTAGTCTAGACCAGGCCAGACTAGCCAGTCTAGACCAGGTCAGACTAGACTAGACTTGTCTAGACCAGGCCAGACTAGCCAGACTAGTCTAGACCAGGCCAGACTAGACCAGACTAGTCCAGACTAGTCTAGACCAGGCCAGACTAGACTAGACTAGGTCAGACTAGACTAGACTTGTCTAGACCAGGCCAGACTAGACCAGACTAGTCTAGACCAGGCCAGACTAGACCAGGTCAGACTAGTGTGTGTACCTCAAAGTAGTACTGGAAGGCTTGGGATTTGTCTCCCTCCGCATCGTACAGCTCTCCCAGCTTGGCCAGGACCTGGGGGTCCGTAGGGGTCACGCTGATGAGCTGCATCAGCCACTCGATGGCCTGCTGGGGGTCCTCCAGGAGCTCGTAGCTGGGAGGGGTCACAGTCAAGGACCAGCACAAAGACTCTGAGATGGAGGGTGTTGGCCTTCAGAGGTAAACTCTCCCCTCTGTTTGGAGAAGAGTTACTGAGCTACAGAATGAGACTGAGCTCCACCCGGCTCTCCACCCCCAGAGTCCAGGGAAAAAGGCCCTGAGAGATGGAGCTACGACGTAGGATACAGGTTAGCCAGCTGGTACATGGCTTGAGCGCTGTTCCGCAGAATGGCATGGAGCTTGAGGAAGCAGTCCAGAGCCTCCTCCAGACGATTCAGCTTCTTGTAGGTTAGACCTGGGCCATACAGGGAGAGGCACACCCGTCACCCACCTGGCTTCTAAAATCCACACCTAGTTGTTCCCGATCTGATGCTTTTCACATCCAAGACGCAATACCACTTTGGTAGGAGACCGTAGCACTTCGTAACATCCGGTCATATCCATTTAGAGAATGTACAGTCGGTCATGAAGGTGTTAATCTGCTAGTGCCCTCCTGTTGAACACCACGCACCCAGGTTGTAGAGGGCCTCGGTGCAGGCGGAGTCGTTCCTCAGAGCCTCCTTGTAGAACTCTGCAGCCTTCTCGTAGTCCTGCTTCACAAACACCGTGTTGCCCTTGTTGATGAGGGCCGCCGGGTTGTAGCGGTCCGCGTTCATGGCGAGGTCTGCGTAGCGGTCAGCCTGGTCGTAGTCCTTCTCCTGCAAAGGGAGAGCTCGGAGGTCAAGGGGGCGGGGGGGGGGGTGAGGGGGTCCTTCCACCAGAGAGATGTCAAGGCTTCAACATACAAATATTATGTGGCATCGCTAGACGAGCTGTGCCGTCGGGCCGAGTAAACAGTGACACAGACTATTTTCTGTCAAAGCAGTAAGACAGCAGGCGCCGTGCAGAATGTGGGTTTCCTGAAGCGCCTGGAACAAAGAAAGTGTTCTGTGTGTGGAACAATGTCAGGCAAAGACAGAGCGAAGAGTTGAATCCACATTAGACTTTTGTACGAGGCGGAGTCTCAGCGAAGCAAAGGAGTCAAGACGGACTTTGATTCAGTTTGTTTTGATCAGGTTATTATAGACTAGGGCTCCCTCTAGTGGTGGAATATTGCACACCATTGCTGCGTCAAACGTAACATAGTATGTACTACGTATGTGCACGATCGTCCGATGCCCTTTAGAATGCGAGTAAAAAGAACAATGTCTTTTGGGACATACTATGTCATCATACCGCTTTGCCATTTCTCTCCAGTTGTTACAGTTGTGCCATCACAAGGGCCAGCAAAGTGTTCAGCACACAGCGGTAGCACAATATTTCACCGGAGCTCCTTCGATGTGTACTGTTGCTTTGAGCACCCTAAAAACACTCACACCCCCCCCTCGTTCGCTGGCATGCCATTTCCGACGCAGCTCGTAACCTTTAGCTCACCAGGAAGTAGAGGAAGGAGAGGTTGGTGGCGGCGGCGCTCTTCACTCTGCTGTCTTTCTTCTCAAACGTCTTGAGCGTCTCCACAGCCTGAGGGGAGAGACGCGCGCAGAGCCGTCAGGGCCTTTGTTGCCGTGCACCACCCCCCGTCTGCGGTGGCACGAGGGCGGATGGGAGCGGATCTGTGCACGTATCTATCTGCTATTCCCTAGTGTCTAAGAGATGGGAGCGGGCCGGAGCAGCAACGCTGACCAAACATGTTACACACACCGACAAGGAAAAGCAGAGACAAACGTACCTCCAGCTGAGCCATGCGGGTGGAGTGAGGGGTGGGGGCATAGAAAACAGGACAGGGAATGGAGTGAGAAAGAAGGAAAATAAAGGAAAGCTTCAGAACCGGAACCAACAGAGGAAAAACTGTCACAAACAGCAGAAGCAGGCAACAGCTGTGGTTAACCGGTTCCACCATAAGCCGCAGTGAAATTCCCGCTGGTTAGGATTAGCATTTCAAATAGGGATGCACCGATCATCCTGACTTGAGCATCTGGATGGGGGATCGGTGACAACGGGGCCTATCTATTCAACTCAATTCAATTCAATGATCTGGTTTTTTTTAACGGTACATCGATATCTTTTCAAACGAGATACAGGATGAGACGAGATAGTTTATTTTGATATCATTTGATGTTGCGTTAAAATACATAACCCGTTTCTTCCGAAAAGCCGTGCCAGTCCCATGGACATCTCTCCTCTCTCACGCTCCCCGGGGTCCGCGTAACCCCGCCCACGCGCAGAGAAAAAAATATATATCACAGGGTCGCAGTATTTTGGGCTTGTTTTAAAAAAATATGTGGTTGCTTGTTACAAAAACATGACAAGGGACTCCATTTTTTAAATATTTATGGTCGCCATTGTCCCCCAGTGCAGAGGTTCCCAAACACCGGGCCGCGGACCGGTGCCGAGGGAAACTTAATCGAAGACGGCCATCCTGTCTGCAGAACATAATGAGGGGGCAACACTTCAAACCTTATGAGTCATCTCTGTGACCACCACCCACTACTTTATAGCGAACGCAAGGTAAGTTGACTTTTATCTCGATGTATGATGTGGGGACTGCAGAATGGAGGAACATGTCATGGCTTGTCCGTCTAACTTGCTAATAGCTTCTCAATAATGTCAACTGAAGCGCTCAGCGTTCACCGCTCTTGTAAAAACACGACGGGCTGTTCTGCTGCTGTATGCGTCGTGTGTCTGCAGACTCTGTTCACCCACTGCACACGATAACACGTTACTGAGTTCAGTCACCAAACCAACATATTTTGTTCATTTAAAATCTGGCAGTCTCCTGCTGGAACACTTTTACAACCAATTTGACATTGGTAGTAAGAGTGTTCCAACAGGAGAAACACTACAGTAGACCAGCGCTATAGAAGACTCCTCTGTATTTATGTCAGTTGTTGGGCTCATTGCAATTACTACTGTCACCCACTGTTTTCTGAAAACTCATTTGTATTTGTGTAAATTGTGTATGGGGTCATTGCATATACTCAAATGCGGCTCAGAAGATATGCAGCCCTTTCATATTACATCGCAAAGGACACAATGCAATTTCAAATTGTCGAGAGGCCTGGCTTTTCGGGGCTGACCAAGGTTGCCGCGCCTCACTACAATGTTCCATCATGAACATTCTTTTCCAAGACTGAAATCAAAAACACGTACAACCAGGTTAGAGCTGATGTTGGAAAACGTTCAGCTCCAGGCACATGGTTTCCTGAAACTACTGAGCTCTGGACCAGTGGAAGAGGGGCCGGTCAACCCTACATCAGCTTCACTATCCATTACCTCAACCAAGACTGGCAACTGGAATAAAACTGCCTGGAAACACAGTTCTTCCCAGAAGATTACTTGGCTCACAACATCATGAGTATTTTTGAGAATATGCTGGAAGAGCAGGGGATCAACAACAAAGACCCGGTCTGCATAACCCCAGACAACGCAGCAAACATGATCAGGGCTTTTGAAGAGTTCCCAGATCTGTGGCTTGGGTGCTTTGGCCATCATTTGAACCTGGCATCTCAAAGGCTCACAGAAGGCTCTGCTCCGTGAGGTGGGGACCCGATGGGGGTCGACACGAAAGATGCCGGAGCGCATCCTCAGCCGGCAACAGCCAGTCTGCGCCACGCCGGCTGGAGAGAGAGGACCTCGGCATCCGAGGGCGTGGCATGGTCTACCTCTCTCTGCCACCCGTTCCGGCAGAGGAGAATCCACTGGTGTGGAGCTGACTCACCTTGCCAGGGTTGCCAGGGAGCTTTGGTGTATCCCAGAAACCGGCGTGACATCAGAGAGTGCTCGGTGCCAGCGGGCATGTTGTCTACACGGCAGATCACTACTGAACTCAGACAAAGTAAATATGCCGACATTTTTACATTTAAATTTCAAGTGAACAAAGATGCATACATACAGGGTGTTAGGCCAGCAGCACCTTATTTTCTCTATGAAGGACAGAATGGACATACAAAACAAAAGTACATACAAAAGTACATTTGATGTGTTTACATATTTTGTGTTGTAATTTAAATGTCAACACCTGCACATCGGATTTGTTTGCATTTGCTTTCTTAAGCTTGTGTTCATTTAAACCTGCACTAGGGAAACTTTTCCTGAAAAACAAAATAAAAGCTTCATCACAGAGCTGGGCTGAACAACAGAAAATCCTCCCAACGACGACGCATGAAACAGTGAATTGCCCTAACGAGCCCTTCTGCTCAGGCAGGAGCAGAGCTGCTAACTCTGTCAAAGACGAGCTCTCATCACTTGAGCATAGAATGTGAAGAAGTATTGTTTTGGTTGTTTTCTTATCTGCAATGTTCACAAAGTGCAGTTACCTCTCATGGTCACATGGTGCCATCTTTAATGTTAATGCACATTTGATATTGTTTTCATATGTTTACGTAAGGTATTCGTTCCGTTATTATTTTAATGTTTATGCAAATGCATAGTGCTGCTTTGTACAAATTGTATTTGTGGTTTTGAATATAAAACTTGGTGAAATAATTTCATTTGTTTTGAACATTTTCAGCACATTTGAACAATACTGCAAATACTGATAATATTTCATAATATTATATTTGGATAAAATCACCGATAATATGATATTATAATATTCCATATTATACTGCTTCATCTTTCAGTGATAAAATGATGGAAAAAAGGATGAAACATAGAAAAATACACACAAAGACAAATGACAGATTGTCCAATTCTGATATATACACTACAAAAAAAATCAATGTCAAAAAAGGAAGAAAAAGAAAAAAGATCTGTCAATGAGATGAGAATGTTTTATCTCTGCAGACAACTATCTGCCCTCTAATAATACATGCTCCCATACTTTAATAATATTATTTTCGCAATAAAATAAATAAATAAATAAATAAATAAATAAAATGTATTAATTCCCTCCACAATACAGTACTTTTACGCTACTCTTCCTCCTTCCACTCTACCACACAGGGAGCAGGTGAGGGAATCTACAGTTTTTGCCAAATCGCAGTTACATATAATGTTGAATAGTATTTATATAATGTATCACAAAGCTGTAGAAAAGTGCATTGTACTACAATGTATAGTGAGTTCACAGAAAAGGGAAAACAAAACCAAGAGGAAGTCATGTAAAATCCTGAGTGTAAATACGAATAAGTAGGTGGTCCCTCTCACCTGGTTGAAGTCCTTCTGTCTCAGGTAGGTGATGGCTTTGTTGATCTCCAGGTCATTGGCAAGTTCAACGTACTGAGAGCTTTTCACCATGTCCACACACCTACCAACACAGCGCCCACACAGCTCAGCGAGCACTGCAGCTCATGTCCACAACACGTTGTATTAAAGCTACACGTGACGTAGCTACAAGCGGTCAAATATAAACTTTATAACGTAACAAAGAACAAATATGTTGTAACTGTACATAAGTACATTTCTATTTCGCTTTTATTAGTAATGTTGTGTCAGGGTATTAGTACTTTTACTTAAGTAAAAGGAGTACTGACGAATTTAAGATACATTTACATTATAATTTGAGTATCTTAAGAGGACCTATTATGAAAACTTTTTCAGTGCTTGTGCACATACATGTGGGTCTCTGATGGAGCTACTAACACACACACACTGTGGAATAAGAACACCTCGGTCCGTTTGTTGTGAGCTGTGTGTTTCAGAAACACGGCGTTCAGATTTGCTGCCCTGATATACGTCATTCAGGGTTTCAGCAGCATTAAAACCGCCCTCCACCTGAGTAACTCCACCGACGGCTGGAGAAATAAAACAGAGAATAACAAGGGCTGCTGGGAAGACCACCAAAAAAGAAGAGAAATTAATACCAACTGTCTGTGAAGAAACTGCAGACGATGGAAATGTATGTATTAAAAAATAATTCTGCTTTTTGTTTCTTAAAAAAAAAAAAAAAAGTATGCAGTAGTTAGACTGTAGGCCGCGCTGTGCGATCCAAAAAAACAATAAAAATAGTGAGTTTTTATTGTAGATATATTCATTTATTTTCCCACGTTACACATTAAACAAAAAAATCCCTGCATGCAGTGTCCCGGTGCAGTGTTCCCCACAAGCTTGAAGAAAGGCAACATAGTGAGTGATGAGGTGAAACCAGTGAAGGTTTACAGAGTAAATACAACGGAACCCGGAAGTGAAGCTCAAACCCCACTGGCTCAAAGAACTCGGGGCCTCAGGAGGGTGGCTCCTCCCACTTAAACGGTAAAGATGGTAAAGATGGTAAAGAGGGATGTTAGAATGTCTAGAATGCAAGAGGTGCATCCAAGTGGTATTTTAAGCAAAAATATATATAAAAAAAAAAACATGTTTGGGGACCTCAGAGACCTACTGTATTTGTGTAAAAAGGAGCTAAAAATAGGTCCTATTTTAATACTAATTATGTAAATTGGGTGACACAATTGTAACTAATGGGTATCTTGAATTAAATGGGCAAACCTTATTCTGATTCCCCTGAATCTAAAATTCAACGCTGCGTCGCGAGCTGCTCTGTCTTTGCTCACTTCTGCCCTCCGGTGGTGACGTGTGGGAGTCTCACTAACCAGTCAAATCCAGCGGCGAAGGAGGTCTCGATGGCCGGAGCGATGAGCTTGGCGGCCGTCATGATGAACTTCTCAGCCAGGGACTTTCTGCGTGTGAGGATTGGACCGGAAGAGCACATTTGGAAAGTCAGCGGAACGTTCTCCGAGCCCTGTGCTAAATCACAGGACCAAAGACGACAGAGGGGGGAGGACGCCTCCCCTCACCGTTCTCTCTCCATCTGGTGAAGCTTGTCGTTCTTGATGGCTTCGATGACCATGTTGGCACGAGTGTCATCCTGGGGGAAGGAGGGAGAGAGAGAGAGAGAGAGAGAGAGAGAGAAGATATTATTTGTTTTACTAACAGCATTGCTTGTGTATACTTAAGTCATTTCTATGTATTTTTGACTGAAAAATGTACATTTCTCTATTTTAGTTTTACATTTAATTAAAAAAAATACATGTTTTCCATTTGCCTGTACATGTATGTGTATGTTTCCCCATGCTAATAAAGCCTTTTGATTTGAAATTCAACTCAACTGGAAAGAGATGGATCTCCACTTTAACACAAAAACTCAAGTAATCTGGTAGAGCAGCACGAGTATTTTGACGCCACATTTAAATTCTCTGTATGTACTGTAACTAGGAATGCAGCCATTCCACTTCTTCCACCGCCTTGAACAGCGTGGACTCAGACTGTTAGTTTGGGGTAAAAAGTAGAAAATCAAGTTGCATTTCCACAATAATGAGCAGCATGGCTCTTGGATCAGAGCTTTGTATTTAGAGATGCTCTCTGGAACCATATTTTTCCAATTTAGCATCAAATAAATATCAAATTCCCGGATCAACGTCAGCGCCTCTGTGTCCGGAGCCGCACGACTCTCACATTGACGGAGATGTACTTGTACTCCTCGTCCACTCCCAGCGGGACGGCGATGAGCTTCTGGAAGGCCTTCTTCATCCTCTCCCGGTCCCCCGTGGCATAGTAGCACAGGATGAGGTTGAAGCCCGTCCGGGTGTTGGGGCTCTCGCCCATGATGTGCTCGAAGGAGGTGACGGCGTCCGAGTACTGGCCCATGCGGACGAACACCACGCCGATGTTCTGCAGGATCTTGATCCTCATCTCCTTGTGGTAGTTGGAGATCTGGTCCAGCGCCATGCGGTAGAACTTGATGGCCTTGGGGTAGTTCTTCTGCTTCAGGTAGATGTTGGCCATGTTGACTTTTAATCGCCCTGCGGAAACAAAAAGGGAAAATGGAATACGGTCGGAGCTGGATCAGCGTGGTCCTGGTCCGGACTGTCTTTGATGTAAGGTACTACTGTTTTCCATGTCCAGGCCTAGACAGGAAGTTCTCACCTGCATTATTAAACATCTTATTCTTGACGATGACCTGGTAGGTGTTGAGCGCCTCGGGGTACATGTCGTTGTTTTCATATTGGTTTGCCAGGTTGAACAGAACCTGGAGGGAAAGGGCGTGAGCACAGCACTGTCTTATTCAATTGTAAGAAGGAGCGTGAGAAATAGTAATGTTTCCTGGAACTAAGCACCAAAGCTCATCGTCATTAACATTGGACCCGGCGTTTGTTTGGAAGCGGCCTGTGTTGGTCTCCTGGCCAGCAGGGGGCAGCGTGCAGGTCCTTACAGAGTACGTGAGGTCGATGTTGATGTGGTCTGCAGCTCCGCACTGTTCGCGCTCTCGCACCAGCGCTCGCTCCTTCCTCCCTGCCTCTTTGGCTTTCTCAAGGGCCTTGAGTGACGCACACACACACACACACACACACACACACACGCACACGCACACGCGCACGCGCACACACATGCACACACACACACACACACACACACTTAACATTGCAAATTCACTCATTTTGAACTGAATAGAAATGGCCTTTTATTTAATCTATTATCCGTGATTAATAAAGTCCTCGAAAATGTACACGCTAATATCAAGTGGCTCATCAGCGAAAGTAGCTGGATACGTCACCAAGTGTTTGTTTTATATTTCCAGTGGAACAGTGGCTTGAACCCAAAGCAAAACTCAATGGGTGCACGTTGAAATTTATCCAGATGATCTCACATTCTCTGGGAAGCCAAGAAATTATATTTTTGGTGGAAAATCAGCCACATTCTGCTTCGATTATAAGCCCATACCGCTCAGCATCTGGGCTTTTAAATGAAGACTATTTTATTAAAGGAAACTGTATTATATATTGATTCAAAATGGACAAACTTAACCTTTGAACCCTTGAAAAAATATACATATTTAGTCAAATATATATGCAAATAATGCTATTTGTTATTACTACTATGAGTATTGTTTCAAAGAGTGCAGCAGCAGGTCTGACCAGCTGTAGCGCCCCCTGGCTGTGGGCGAGGCAGCTCTCCTCTATTAGGTCGTTGACCTTCTTCTCCAGGATCTTAATTTTCTCCTCCGGCCTGAAAAACCACAGAGAAATAGTCAGAAAACAGTCCCATTAAAAAACAACGGAATATTCGTATTTGCTGTTTGTGCAGGATGTGTCTGTTTAACCAATAACAGTTAAATAAACAAATTAACAGGCAGAATCTGTGAATTCAACTCTTATTGTCTCTGATATATAACTAAGAAGCAATAATTTGTTGTTTGTGCACAAAAGGATAACCACCTATCTATCTATCTATCTATCTATCTATCTATCTATCTATCATCTATCTATCCATCGGTCTATCCATCGGTCTATCCATCTATCCATCTATCCATCTATCTGGCATTTTAGAGTAGCTAAACAGATTCCGAATATTTCATATTTATCCTTATTAAACTTAATTATCCTCTCTCTCAATAATAATAATAATAATAATAATAATAATAATAATAATAATAATAACAATAATAATAATAACAACAACAACAACAACAAAAATATTATTTATAGCACTTTTTAAAACAAAGGTTATAAAGTGCACAGGAAAAAAATCTGTTAAAGAATTAAATAAAAAATCTGATTCCAGCATAAAGCAGTTAAAGCAAACATTCACTAAAAGTCATAAAAGTCAAGACAAGAGCACTTATAAAATCAAACTTATAAATGGCAAACGTAATACAATTAAATCTAGGAATGACCTGGCATCATTATAAAAATCCCAATTTCAACATTTTGTTTTTGTTCATTTGAGTGAGGCGAGACTTTGTCATAACGGGAGAATCGAACGTGAAAATCCTATTCATTCTTTGACGACATCACATATAGATGAACAAGAAAAACACACAACATGAATATTATTCAGCTACAGAGGAAGATCACCTAAGATCATTTATTTTATAATTACTATTGTTTATCAACGTACGTGTCATCGTTCTTGGACTCCAGAGGAGGTGCAGGTCCTACTGACTGGCCCAGGGGGTCAAAGGTGGAGCCTGGAACAGAACATTGAAGTAGGCCTCATAACAAAGAATCCAGACTGTAGATTGTTTAGAAACTGAGATTGTTTTTATTGTGGACGTAATGTTGCTCCTTTTTTCCCCTCTATTGTTGTTAATTATGTTAAAAGACTGAATTTGGCTGAAGTCTGTCTGTGGAGGAACACAGACCTCTGGTGAGCGACGACGTGTAGCCTGCCGCTCGCACCGCAGTCATAGGTCTGGCTGTTCCATCCTGCTCAGACACACAGATACAGTACGTCACCAGGTTCATACTCATTCATTCATTCATTCATTCATTTCTCCAGACTTTGAAGTGTTTTAAGCCAAGTACATTCCATTCACCTTCAAAATGACTTGAGCATATCAGACTCCATGTTTGTGTTTGCGTGTCAATATCAATTCACTCGGTCAACAGACAGCTTGGGATAGCACAACCTGATACAAAACATTTCTATAGTTATCCTATGATGTTTAAATCCATAAATGTAGTCAAGATGAGTCTACTTCTCAAGCAATGAGGAGGGCACTTAATGATGTTTGCTTTCGTTGTAACCCAACTCAATAGCACCCGACCAAAAGCATGTGCTGAATCAGACATGATATGCTTTTTTAATTTTCTCAAAATGCTCTGATCAAATTCCAATTCCATTGCCAGTCCTTGATTACATCACTATGATATGCAGTTGTTATAGTACCTGAACAGCTCCGGTCATGGGTCTGCCCATTGATGAGGTCATAGGAATCCTAGCCTGGGAGAGAGATTCACATTCGAGCCTTATGGGAGAGCTACGGATTAAACGGTGAAATTGTGAATATTCTCACTCCTCTCTTACTCACCCCAAAGGAGGTTCCTATCGGCCGGCCCCCAATAGCAGTACCAGGAAACTTCCCAGTCATCTGAAAATATAAAGAACAATTTTTTTCCAATCTGTTACGACAAATGACAGAGAGCTATCTACATTTTGTAGCTGTGACATCTTCTATTTTTGTTTTCTAATTGCGGCTCTAACACAGTCTCATGGACACGATATTTCAATAGAAACTATTTACCAAGCAAACAAATGAAAATTAACATATAAAGCGATAGTTTTAAGGTGCAGGTCCTTATAAAAATATTGTTTTGTATCCCTTAAAAACAAGTTTTTAAAGGGATACAAAACTATAGTATCTTGACATTATTCTTGCACCACTAAGATAGTTGTGGTGATATTTCTGGTGTGGGAGGGAAACAGGAGTGCGGTGACTTTCTACATTTACAGTGTGGCATAACATTATTGTTTGCATAATGACGTGTATATACAGAATATATATATATATATATATATATATATATATATGTGTGTGTATATTGTATAAAATGTTCTAATATGATCAACAGAGAGGGACGATGGACTCACGGGGGGCCTCCTGCCATGACTGGTTCTCACTGCTTGCTGAAATCCTTCATCATTGTCCAGCTCCTTAAACATGATAAATAAATCATCATCATCACCACCATCACCACCATCATCACCATCATCATCACCACCATCATCACCACCATCATCACCACCATGATCATCATCATCATCAAACAAAACCATTTCACATGCAGATGCAGAGACACAAGGCCAGCATCACAACCAACCTGGGATTATAAACAAACGGAAAGATGTCTGTACTGTACATATTTAGTTGTTATAAGAATTTTGTTGTCCACCCTGGTACAGTCAGTGTAAAAGCAGGTTTTTATTTTGTGTTATATTTGTACGTGGCCATGCACACCTGCCTACTTTTCAGTGTCAATTTTTTGTCATAACTTTTTTGTCATTTCTTATTATTTTATTATCGTTGCCTACTGTTTTGATGTGAGCTGCTGTAACATCATTTTCCTCCGGAGATGAGTAACGTGTCTGTCCTGTCTGTCTGCCTGCCTGTCTGTCGATTTATCTACCTACCTGTCTACCTGTCTATCCATCTATCTGTCTATCTATCTATCTCCCTACCTACCGTCCTGTCTGTCTGTCTGTCTGTCTGTCTGTCTGTCGATTTATCTACCTACCTGTCTATCTATCTGTCTATCTCCCTACCTACCGTCCTGTCTGTCTGTCTGTCTGTCTGTCTGTCTGTCTGTCTGTTTAATTGAAAGAATTGATTTTAAAATGCATGTGCTGCAGGGCCCCCTCACTCAGGTCTGATAGAACAACAGTGAGAGTGACCACACATTGAGCATTGAAACAAACGTGGAGGCCATTTAAAATAATAATAATAATAATAATAATAATAATAACGTCCCTTCGGTTGCTGCCGTTGGGAACCTGCTGTCAGTGGACTCCTACTAATTAGCTACGGACCTCGGCGTCAAATGTTGCGTTGTAGTCGTTGTATCCGGAATAAAGGTCTTCCTCCTCGTCAGCCAGGTGTACGTTTTCCATGTCGAATGAAGAAGAGGCTGAAAAACGTCGCCTGCGTGTGGCAGTAACAGACGCCCGCTGCGCTACTCCATGGCGGCCCCCCCACAATGCAACGCGACATGGGCGGGATAAGCGACGTCTCTCTGGGACCTGATTGGTTCGTCGCGTGTGCGTCGCGCGCTTGAACGGAGCTGGTTGGCCTTTCCGTTGCTACGATACCAACGGACGCTCTTGTTGGGGATCGAAACTTTTTGTCGGAACCTCAAACACGGAACTTACTGTGGTTTCAACTGTCGAGGGCGAACCGCAGACACAACACCACCCTTCTAATGACTTTTAAATGACCCTTCTGACACTTGGAGCCAACTCCGCGCCTTCATTCCAGTAATAATAATGATACTACTACTACTACTACTACTACTACTTCTACTAATAAAGTAATAATAACAACAACAACAACAACAACAACAACAACAACAACAATAGTAATAATAGCTTTATTTATATAGCACCTTTAAAAACACAGTTAAAAAAGTGCTTTGACAGATGAAATGAGAGCAGGGTGCTCAGATCATGAAATTAAAAGGCAAAGGAACATTAATAAACAGGAATTAAATTCATTTGACAATTGAAAAAGCGGATAAAGAGGCAATAAAAAATAAATAAATAAATAAAATATGATAATTAGAAATGTCAATAAAAAGGAAAAAATAAATAAAAAAATGAGTTAATAAATAAAATGTGATAATAAGAAATTGAAATAAACGGAAATAAATACAAATTAAAAATAAGTAATTTTATTAAAAAGAGATAAAGAAAGGGGCGAGTGACGCAAGACTCGCGAACGATTCGTTCGTAATGAATCATCTTTTAAATGATTCGGGAGTCTAGACTCATTTAAAAGTCCACAAACTGAAAATATTACCAATGAAGACTTCGTTGAACTCCAAGGCAAAAAAATTAAAAATTGCCAAGGCATTTGGCATAATTCATACTGAATGTTACTGATTTACCTCACATTCCACCAAAATAAACCATTTTGTCAGAAGTAATGTATTTGTAATTTGCATTTCAGGTTCAAGTTCAAGTTCAAGAGATTATTTGTCACATACATATACATACGGTCGTACATTTCTCCGCCAGTTTGCGTTCTCCCACCTCAATGAATCATGTTGAGCGACATGGTTCTTGTGAGAACTCCGTTCACAACCAAACGGAGCCGAACGATTCTTTTGACTTTCAGCGCCCCTTCCCTCGCCGCGCGGAAATCGACTCCCTTCGCCGAGCGGATCCGCGCGAACCGGGTCTGAAAAACCATCGCGCCTCCCATCGCTCCGCCGCCCGTTCGGTTGTTTTTTTTGACCCTCGCGGGGCGCCGTGGAGCGTGCACCAGCGTGACAGTCCTTCCTGCTCCACTGCTCCTCCGGCTGCACCGTCAGCACCGTCAGGTAAACACTGGATCCGAGCTGAGGGAAAACCTGCTAAAATGAGCTCGTCTGACGGCAAGATCATTTCTGTCGTGGGCAGGTGAGTGACCTCCACAGAGGAACATAAACATGTACTAATGTCCCCCTCCCCCGAATGTTTGCGTCTGACTGCGGTACAAGCAGGTCGCTGGGGCTCCCTCCGTTGAAATGCACCGACGCTAATTGCGCTGATCACATTTCTACATAAATGTCGAGTTTTCTTCCAGTTTTTGGTCCACCTGCCAAATTCCTATCCATAGTAGTCGCCCCACTTGCACATTTGCGTTCATTCCGATTCATCACCACATTCAAGATGTTACGATTATTTATTTGTGAAATGCAGTGAGAAAGTACGAGGCAGTGACATGACGAAAGGGTAAATTCCAAAGACAAAACAGAGACCAAAAAAAAAAAGAAGCAAAACCTGGAAAAAGTGTGTGTGTGTGTGTGTGTGTGTGTGTGTGTGTGTGTGTGTGTGTGTGTGTGTGTGTTCGCGCGCGCGCATACAAGAACAGCAAAAATATCCATATCCAATGTACAGTGTACAATGTATGTACTGTGTTTAACGGGGATTATTATTGTTGTTGTTATTTTGATAATATCTACAGTATGCAGTGTATTGTGCATTGGGCGCAATGTGCAATTATGAAGATTGTTGACGCCGATTTAGTTTTGTCTGTCTAATATGATTCCAAAGAAGACATGAGAAGGAACTTGTGGACAACAGATTGCTGTTGCCAGTGAGAGGACAAGTCTCTTACAAAGTGTGTGTGTGTGTGTGTGTGTGTGTGTGTGTGTGTGTGTGTGTGTGTGTGTGTGTGTGTGTGTGTGTGTGTGTGTGTGTGTGTGTTCAGTGGTCTGATTGGCCGTTCCTGGGCCATGGTGTTTGCCAGTGGAGGCTACAGAGTGAAGATCTATGACAACCAGCCGGGACTGGCTGCCAAGGCCCTCGCGGAGATCAGGTCAGCACGACTGCACAGAGGGAAGGTGGTACTGCAAAAAAATGAGGGGAAACATGAACAGGAACCCCAAGAATGCACTCTACTCATTCTTTTTGCACAAGGTCCAAGCACAAAACGCAAGCCGTGTCCAAGGATCCTTCTTCCCCACGCTTGGTTCCATCCACATGCATTAAAACACGCCGAGGAACTCCTCTTCGGCCGAGTCATTGTTGGTTGAACATTGCCCTGTGGTGACAAGGCGGTTTAGCGGAAAGCACTTTATTGGAACAGTGTGGTCCTACTCTCCTTGTGAAAGACATTGATACGAATTCTGTTTGTTTTGTTTTTGTTCTGTTAATTTTCCTCTTTTACGTCGTCTTTATTTTAGCGTGATCTCGAAATAATATCAAGACCTTAATAATAGTTTTGAGCATGTTATTTTTTATATTATAACTTTTTAAATATTGCCTTTGTTAAATGCATTGAAATGGCCTTATCTAGCATTTGGGAATACAATTGAGTTGCAATCAGGTGGTCTTTGGCCGAGTCCTTAACCGACAGGTAAACATCTTGAATAAGTTGGAATGCTTTGGTCATTCCAGTAGGTTTCATATTCAGGTCCCAAGATAATGCTCAGTCCATACTATGATTTTGGGAGGACCTGAGTCCAACTCAAGGTCAATTGGCGGAAGCCTGAGTAAAGACCCACACCAGAACAGTTCATTGCTGATACTGAGTCCTGAACCTAATTGCAATCTACCAATCTAACCTATTGTTTGCAACGGGCCATAAAGACATTTGTGTTGGGGATATTCTATGATACCAACTCCTTATTTTTTAACTTTCATTTAATTTTAATCCCTTGGATAAACTTTCTATTTTAAAGGACTACCTTGTGTTTGTACCGATAAAGTAATCATTGAATAATTCTTAATCTTATCCTTTTGTCAGGTTCTAAGCCCCATCTGTACTTGATTCTCGCTGAACTAGCATTTTACTTCAATTCCACAGTATCTAGCGCCGTTCAGGTACAATTGACCACATAACCAGTAGAGGGTGCCACTCTTCTTTACTCCTTCTAACCTCCTGTTTATCAGATTTGCAGCATGGCAGGCTGTTGAGTCAGTCACTCACATTCCGTCCCTCCTGTCATGCACAAGGGCCTGGCTATACCAATAAACCATTTGTTTCTTTATGTTTTTGTTTAGGAAACTCTTTCTACTTGGTCATGTCGATTGATGATAAATTGTACCGTGAGGCAGGCGATCACGGCATATGACACATTCAGCTATAGCCTCATTGAAGTGGCGACGTGGCAGTCCGTTCAACCCTGCCTCTGGAAACGTTCCCTTTAGGTGTTTAACTTCCCCTGCCGCTCGTAGATTCATATTCCTGTTCAGGTTGTTCAATTGTCACACAGCCGAGGCGGGTGCAATTTCCTTTAGGTGCGTTGTACAGCTCAGTTTGCACAAAACACATAACAACATGCCAACGGGACATAACGAAAACAAAACACAAAAACAAACATAAAAATGAGCGTCACGTACCGCCCTGCCGCTCTACCTCCCACTGTGGGGACGTTTGATTTTATTTATTTTTTAAATTGGTGTTGTGATACTGAGATGTAATTCCTCACAATGTGGCCTTCATTTTTCCTCTTGCTGTGCGTGTGGAGCCAGGAGGCAGTTTGGGGAGCTGGAGGAGGCCCACATGCTGAGAGGACAGCTGAAGGCCTCGGAGCAGCTCGCCCTGCTCAGCAGCCATGATGACCTGGCCCAGGCACTAGAGGGCGCCTTTTTCGTCCAGGTAACCAATCCCAGGCCAGTTTAAACAGTAGCAGACTTCATAAAGACTCTACCCTGGACGCCTCAAGCCAAATAATTAATTCCATATCTCATTCACACATGGGTAAAGGCAGATATGGGGTGTTGGACAGAGCTAACCAGTTTGTCAAAAGCACATTCTGTGGAGGCTTAAGCCTGATTTATGGTTCTGCGTCAGAGCTATGTGGAAGGTCTCTGTGCTACCGGTGTAGCCTCCAGAGGCTGCCGCTGTAGCCGACGTGCACCTCCCCAAAAGTCTGTGTGGGGGCGCAAGAAGACAGGAACCGTGATCCGAGCGCTTTGTATTTCAGAAAGACTAAAAAAATAAACGCAACAAAAAAAAAACGTTTTATCACGGAGTGTGCAGCTCCTCAACGTCGGACACTTTGAATATTATTTTTTCTTTTTACTGAAACTTCTTTCAAATCAAAATAGTTTTTCATCGTTCATAACCTTTTTATTTCACTCGCCATCAAATCGTCTCGCGTGTGGAGAATCAAAAATGCAGAAGCATGAACCCAGTAGGTATCTACGCTGTCGCTGCTGGAGTACTTTGACACGGAAGTATATTTCAGCCGATGGTGCTCAACGGCACCTTGACACTAGTAGTAGTGGAAGAATTCACCAGAAACCCTCTGATTGCCAAACAACTGCGCCACAATACAATTTACTGTTATTGTTTGTGTTGGACACACATTTTAATTTGACAATAACTGCACATATAGCTGTAACAAAAAAGCATAACTGTACAACTAAGACACATGAGCTTTCAGCGCTTGGATGGTTTTCACGTGGTCGTTCCGCAGGGAACCTGTCAGGGTCCTCTGTGGTTTCCACCCAGAGGCCCTGGAGGTTCAACGTGACCGTTTTAAGTCACACGTGTTCTGTCAAACCATTACAGGACGGTTTAACACCGAATCACGTATCTCTCTGTCTCTCTCGACGAGCCAAGCACTTCAACACGGACAGGGGATCCACCTCCAACCGTGTCCGGGTCACGTTCCGCACACTGGGATGGAGGTGAGACTCTCCGTTGTTGATTCATCAGCACAAACAATTAGTATCTGCCTTGAAGAATCCTGGTTAACAGAGTCCTGGTTAAATAGTCTTGTACCTATTAACCAGGATTCCTTCCACGCAATTACCTATTGTTTCAACAGACAATTCGACGTAGCTCCACCTACGTTCTTCTCGATTACGACCTTGGTCTTAAATTACGTCATGGATCGGGGGAAAATAAACAAACCAAGATATTCTTTAATCACCACGCATGCGGTGGGTTCACAGGTAAAATAGAAAAGCGGAGCGAACCAGAGAGAGAAGTGGAATGAGTGCGATGAGGTAGTGGCGCTGTGAGACAGGTACAAACATCACGTGAAAAATAAATCAATAAGACAGATACCTGTGTGCATGGGAAGTCAATTCCACCCGAACAAAGAACAATAGGAGGTTTATTTAACAGGGAAATGGCGACAGCATCAGGGCAGATTTATTCACACACTTTTATTTCTCAGCGCAGATGAGTTTTTCATTGGTTTAAATTGGCGAACAGCACTTTGCATTTAAAAAAAAAAAGTCATCTAGAAATTAGGATCATAGATGTCCAACAGGGACGGGGTGGAATATGTTTTTTTTTTTTTTTTCACTTATTTTCACGATAATCATGAGGAATCTTATTCAATATTAATATACAGTATGTCATGGTATCGAAATAATACATGTGATGATGTCATTATCATATGATGTCATGGAAAAGTATCAGTTTCCTGTCAGACCATCAATCAAAATGTCAGATAAAACTCCCTCCAATATTCCAAGAAGCGCGGGCACTCTGATTCCGTTTGTCCTGTTATAAACTCTTAAAATGTTAAAATGTTTGGGCCTCATGAAACATAAAAACAAAATGAGAAATTTTTTTGTTTTTTTTTGTCGTTTGTTGTTGTTGTTGTTGTTTTTATAGTGCCTGGCTGTCTTAAAATTGTTTAGATAGTCGTCTGGCTTATTTTTTTTGTCGGATATTGTGTACCCTCATTGTGCTACACAAATACAAAAGGAACTTCTATATGATACGGAATGAAAACATTTTTGTTTTCACGGGTGAAATAGACTTCACTAAAGATGAACAAAGTTGCATTTGGAACGAGCAGGGGCGCTCTGCTTGTGCTGTGTTACCTGTGGAGCTGTGGCAGGCATGCAGCAGGAATGTCACCAGCCCAGTTCCTCCCACAGTCACAGCCACACCCTCCCATTGGAGGCGGACGGTCCTGAGATCATTTTTAAAAGGTTAGGGCTTGATAAAATAAATATGGTCTTAATTTTGAAGTTACAAACGTTTTGTTTGATGTTTGTTTTATGATATATCTTTATCCATATATATATATATATATGCCTTTTTTTTTTTTTTTCTCTCGTTCCTTCTCAAAACGAGTCGAGTTCCTCCGCATCAGCGTCAACATTTCTGGTGTTATAAGCCCTGAAGTGGACTTGAGACGAGCCTGCTCTGGATGAACCAACTCACGTCACACTGACCTGTTCACAAAGTGTTCCACCAACAGTTGACAGAATCATCTGCTTCTTAGCCCGTTTCTACCAAACATGATGTACTTGTCTCTGCTGCACCGACCTGCAATACTCTATCGTAGGGGCGGGCAACCTTTTTGGCTGGGAGAGCCATAAAAGCCAAATATTTCTAAATGTATTTCCTTGTCAGCCATTTAATATTTAATCAAATTGAATGCCACTTAATGCGTGCATTTTTTAAGGCATACATTTTTAATGTATAACACATCTCTGAGTACTTAAAAAAGTACTCAGATGTGTACTTATTCTTCTTAATAATATTGTTGTTATACTGCAGCTAACCAATAATAAATGAAATACTTTTTAGCACCGATGCGACTTGTGGTGCTGCCTGGTTTTGCCGGTGGCCTTGTCGTCTGCTTCGTACGTAGTGAGGTGGAGCTTCATGCTGTGTTGAGGCTCCATCAGTTCAACGTGAGCGTAGGTTGCTCTTCATGTTTCTCAGACGCCACAAAGACTCCTCACATGCGTATGTAGAGCCAAACACGCGCCGCAGGGCAGCACTCCCACGCTGCATCGTGTGCTACGTGACGGGAAGCTCCATCCGAGTGTTAACAATCAGCGGCTCTTCAGGTTCGGGTTCAAGTTCAAGAGATTATTTGTCACATACATATTGAAGTTTTTTCCATTTCCGTCCACTGGTGTTGAGCTGATTGCTCCGCCTGGAGGCAGGGGGTTTTCTTCATGTTTCTGTCTTACAGAGGGGATGGTGCACGGGCTGGTAAGCAGCCCAGCAGTGGAACGCCATTCCCCCTGCGCCCAAGAGGATCGTTAGTATCCACAATTATTATAATAATCCTCAGGGACTCCCACAAGCGGCGCCTGAGCAGAGACCGAGGAGGGGCAGGGCGCCGTGTAACAGGGGCCCGGGGTCTTTCTGGGGTCCGCGGCCGGTGCTTGACCACGCCCTTTTGTCCGCCACATTTATATTTTGACTCTTATTTTCAAAATTGTAATTTCTCTCACCTGTTTTACTTTAAAGTGACACAGAATAATTATTTATTACTTGTTAATTGTGATGAAAATTTTTAGCTCAAAATTGTCTGCGAGCCATATACCGTCATCCAAAGAGCCACAGGTTCCCAACCCCTGCTCTATCGGATGACAGGATTGGTCATAAATTAGATTTCATTCTGATTCCTGCAGAAAGTCACCATAACGGAAGAATTTGACATGTGACTGGAAGGAATGCACCGTGCTCCTCAGAGGTGCAAACCAACCGCAGAGATCCCTTTAGAAACGACCACACTGCGCCACGTCGTTTGTTTGTCGCTCCAGCGTTTTGGACAATCAGCTTCTATCCCGGCGTCGTGGCGTCTTGACCTGGACATAGATTATCAGCGCGTATTGCGGTCATTGCACGTTGATTACGACAATGTTTTAATAAACTGTTGTCAAGGTTGATTAGAAAAAAAAAAAAGCGTGACATGAGCTGTTTTTGTGAAATTTGCTATCTCTCCTTTTGTTTTGCCATAAATCATAATAGCAAACTTCTACGATTGTGTGTGTGTGTGTGTGTGTGTGTGTGTGTGTGTGTGTGTGTGTGTGTGTGTGTGTGTGTGTGTGTGTGTGTGTGTGTGTGTGTGTGTGTGTGTGTGTGTGTGTGTGTGTGTGTGTGTGTGTTTCCAGGAGTGTGTGTACGAGGACCTGGCGGCCAAACGCAGCGTCTTCCAGGCCGTGGAGCGCCTGGTGGGGGGAGACGTGATCCTGAGCAGCTCCACTTCCTGTCTGTTGCCCAGCAACGTGTTCTCTCAGGTCCAGGACCGAAGTCGCTGCATCGTCTCCCATCCGGTCAGTTGGCTGTTCCTGAGCGAGGCGTCATTTTGGGATGTTTTGAGGCTCAAACGGTGGGAAGAATAGCGAGCCAAACTGGCTGTTTTATCGCTTGCATAAAACGTAATTTGAAATAAAGGATAAATAAACAATGATAGACATTCAAGAAAATATGCAGATGGAAAATGCTGAATAAAACATATGTAGTTCTAAAATTATAAAATACTAAAAGTAGTTTGTTGTAAAATTGTAATATGAATAATAAAAGTAGTAAATATTAAGAACTTAGCCTGAGGTTTTGATATAATTCTATTCAACTCACGGTACTACTACCATAGTACTACTAGCACAATACTACTTCCATAGTACTACTACCATAGTACCACTAGCACAAAACTACTACCATAGTTCAAGTTCAAGAGATTATTTGTACTATTACCATAGTACTACTACCATAGTACCACTAGCATAATACTACTACCATAGTACTACTACCATAGTACTTCTAGCACAATATTACTATCACAGTAGTCGTTTCCTGCGGAAACACAAAAGCTTTAATTGAAGGAAAAATATGGAAATTCCCTGAAATCTGGGTTGCGTCCTGAGTTATTATACTACACAAGTGTTTGTAACTTCTCGTTTCCCATGATGCAACACTGCAGTACAGCATGTCTCAGAGCGCTGGACGCGTGGCGGTTCATCCTCTATCTTCTGACCTTGACATTCTAGCGTTATCAGAGAAGGGACATTAACTGTTCTCTATGAAACACAATAATATGCTACACCGTAGTAATCTATTCAACTGAAGTGCATTATTAACGTGTTTTTATTATTTAGCGTATATCACGTTGTTTCAAGTAAATAATGATATTTGTTTTTATCAAGTCTTTCAAAGGGACATAGTTTTCTTTAAGGCTTAGTAAACACTATACACACACCCAGTTAAAACACAATTCAACTTGTGAGGGGAATAGTTGTGGCAGAGGCTCCAACTTCAGTGTTTGGGGATCATTTATGAGGGTTGTAGTTTTGGAAAATGCAGGGATTTGATTTTGACGCTGCTGATGGTTTCCTCTCGCCGTCCGTATGTTCAAACTACACTTAAAACGTTTTATAAACTGTCCGAATCACTTGTATCACAAACCCTTTATAATGTAAAAATAAATATTCCTCACAGGTGTTCAGAGTGCTTTGGTGAAGTAAAAGAGTCCCCTTAAATGGAAGTAATTAAGGAAAGTACAAATACTCAGATGACAGTCAAAGTACACTCAGTGTTATTCCACAGTTGAATAATATTTCGTATTTTAATAATTGAGCGTGGAGTGTTGTGAACTGCGTCAATATCCGTAGTACTGTTGTTTTTAAGTGTCACTGTTTGACCAGTTCGATGACTTCCTCTCCAGGTGAATCCACCTTACTACGTCAAACTGGTGGAGCTGGTGCCTCACCCAGACACGCCGGACGCCGTCATGGACACCGCCCACGCCCTCATGACCCAGGTGCCCGTCCTGTCCTGCTGTTGCGTAACCTCGGCCCCTCGCTCTTTCCCTCTGATTCTACCTCCGTCTGCGTTGGTGTGGGGCTTTATTTTGTAAAAACTGTGTTTTGGTGTAAATACTTTTTACTTCTACAATAATAAATCCTGCACTTCTGTGACTGCCCCCCCCTCCACTCTGCTTCTCAGACACTATTTTTATTGTTAAAAACGGGGTTTGCACAAACACAGTTCTTCACCCCCCTGAACAGCTGTGAAACTGACTGAGCCGCCGACTGACTCCCACCCTGCCACTGCGCTGTGGCTCAGTGAGACTCTGTTTAGCCTGCGTGACGTCACCAGCCCAGATGTGAACAAAAAAAAACCAAAAAAAAGAGGCTTTTTTTTTTTTTTTTTTTTTTTTTACCCGCAATTTCATTTTTTTTTTTAAACACCTAGAGTTTTGCTGTATTTTTGCCCTTCTTCTTCTTCTTCTTCTTCCTCTTCCTCTTGCTCCCGTTAGGGGTGGCCACAGCGGATCATCTGCCTCCAACACCTTCTGTTCTGCGCATCCTCCTCCCTTACACCACCCGCCTGCATGTCGTCCCTCAGCACATCCATTGAGCTTCTCTTTGGCTTCCTCTTTTCCTCTTGCCTGGCAGCTCCACCCTCAGCCTCCTTCTCCCAACGTAGCTCTCATCTCTCCTGCACATGTGTCAAAACCATCTCAATCTGGCCTCTCTCGCTTTTCCACCAAACTGTCCAACCTGAGCTGTCCCTCTAATGTACTCATTCTTAATCCTGTCCGTCCTCGTCACTCCCAATGAAAACCTCAACATCCTCGACTCTGCCACCTCCACTTCAACAGTACAACATGGCTGCTCACACTACCGTCCTGTACACCTTCCCCTTCACTCTTGCCAGAACCCTTCTGTCACACATCACTCCGGACACTGTTCTCCACCCACTCCACCCTGCCTGTACTCTCTTCTTCACCTCTCGCTACCTGTAAAAAAAAAATATATATATATATATACTGTATATTTTTTCAAAGCATCTTCTCTGTCAGCCCAAGATTGTAAATTGAGTGAGTGACCATGGAAATGACGTCATTCCTATTCACGAGAACGCAGTAAAAATACAGACAGGTGCAGATGTGGCAGGCAAATATACTTCAAGCACCGACCCTGCATTGAACACACTTCCTGATAAAATGTCTGTCATAAAGATAATGAAACTGTGTGTGTGTGTGTGTGTGTGTGTGTGTGTGTGTGTGTGTGTGTCTCCAGGTTGGCCAGGCACCGGTCCGTCTGAAGAAAGAGATCGATGGCTTCGCCCTCAACAGAGTGCAGTACGCCGTCATCGCAGAGTCCTGGAGACTGGTCCAGGTGGGTGTTCACGGGTGTTCACTGCCGATGCAAAAATCCCAAACGCTTCGTTGACTACGAACAAACCCTTTAAATGACTCTGGAGTCACTCTGGCAAAATAATCATTTGTTCATTTCATTCGCGTCCGGTTACTCGGGCCGAAAAGAACCAGAAGCTGCAAGGTGTGTGTGTGTGTGTGTGTGTGTGTGTGTGTGTGTGTGTGTGTGTGTGTGTGTGTGTGTGTGTGTGTGTGTGTGTGTGTGTGTGTGTGTGTGTGTGTGTGTGTGTGTGTGTGTGTGTGTGTGTGACAACGGCTCCTCAGACCCCTCTGCGGGTCGGTATGAATGGAGCGCTGAGCGGTCGGTAACAGAGTCTGGAAGCAGGAAGTCTCTGCTGCTCTGAAACGCGTCCAAACTGGAGCCAGGGAATAAACAAGCCTCATCCTCTGCTGACAAGCTGAGGAGATGATGATGACGGGGATTATCATTATGTGCAGCCAGAACTGACCTTACTAGAAAGATGAACATCCACGCCATTCTGACTTGGTGTCTCTGTGTCCATGGGTAATACAAGTTGAAATTTGCACCCTCCCACAAAATGAGTACAGATCAATACCCGTGATGCATGTTTGCTTCTAGCAAAAGCAATGTTTCCAAAAGTGAATTATTAAATCAGAAATGGGACATTGAGCATGTTTTGCAGCTCCAGAAATGAAAAACAAAAACAACATTAAAATGCATTTCTAAATAGATAACAAATCTAACTCAACTTCATTTAGCTCAAAACATCATTAAGACAACATTAAAAAGGCTGAAAAGGAATTTTCTGAAACTCTGTTTAAAATGTCAGAATAAAGTAAGAGATTGCAGATAAAAAATGTCAAATAATAATAATAATAGTAAATGCATAGAATATGAAAAAAAAAAAAAAAAAGAAAAACCCAACCCACCCAATGTGAAAATTACAATACTAAATCACTACATACTGTGAGAGTGAAATTTGTATTTAAAAATGAAAGTACCTTCACATACCGTTATACTGTGAAAAAAGAACAAATAATCAATGGATTGACAGATGAATAAATCAAATCTGAATTAAACCTGTTGTCTGATGTCATCCATTCTTGAATTTCCTCTTATCTCTGACGGCAGCGCTCGACGCATTTCCATAAAATCTTTCTCACTTTCTGTGCTTTTCTTTCTGTTTTTTCTCTTGCGCTCCTTCTCTCCTTCCTTGTCCCGCTCACGTTCTGTCTCTCCATCATCGTCCATCCCGGGTGGAGAGCGCAGGCTGTCACCGGGGCATTACCGGGTGATTACCAGTTGATTACCACATAATTATTCTTTAACATATATTTTGCCGGGGTAATGAGCGGTGTGATCGGTTTAACAGCGTGTTTAGAGAGCTGCCAACGCTCTCTCACCTGTCTGTCTCCTCCTGTCTCTCTCTCTCTCTCCCTCTCTCTCCCTCTCTCCCGTCCGGACTCAGGATATCTGGTGTCCTTCGTCCTCGGTGCCAGAGAAGTGAACAAAGTCTTCCACAGTTCACTCAGGACGCTGTGTCCAGAGCTGTAGTGCACACTGACAGTGGAACACACACACACACACACACACACACACACACACACACACACACACACACACACACACACACACACACACACACACACACGGCAGGAGAACCCCAAAACCTGTCAAACAAAGAAACTCTGCTAACTCAGGTAACTTGTCGAGGTTTAGATGATTTACTATCTAGTTAGTTACTTAATTAGTCAGTCAGTTAGTTGGTTCATGAACAGTTTTTTTAGCCAGTCATTTAGTTGTGTTTTTTAATTTATTTTTCTGCACTGTTTGATGTTTCTCACCTTTTCACTCTGCTGCAATTTGCCAATATCGCCAATAAGGCTATGAGATGATCTCAATGTAAATGAAAGGGAAGGTAACAGGCATGCTCACAACAGACAGTGCAGCTGACCCGAGGGGCAATTAACCGGGTGGCCTGGTTTACTGCCCCCGAGGGTCGGGGCATTAAAAGAGGAGGTTTTTACCTGTGATCCCCGGATGTGTGGCTGTCAGCGGGCTGACGCCGCCTGTCACCAGCATGTCACTTCAACATGTCAGAGAGGGCTTGGTTTTTTTGGTGGTTATTTTTTTTTTTTTTTTATTTTTTTTTGTGTTGACCGAAGGAAAGTCATTAATATCTTAGTAATGAGGTGCAGGGAATGCAAAGTGTGTGTGTGTCTGTCTGTCTGTCTGTCTGTCTGTCTGTGTGTGTGTCCCTTTGGAGAATTGAATCTTTCTTTTAGCTGTGAGAAGTGACAGGAAATGATGCACTAACCTCTAGGAACGTGCTCATAAAACAAGGGGTCAATACATGTTGACTTGTATCAACAAGGATTAGTATCTTTGTAGGAACAAGTCAACATGTATTGTATCGCGGGGCGTTCAGCGACAAGTATTTGGAGTCATGGTATGGAAATAGACAATCAATCACCAATGGTGTCATGTTCTTATCACAGTTCTGCCCTGCATGCAGAAAAACATGAAGAGCCGTGGTGAAGCAGCAGAAAGCTCCTCAGAGCGGAGGGAGGTGGCCTTCCCCTGCCTGACCCTGGAATGTGACACAGATTTGAAAAGGAGGAGGCTGCGAGGCGGTGTGATATTCTGAACGCTGTAGCGCTCCGTGGACTCCACCGCCCGCTGCTCGGTTCCGGCTCCTGGTCGCTGCTCCGCCTCGTTGCCCGAGTGGCTCTTCAGTCTGGTTTCAGGGGCCACTTGCTTCTCCGACTCAACCCGGGTCCTGGGTCCTTGTTAGCGCCGTCAGGTAGAGCAGGAGCTCAGCAGAGCCTTGGGAGTCGTGCTTGGCCGGCCCTCCGTTACTGAGAACCCTGCTTTGGTTTCGGTTCGTGGAAAGCGCCCTTCTGCTTGGGTTAGGGTTGGGGTTGGGTTAGCAGGAGTTATCTCGATGACCCGCCCCGCCCCGCCTGGTTCTACGACTAGGCAGTTGAACTGGGAGCCAAAGGCAATGCATAGGCCGGCGTCTGTTATAAGAAGCTCTCCATCCCCATAAAAGAAGAAGAAGAATCTTTATTCGTCACACAACACTACAACACACGCACATGCTTTGGATGGTGCTGGTGACATGGTTCCTCTGCATTTGACCGTTCTTGCTTGTCCTTCCCCTGGGGGGGGCAGCCAGGAGCAGGGGGCAGCGTTGGACGACGCCCGGGGACCTGGTTCCAAACCTCCATCGCTGGTCAGACCATGGTGTTGTGCATGTTTTTGGTCCTTACTGACGTTAGGTGGAGGAAACCCCCTGTGAGCACGGGGAGAACATGCAAACTCCACACAGAAAGGCCCCTTATTAACCCACCGGAGCACGGTGCCAAGGCGGGGCCCCAGGCGGGAATCGAACCCAGGACCTTCTTGCTGTGAGGCAGCAGTGCAATGCACTGTGCCACCTATGTCAGAAGAAAATTAGTTTAGTGTTTTATGTTTTCCAGATAAGGGTTTTTGAACATCTGGCTTTAAGAAAGTCCCTTTCGAGAGGTTAAGGTTCAGGTTGAGTTGTGCGGTTATCCCCTTTTTTTTGGTTGTATTGGTTTTAGTTGTTTCTGAATTTGGAAAGGACAAATACAAGGGTGTGAGAAAAGGCATTTTTCCTCATTTGTTGGTTTTATGGACAGTTTTTGGGTGTCGCCGTAGTTGGTTGCCATGCCAGAGTTTTTTCCGTGCTCTTTTTTCCGAGCTTCCTAACCGTCCCTGTCGGGGCAAGGAGAATATTTGACTAGAAGACGCCTAAAGAATGTGTCAGCCATCATTTAACCTGTGTTTAAAGCCACTCATACTTAGCTTTCTGGTGACCTGAGAGCAGGGGAGCGAGGATAACCGGTGACTCTGCGTCAGATGTCCCTTCCATATGAGAATTCACACCATGGACAGAAAAAGAAAAGGTGGCTTTGCATCCATTCGTTCATCCATCAAGATGTTTTCATTACGTGTTTATTCCAGTTCAGGATGGCGCAGCCAATCCCAACTCACCATGTAATATGAAATATCCCGTGTTTTATATTTATCCCATATTTCTTTCAGCTGGCACATCACAGGTTATGTCCAAGTTTTGGTGGCGGGCTCCGCCTTTCCCGGCAGGAACGCACTGATTGCACCTGAGAGGCCAGTTGTGGTCAGTAAACTGTCCATGTGGACCAACTTGATCCTGCTGAACGTTGACCAGACAGATTTAAGTCTTGGCCCCGACGAGGCTAAATTCTCGTCTTCAAAATGAATGATCCATACGTGGATTCATCCGTGATCGTTTTGGAGAACACACTCTAATCTAGGTCATGTGTTTAGACCTAAGGCCAGACGCTAAATACAAACAGGTTCTCCTGCACATTTCTGCGCTCCATTTCAAACATATTTCAAATGCGCACACCTCCTGGAGTGAGGTGTCATTAGATTTTGTGTGAGAAGTTCTCGTCCCACCGCAGGTTCTTGAAACGGACGAGTAAACCAAGGTGACGGCAAGTGTCGCACGCCTTCCACATCATTGATTTTGTATTTCCAGTGAGAAGTTTCTTCTTTTTCCATTGACTTCCATTCAGCGATGGTTTCAGAAGCCGCACCTAGTGGCCGTTAGCTGCACTGCAGTTCAAAGTTCAATGCTCGATGGGAGGGTGTAAGGGGAAGGAATAGATTCATTACCTGGCTTGTTTGAACCTATTGTAATTATACAGGTCTCTGCAGTATTTCCACCAGGGGACGGGTTCTTAAATGTCCCTCTTACATAACAGATATACCCTACCCCTATCCCGCGCACGCGCACACGCACACGCACACACACTCAGCCTGGGCCTCAGTGAAGATGATATCAGAGCAAAGACCCCTTTTTACCGAATTCACCCACCTACACACACACACACAACCAGCCCCACACGCACACACACACACACATACACCCTGCTCAGATAACTGGCCTGTTGTTTGGACCCCAACAAAGACGACCCTGTCCCCCCTGTTCACCCTACTCGGGTGTCTGAGTCGTCAGTCTCCGAATTCCCTCCGCTATCAGCCAGCAGGTTCCTGCAGAATGAGAGGGCTTCACTGGCACGGAGCTGGCTGGCAGGGCCCTCCTCTCAGCCTCTGGGTTACATTCTCTCCCCCTCTCCATCTCCATCTCCATCCTGTACTTTATGCCTCCATGGGAATGTTCCAGTTTATTTGCATAGCCCTTCATGGCAGATACTGTCTGGAAGGGTTCGGCAGACCCACGTTCAGATGTTCAAAAATCAGTTCGACAACACTCCCTTTCTTCCTCTGAGCCCTAAACGAAGGAAGGAGATACTGCCAGAAACCCAAAGCTTAGGGTCCGGGAAATGAAAGATGCATGGATGGAGAGCAGCAGACGCAGAGTGGGCAGAAATATATGTGAGAGCTGCACTCATTGGATCGACTTAAAGTAAAAATCTTTTTGTTAAACCTAGATTATTTTTTAGGTTTACTCAACTTAAAATTGGTAAATCTGAACATGAGAGAAAAAGCGGTTGTGATTTACTGTATTGAAGCTAACTTAAAATGATCAACCTGCTCTCGACCTGGGAAGTATTTTTGCAAGTGAAACAGATTCTACGGTGTATTTGTTGGATCAGCCTTCATTAATATATCATCAGCAATCTCTTTGGGACCTCATTTTGGGATGTTTTGATGGATAGGGAAATGGCTTGTGTGATGAAAAACCAAGTGACTCAAAAGAAAATGAACACATTAAAGAATAGCATAATAATAATAATAATATAATATAAATAATAATTAAAATGATTGTGGTAATGATGATAATAATAATAATAATAATAATAATAGCATATAAAAATGAGTTTCATTCAGAACCGAAGAGTGCCTATAATGTGTTCAGATCTATTCATTTAAATATAAATGTAAACCAATGGCCACACAGCTGGAGCAGTGTGCTGAGCTGAAGCCTTGTTTGTCCCCAGGACGGGGTCATCTCGGTCAGGGACATCGACCTGGTGATGTCGGAGGGCCTGGGAATGCGCTACGCCTTCATAGGTCCCATGGAAACAATGCACCTGAATGCACCTGAAGGTAAAGTTCCACCTGTTTTGAACCCTTCACTCAAATAAAGGCAGCGTCACAGCTCCAGATGGACTGAACGGCAGTTTCGCGGGTTTAGGTTTTGAGTCGTACCGTGAGATGGGCGCCATTTTAACTTAAGACGTTTTAATAAGAATATTGTAGTTTATCATTTAATATACATGTTTAACTCCCCAGAAAACATTTTCCCACCTCAGAACACCTCACAGAAATCATCTGTTAAACATGCATTACAAATCCACACCCAACGTGTCGTAGGGGGGGAATGTGACATCAGATGTTATTAAAAAAAAAAAAATGGTTTTTTTTTATATTCAATGAATTGGGGCATTGGGATGGTAATACATATTTTATTCTGTTATATTTGTGATGCAACTTCCATGATGGAACTTCTTTCTGATAGTGTGTGAATTATGAACTTTAAATTCATCTTTTTTTTTTTTACCTTGGCAAACATGTCAGCATATTATTGCGTCTTATGAACTTCATTAAATGTTGTGGGCCCGAAAGGCTCTCCTCTCATGGAATAACTCTTGGTTTCCCAACACAGCATGAGCTGTGGAAGTTGGTATGAAGTGAGTTCAGACAGATGCTGACAAACAGCTTTGTTGAGCCTGAGTTGCAAGGGCGACGCCACCGCGGATGATCGTAAACGCCTCAAGGTCTTTGGGAATATCTTATCGCAGAGCGGTAAAGCAAAGCCATGAAGTGAAGAGTAAAAAAAGGGAGGCAGGAAACTAAGCTGAAATCTGTCGGAATTGTGCTCAGCTGTCCACGCCAACGGAATATACACGTGAATCCATTCAGATTTAATAACACATGGAGAGAGAGAGGAGGGGGGGGCGAGATAGACCCTCACGTGTCTCAGCCTCTGAAAATAGGCATCCCATAGCATCTTACCACCGTGTGTGTGACAGTGACAGAGAGAGAGTGAAACAACAGGTAGATGGAGAATATCAAAAGTTGGTGTGAAAGTCCAAAAATGGAGGGGGGGGGGAGAGAGAGAGAGGGATTCAAAGGGCTGCTTTGTGTCTCTCTCTCAGTAATGGAACCTCCTCGTCGTGGGGCTCCAGTCCTCTAACTACCTGACAGCTCTGATGGCTTCTCATGCCTCTCGCTGGGAAGGATGGGGGGGGGGGGGGGGTGGCTTGCTCCGGGCTCCGCCGATCAGACACCGGAGCGCTTGGATCCTGTCTCTCCCTCGCTCTCCTTGTTTTGATTTTTAAGTGTTTTTTTGGCACAGTAAAACAAAGGATATATCTGTGTCCTGTGTAAGTATCAGACGCGATGTATTCAACAAAAACCAAAAAGTCATCATGTTCACTGCTACTTGGTATTATTAACATATACAGTATATGCAGCTCTGTTAAGGCCTTATGTCTCTGGATCTCTGGGTGTGTCTGTCTCTCTCTCTGTCTCTCTCTCTCTCTCTCTCTCTCTCTGCCTCCCCCCTCCCTCCTTTTTTTCTCTCTCTCTCTCCACCTGAATAACTTCATTTTCTCCAAACCAGGAAAAGGAGCCTGAGATTAAAAAGCTGAGTCATTCATCAGCGATATACCCCCAAGCCAGCGAGATGCTTCTGTTCTTACTGGCTGTTTAACATCAACAGACAGACAGACAGAACAAAGAATTTAGCAATTAAATGACAACGGTGAAAGAGGTATTCAGACCTTTTGCTTCAGTAAAAATCCAGATACCCAGACAGAATGACTTGCTCACATGACTCAGAATCACTTGTTCTTCAGTAGAAGTATACAAATACTTGCTCAAAAATTGTTTTTTTAAGTATTAAAAGTACCTCATTGCCCCAGGACAACTAAGATTTGGGTGATTGTCGACCATCTTGAGCAGTCTGGTTGAGCCTGCCCATCCCGTGTTCTGCTATAACATCCTATAATACGGGACGACGCGATCTGATTGGCGGAGGGGATCGACTCCAGCGTAAATGAAAGTTGGCTGGAGACGCTCCAGTTTGCGGGCGGTGTCCTCCGCCTCGCCCCCCCTCGGAAGGTGACGGAGCACCTCGAGCCGGCGAGCAGAAGCAGAACGGCAAGGAAGGGACAGAGGTCGCGATTAGAGGTCGACGGTCACAAAGGTGGAGGATGAGAGAGACGGCGCAGGGACGCTTCCCTCAAACTCCTTCCGACTGTGAGGAGCGGGAGCAGCACCTCCTCGCGGGTGGAGGGCAGGCAGGAGGATTACAAGTCAAGTCAAGTCAAGTCAAGTCGCGCTTTATTTATAAAGTGCGTTTGGTAGCGGGGCAGCGCGGGCATGCTAAAAACGGTCACGCCCGCCGGCCCCGGACACCTTCCACCAGGATGTCAGCGAGCGCCCTGCTCACGGCGTTTCGCCTGACGATTGGTCGCACGTGAGCCCTCTCAGAAATGACTATCTCCGCGTGGCTGCCTTTGGCCGCGCTGGGAGGAAGCGGTTTCGATGTTTGAGCTCACGGGCGCTCAGATCATTTCAAATTAATTTTAACTTTAAAGCGCTGGACGTCAAGGGTAAAAAACGAACCGTGAATTGACTTCTAATGATACCTCTTATGAATGCTAACATGAGGCTAATACAAAATGTCTCCCCGGCCAGAATGTGGCCCCCTGGCCTGTAGTTTGAGACCTTTACACTATATATATATATATATATATATATATATATATATATATATATATATAAAAATGCGGATGTAGCCCCGGTGTCTCATCTGTAACGCCCCCTCTAGGTCTGGAGGACTACCTGCAGCGCTACAGAGAGGGGATGCAGAGGGTCCTGGCCTCCTTCGGACCCGTTCCCCAGTTCTCTGGAGAGGCAGCCGACCGGATCACTCAGGTACGTTTCAGTATATTTTACAGTTTATTACTGCATTGTTATCCGACAATGCAGTAATAAACAGTACAGTGTGGCACAATATGCAGTTCATTGCTGCTTACGGGCAGTATATTGTCATCAAGCACAGCCATATGTTTTCAGAAAATATAAAGGTAATTCTGACCTATAAATCAAAGTACAAAAGTGCATCTGGGGAAATGTTTAAATGTACAAAACAATGCAGCTTGTCGTCGTTTGCAGGAAAAAAACATTAGAGGTTTAAAAAAAAGTGTTAAAAATAAGGTGTTGCACATTAGACTTTCTGGTATTCCCGTCCACTGTGGCGTAGCAAGGACGTTTGGCTCCAGGAGGCAGGAGCTCCAGTGTTTGCTTGGAGCTCAGGGGCCGTCACCCGCTCGCCTGCTCGCCACGCTCAGACAAAAGGGTCGCGTGAGGAAACCTGCGACGGAAGTTTCATCTGAAACCTTCAACGTGGCGTTGTGGTTATGAACTTCATCCGCGCCGTGGAAACATTTAATTCCCCCCCCCCCGATAGCACCCTGCTGCTGTTCAGTCCTATAAACACACAGGATGTTGGCTCAGTGTGTGAACTAGGGCTTAACGCTTCACTCTGGTACCACGGGTACGACTGGGTTTCATCCTAGCCCTGTAGAAGCGATTGATTGATTGATTGATTGATTGATTGATTGAAATACCATGATACAGAACACTGGAGTTGCTTTTAGATCCACTGGTAAGTGTTTTATTTTTTAAGCTGATACCAGGAGCTGCCCAGTGTGACAGTCTCCTCCATCCTAACCTCCGCCCGCCATGTGGCACGGTGGCGCAGTGCATTCCACTGCTGCCTCACAGCAAGAAGGTCCTGGGTTCGATTCCCGCCTGGGGCGCTGTTGGCACCGTGCTCCGGTGGGTTATCTCCCAAACAGGAGCCTTTCTGTGTGGAGTTTGCATGTTCTCCCCGTGCTCACATGGGGTTTCCTTCACCTCACGTCAGTAAGGACCCCACCCAAAACATGCCCACATCATGGTCTGACCAGCAATGGACATTTATCACCTGGCCCCCGGGCGCATCCACGTACGCTGCCCACTGCTCCTGGCTGTGGCCCCGGAGGAAGGACAAGCCAGGATGGTTCAATGCAGAGGATCCATTTCACCGGCCACCATCAAAGCATGTGCATGTGTGTGTGTGTGTGTGTGCAAGCATGTGTTGTAGTGTGGTGTGTTGTGTGACGAATAAAGACTGTTTCTGTTTCTGTTCTTCTGCCCTCCTCCCCCGTGCAGGAGATGTGTGCCCTGATCCCCGGCGAGCAGCAGCACCTCTCCTCCAGGAGGGAGAGGAGGGACCAGCTCCTCATGGCTCTGTCCAAGATGAAGGGGCAGCACTGAGGTCCGCGTCAGGACATCACAGCTTCCCGATCCCTTGACGACGGCCGCCGGTCACAGCCGCGTAGGAAACGTCACGAGGAGCGTGAGAGTCGTCCATCTCAGGGTCGAAACGACTGTGTCACGGTGAATATCTCAGGGAACGGGAGCCGACCTGACCGCTGAACCACAGCAAGTCAAGATGAGCATTATTTTTTTCCCTTAACATAATTAGAACATATATTCCATATTAACCGGGGGTTAAACTTCTGCCATCTCACTGTACGTAAGGATGCCGGTGAACGGCCTGCCGCACTCTTTGAAGAGAGAGTGGTTTGGCCCAGACCCTGGTGCAGTGGGGGTCATTTGGGGTTTTTTTGTTTGTTTTTGTTTTTTTGTTTTTCTGGCACCGGCTTCAACTGAATGAGGGAATGATGTCACAGGAGGCAGCGGGTTGAACTCCACGCCTCCAGCTGTCCCTGACTGGCGGGACTACGACCTGCTGCCCAACTGAACGTCCGATGTTGGTGTTTTTAAAAACTAACTTCCCTTCTGGTGTCATATTTTTGCAACATGAAAGAGTTAAATCCAATCTATATAATTATTTGAAAAGTGACTTTTAAACCAGGTAGGCTGTCATCCAACCCCGCCCCCCAGGAGGGATCTCAAGGCATGAGGATTTCAGATGAAGTAACCCGGCGTGTTCCAGTTACCGAATTACAATTCACACAAATGGGCCGTTGTTTAAATCGACGCCGGGAGGCCAAGAAACCGTGTTTTGATCCAATAAGAATCATTTATATTAATTCTGGACCTCGAGACGGGTGATTGTTTTTATGATGTAAAACAACGACCGGTAAGCACATCAACAAGAATAAATATTTTGCGCATTTTTCCACGACTCTTCTTCTTCTTCTTCTTCTTCTTCTCTTCCTTATTCAGAGCATAGATGTATGGCCGAGCATGTGGTCCATCCCTCCTCAAATCATGCACAGGATCTTGTCCCACGTATGACTTTGCAGTTCTATTGTGAATTTCACACTCTGCCGCGACACATTCGGTGGAGCAACGTCACTTTGTCCTATGGGGATCTCATGACTGCCTGCGATGCAGAGATGATTGGATAATAATAAGCATTGCATAGCTGAAATACAGTCACAACATTTAATTCTAAAATAGTCTTTGATATATATATATATATATATATATATATATATATATATATATATATATATATATATATATATATATATATATATATATATATATATATATTAATATAAAGGTATTTTATCCATGGACACTTTTTAACAGATGGTGGGTGCTGCCATCATGTCAGGGTTAGACTGTCCTTAGAAATGCTGGTCTCTATGGTGACATTTTATAAGATGGATGGATGGATAAGTGTTTTATTTATCCACAGAAGAAAATTGACATTTTATTATCATAAAACCCAAACTAAGTGACAACTGAAAAATGTTAATCAACTCAATTCAAAATAATAAATAAAATAAAAATAAACATAAAGCACATTCTGATAAAAGTATGAAATTTTGCATGAATGCATCAAAATATATATAATGCTGTATGTAAACTGCTTTAATCATACATATAAATAAAAGTGATTACAATAATATAAATATATGCAGTCTTGAGTAGTATGCAGTATTATGCATTATTCATTTCTGTATTTTATTACAGAAATGGAAGATTTAATAGCTTTAACATTCATAATATGTTGCATTGGCTGTTAACTTTAGTTTCTTTACAGGGAGGTTGGATCAATAGACAATTAAACACAGCTACTAAACACCGGGAGACTTCATGATAAATCCTTTGAAATGCAGATCTGATTTGGATGTAGATGAGGTTGAGTGATACTGGGATCCTCCCCCGGCTCTGGTCCCTCCTCCTCCCGGGCCCCTGGATGGATGGGTGGTGCCGGCTCTGGTGCCACCTCCTCCTGGGCTCCTGGATGGATGGGTGGGGCCAGCTCTGGTCCCACCTCCTCCTGGGCTCCTGGATGGATGGGTGGTGCCAGCTCTGGTCCCCACCTCCTCCTGGGCTGCTGGGTGGACGGCCCCTCTAAAGCCTCAGGTGTGGCTCCAGGACTCTACACTCCTCAGAAACCTCCCACACACCAACTTCATTTCTCTATATCTGGTTCATTTCAAGCGGTTCCTTCCAACTCTGGGATACTTTCTTCTGGGACGGAACACTAAAGACTTTTAATCTCTACCTCCATGGAGCCACAGTGATTACACTTTATAGCCAGGTGGGTTGTTCTGCCTCTGGAAACCTGCTGTTTAAAGTCAGTGGATTATTTCAATGTTTCCGTTGCCACAGTGAACATTTATTTTTGATTGTTTACGCAGAGTGATGTAGGGTCTGTCGGTGTGTTCACTACAGCCAGTTCTCCGTTTTATTTTAGGTTGGTGACAAATTATTTTGAAATTTCTTAATCAGAAATGTCTAAAATAATAATAAATGATAAAGATAATAGTACGAGTAATTATAATAATATATATTATTGGAATGAAGGGTGAGTCTTGATATTGTTACAAAGTCTACAATTGTATTATACTGTATATTCTTTATATATAATTGAAATAAAAGGCCTTTATTTCTGGGCTGAGTGGTTAAATGAGAGAGATAGTGTGGAGTCGCGTAAAGCCAGTTTCAGAGAAACCTGATGGAAGTATGAACCTAAAGCCCCCAGGCACCAAGACCTTCATGGTCTGTCCTAGTCTATCAGAATGTGAGCAAAACAAACTGAGAATGCAGCTTATTCAGCATCTAACTCGAATACGCCAATTCCCCACTCTCCGTCCGGAGCTCCAATGTTGATTTATTTTTCTTTTCTTTTTTTTGCTTGTTCTTTGCATGACATTCTGTTGTGAATAAAAGTGAAAACCTCTCGCTCGGCTCATCCCACGGAGGCAAAACGTCACCAACACGTGAAGCTGCGCTTATTCCTAATAGTCCTCACTTTCAGTGTGAGACGTGAGTTTGTTCTGATGAACACAGAGCTGCTATTTCGCTGGAACTGAGGGATTTGATTCATTGCTACAGCCTTGTATTTTGGATCTTGCAACACAACAGCTGATTTCCATTACTTATGTATTAGAGGGGAATAAAAAAAAAAATCAAGACACACCAGAAGAGCCCTGGCGGCCGGAGTAGACCGTCTTCCCGTCCTTTAAAACCGGTAAAACTTAATATTTATCGCAAGTATTGTTGGTCTCAGTACCAATGTTTATCATGGGCAGTTTAAGAACATCAGGTTTGCCATTCAGAGGGGAGCTATATAAAAGGTCAGAGGACAAGCACTGCAGTGCATTTAGGGGGTTTCATTTGTTTTCAAAAGACTTTTTAAAGGAGCAACGGGTCGCTTTGGTGTCCTTAAAGACTTTGGACCCACTGCTGGCCATTAGTGACGTGTAGCCCCATGCATCGTATAACTGCAGTTTCTCTGGTTTCCTCGTTTCCTGGATCATTTTAAAGATTCAATCGCTGATATTTTTGGGTTTGATAAACTGCAATGTGTGACTGAACTGTACGGTTTGTGTTCTTTAGTTTGTTCTCAGGCCTCTCTTGGAGGAGAAGGAGACATCTTGACGACATAACTCTCTCGCTTAGACCAAATGAACAGCGACGATTTAGACGTGAAACCCGTCTAAAGCTCAACCTGTCTCCCTGCAGGTGGTCTTAGCATCCGGAGGAACCGCTCGACGCCATGAGCTGGGGGGCGCTGTACGCCCAGCTGGGCGGCGTCAACAAGCACTCCACCAGCCTGGGCAAGATCTGGCTCTCCGTCCTCTTCATCTTCCGCATCACCATCCTGGTGCTGGCCGCCGAGAGCGTGTGGGGCGACGAGCAGTCCGACTTCACCTGCAACACCCAGCAGCCCGGCTGCAAGAACGTCTGCTACGACCACTTCTTCCCCGTGTCCCACATCCGCCTGTGGTGCCTGCAGCTCATCTTCGTGTCCACGCCGGCGCTGCTGGTGGCCATGCACGTGGCCTACAGGAAGCGCGGCGACAAGAGGACCATGCTGGCGTCCAACGGCGCCGAGAAGATGACGGACAGCGAGATGGAGACGCTGAAGAGGAGGCGCCTGCCCATCACCGGCCCGCTGTGGTGGACCTACACCTGCAGCCTGTTCTTCAGGCTCATCTTCGAGGGCGGCTTCATGTACGCCCTCTACTTTGTCTACGATGGCTTCCAGATGCCGCGGCTGGTGAAGTGCGAGCAGTGGCCGTGCCCCAACAAGGTGGACTGCTTCATCTCCAGGCCCACGGAGAAGACCATCTTCACCATCTTCATGGTGGCCTCGTCGGCCATCTGCATGGTGCTGAACGTGGCCGAGCTGTGCTACCTGGTGGTCAAGGCCCTGCTGAGGTGCTCCAAGAGGGTGTCCCAGAGGAAACGCCCGTACGCCCCGCAGGACGGCGTCACCCCGAAGGAGGCGTTCCTGCAGAACAGAAAGAACGAAATGCTGCTGTCGGGCTCCAAGGACATGACGAGCAGCAAGATGGCATGATGGAGGAGGAGAAGAAGACGAGGGGCAGTGGGTCATGAAGACCCCGCCCTGTTTGCATTCTGCGGACCACCAGGCTGGGGCTGGGCCATAATTCAATGTTAATATTCAGCTGGATTCTCTAAAGTTGGATTTTTTTTAAACGTAAGCAGACGTCATGTTTAATATCAATATTGATTTTGATGTTTATCAATATTCATCTTGATATTAGCATCAGCAGCTGCTATTTCAATACTTCATATTGTGTCAAATCCCCCATGATAACTGTAGTAATTACCCATAATGCCCAGGCCAGCAATGAACAATTCTGGTGCTCAAGTCCTCACCTGCTTCCCATTCAGAATGAAATCAATCACTTTTGAAGAAGTTACATCGATTTGTTTTGTTTTGTTTTGTTTTCATAATTTATTGTTCACGTTTGTCGCTTGTATGAAGTCTCCTGCTGCCTGGGCGTGGAACACCAGGCCTGCAGCGCCACCTAGTGGTTTACAGTGGAGCCTGCACAAGCACAAAGGCTTTGTGACGTTCCAGTGTTACCTTCATGAAGGCAAAGAAGTGAAATGGAAAGAATTTGAATTTGTTATGAAAAGGTTTTGTTGCTTTCGTGACCTTTCTGTTTTCTATTTTATACAAGTTTCCATCCGTGTCTCTTTTATAACTGAAGAACCAACAGTTACATCTGGTAAAATCATCCAGAACTTGAGTCGCCTCGTATGTTTTGGAGGCCAACTCAGTGCCTTATCTCCGCGACACAACGTTGAGCACATGGCGCACGGTAACGGAAAATCAGAAAATTGTTGGGAAGAAATCGTTTTAAGTTCAGTTTATATATATATTTTTTTCTTATATTTCACTTGAAAAAGAAATGTCGTTTTCCTCTGAGCCGTCGCCCCCACTTATCGTCCCGTGTGAGAGGGTTCTTATTTACACCCTGCGTCTGGGGGTTGGCTTGCACTGGCCCTCGCAGCCGTATCATCTTTCAGCCGCTGTCTTTATTTAGACGCTGTACTAATCACTCTGAATGTGACTGTGTGACTGATCTGCGAGTGGAAATGTCTTTGTCCTTCACTCACCCAGGAACACAGGGAAGCACACGGGTCACGTCTGCACTGTGGGTGAAGCTGTCAGCCCTGGGTGGAGCATGATGTGTGTGTGGTGTAAGGCTTGAATATCGGGGGGTTTGTGTGAGAAAAATGATGATCACTGTTAATGAATGATGTCATTCTACCAGGTGATGAATTCCTCCAACAGGTTGGAGAGACCTTTTCATTTTGAACGTTGTCCGGTTACTACATCTCACTGGCTGTCCCGACCCCCTAACCCCAACCCCTTTATCCCAACCCCTTTACCCTAACCCCAACCCCTTTACCCCAAACCCCTAACCCTAACCCAACCCCCTAACCCCAACCGCTTTACCCCAGCCCCTTAACCCCAACCCCCTAACCTAATCCCAACCCCTTTACCCCAACCCCTTTACCCCAACCCCCTAACCCTAACCCCTTTACCCCAACCCCCTAAACCTAATGCCTTTACCCCAACCCTCTAACCTTAACCCAACCCCCTAACCCCAATCCCTTTACCCCAACCCCCTAACCCCAACCCCCTAACCCTAACCCCTTTACCCCAACCCCCTAACCCTAACCCTAACCCTAACCCAACCCCCCAAACCCCCTAACCCTAACCCCTTTACCCCATCCCCCGAACCCTAACCCAACCCCCCAAACCCCATCCTCCTAACCCTAACCCTAACCCAACCCCCCAAACCCCCTAACCCTAACCCCTTTACCCCAACCCCCGAACCCTAACCCTAACCCTAACCCAACCCCCCAAACCCCCTAACCCCATCCTCCTAATCCTATCCCCAACCCCTTTATCCCAACCCCCTCGCCCTAACCCTAACCCCAATCCCACAACCCCCTAACATTAACTATAACCCCAACCCCCTAACCCCAACTCCCTAACCCCAACCCCCCAACCCCCTAACCCCCTAACCCCCCAACCCTAAACAAGTCTTACAATCCAAGGGCGAGTTTGTTTTTGCTTGTGATTGAGAGTTGAATGGATTAAACATCACCATTGTGTTTTCTAACATTTATTACTTCTTCATTGCTCACGACATGATGGAGGATGCAGTTTCTGGCGTCTCTTCATGTGCTGGACCATCAAGAGCTCCGTGCGCTAAAAATGTCCTTTGCGCCTGAAATGAGAGTTGACTTTGTCGTCGCCTGCCGTCCAGCTTTGGCCCTTTAAACAGCCGTGCGGCATCCGGTGCACATTTTGAAGGACTGCTGAGCTATTCACAGAGTTTGCTTTTTTTTTATTTTCTGACTTTGTATTTTTGTTAAAGATTTTTGTAGATTTTTCGACAGACAAGTGATCAATAAGAGTCAAGAGTATTTTAGCCCATCCAGTGTTGTTCACGGATTAGCTTTAAATATCTGGTCACGCCGATGGTTGCCGTTGTCGTTGTTGCTTTGCCTTTTCTCGTAGCTTTTAACAGCCCCGCCGGAGCAACCGCTTTCTGACGAACAAATGAAGGAATGAAATGCATTTTTAAATGTGTTGTGTTCTGTACCGATAGATACTAGGAAGTCCCCTCATGTGCTGTTAAGACTGACGGGAGCAACATTAAGATGCGATTACTGTGGGTGAATAAGGACGAGGGAGGGGCAAGTTAGCACAGCACATGATCCTGATTATGAAGAGAATAAATCAGTTTGTTTCACCCGACTTTGCTGTTTTCATCAGTGAGTTTAACATGAATTCCCCCGAAGATGCACAAACAGCAGCAGCCAAGTTCCTCCCGTCCTCCATCACCTTCACTTCCATCCTTCCTTCCCTCCTTCCCTCCTTCCCGACTCCCCCCATTCTTCCCTCCTTCATGGCCTTGTTCCTTCATACCCTCCTCCCGCTCTTCCTTCCCTCGTTCCTAACTTTCTTTCATCCTTCCTTCACTTCCCTTCCGTCCTTCCTCACTCCTTCCTTCCTCCTTCCTTCCTTCCATATCTTTGCTCCTCCCTTTCTTCCTTCTCCTCTGTGACGTAGTTCTGGATTCCACATCATAAATGAGTAATGCTCACAAAACCTAAAACTGCTAATAGAGGGTTTATGTAAATGTAACTTAAAAAACACCCAATGCAGAGGCCAGACCTCTGAACAGTGTTTTGGTATAGTTTGCAGGCGATCGGAGGAATGGTGTGTGACCCAAATCCGAACACACAAACTCACACACATGAACACACACACACACACAAACCCACACACACGAACACACACACACACACACACACACACACACACACACACACACACACACACAGACGAACACACACACAGACGAACACACACACATGAACGAGCCGTCGCCCATTGGATGGGATGAGGTTTTATTACATGTGCACTTTGACTTGAGTCTCCTGCTCTTAAAGTCTTTTACATAAAATAAAATGGAATAAAATGCTCGTGTGTGTGTGTGTGTGTGTGTGTGTGTGTGTGTGTGTGTGTGTGTGTGTGTGTGTGTGTGTGTGTGTGTGTGTGTGTGTGTGTGTGTGTGTGTGTGCTCAGGTTTGGTCACTTTCCAAAAGCACCAGGTCACCAAGCAATAGTCAGAATGTTTGAGTGCAGTAATAAAAAATCTTTGTTCTCCTATTAGAATCTTTAAGTTTTAATGCGTGAGTCTCCACCACTAGGTGGTGCTCCAGTCTATCATAACCTGATCAAAACAAACCAAGAATGTCATGAAGTCAGAATCCAAATAGAATACTTGGATGACATTTTTTATGTATAAAATTGTTGTTTTTTTTTCCTCCCTCCAGGTGCCTCAAAATGCTCGCTTTGGCAATTGAACCGACTTCTTACTCGTTTACTTAAAATAGTCGGTCAGGCGAACCAATAAACAGACTGCAAACAGAGCTATGAGTCTCACAGGGTAATGCATTTGTCTTATATGTTTTTCAAAGGTTCAAAATGGAAAGCAAGTTAAGGCTCATAAATTAACGCATTAAAAGCTTAGTTGGTTCAGTACCAAATTTTAAGTTCAATATTTAGAAATGTACACATTCAAATTTATATAATAATAACAGCAGTATAAAAAATGCCAGAATAATTTTAAGAATAAATGATTGCTTTGTTTATCATCATACCATTCATATATTTGTTTATCACTCATTTTCCATTCTGTCTTCTGATTGGTTGATTAGATCACATGGTCCATCCGCCACACATTACAATATTTTAATGCTTAGAGAGATGTCAAATAGGTCTCAAATATATATGTATATAATATTTAAAATATTAAATAAAAATAATAAATATTTTAAATGTTAAACACCTCTCAAATGCACTCCATGATTTTTGTTAATCTGGAGTTTGTCTGGATCATCACATTGTGTTTACTCTGTAATACTTATCACAATTTAAAAACAAATGGCAAGGTAGGATCTGTCTGTCTGTCTGTCTGTCTGTCTATCTGTCTGTCTGTCTCTGTCTATTTATATATCTGTCTCTGGTATTTCTTCATGTATTTCTCTGTCAATCTATCTGTTTATTTACATATCTATTGATTGAAGTTTTAGTCAGTCAGTCAGTTAGGTAGTTAGTTAGTCAGTTAGTTAGTCGGTTAGTCAGTTGGTCAGTTAATTCACTTTACTCAGTCAAGTAGTGAAGTAAAAGTAGATGTAACGCGTTCCTCTCCAGTGGGGGGCCTGGTGGGGGGTCTGGCAGTGGGCGTGACGTGGGTCGGGGCCGCCTGATGACTTGGTGGATCCACTCATGCATGGTCACACAATGTGACAGTCGCGATGGCTGGGACCGGGAGGCAGCAGCAGCCGCATCTGAGCCGAGGGCTGCCCCACTCCACACACTAGAAGAGCAGCGGAGAGAAAAGCAACTCGGACAAGAAGAAGAAAAACTCAACGAAAATCACTTTTTGCGCAACTTTTTTAACTTGCGCAAAAAAAAAAAAAAAAAAAAAAAAAAAAAAAAAAGGCTCCAGGTGTGAAGAAGTTTGTGCATGAATGAGCTCCCTCCCCTCACTGGCTGGCTGCACGCAGACAGAGTTTGGTAAGCAGGCAGAGGTGTGGGGGTCTGTCGGGAAGTTTGTTGGGGTCTGTGAACTGTCTGTGTAATGTCTATGGAGGGTCTATGGATGGGGGGTCTATGGAGGGTCTATGGGGGTCCGTGGAGGGTCTATGGGGGGGTCTGTGGAGGGTCTATGGATGGGGGGGGGGTCTATGGGGGTCTGTTGAGGGTCTGGGGGGTCTATGCGGGTCTGTGGAGGGTCTATGGGGGTCTGTGGCGGTCTGCAGAGGGTCTACGGAGGGTCTGATGGGTCCGTGGATGGTTTTGGGGGGTCTGTGGAGTGTGTATGTGGGTTTCTGGGGTCTGTGGGGGCCTGTGGAGGGTTTTCGTGGGTCTATGGAGGGTCTATGGTGGTTTCTGGGGTTCTGTGGGGAGGTCTGTGGAGGGTCTCAGGGGGTCTGTGGAGGGTCTATGGGGGGTTTCTAGAGTCTGTGAAGATCTAGGGGGCGGGGGGTGGTCTCTGGGGGTCTGTGGAGGGTTTATGGGGTGTCCTGGGGTCTCTGGGGGACGGTCCGGAGGACTTTAAACCAGCACCACCAAGGACAGTTTTGGGTCATTTCATGTCGCATGACCCCATGTTCCGGGGTCTGGAGGAGTCAAGAGTCCGGAATGACCCCAAAACGACATGACGTGGAGGGTTCTCCTCGTTTTCCAACCCCCCAGTCCTGTACCATCTCAGACCAGAGATGGATCGATCCTAGTGATCAGTGGATGTGGATGTGATGAGATGTTAATAGACTTGCAGTGGGACAAAAGCGAGGCCAGCTTGGCGTTTTAAAAGGCAGCGGTGCAGCGCAGGGTCTGGCACTCTCTGTATTGTCCCTCTCTGGAGGTATGGCTTTGTATTTGAACTTGGCTGCATGCGTCCCCACTGCCGCCCCTGTTTACTGGGACATTATAACATTATGCAATATCTGTTTAGCTGTGGTGGATATGGCCAGTAAACAGTGCCCGTGTGGTTTTATTTTAACTGGTTTGTAAAGTAATGTTTGGTACTGCGGTAGATGGGAAGTAAGATTCGGTTTTTATACACATTGGGCTTGTTTTCTTCCTTTTATTGGCTGTTAGAGAATAGTTTGTCTGAATGTTGCCCTTGATTGGTTCATTATGGGTTTGAAATGAGGAATAAAATTGAGCTAGAAAGTAAAATTATTATTATTATTATTATTATTATTATTATTATTATTATTATTATTATTATTATTATATCAGAATTCAGTGTCTAGTGATTATGTGATGAGTTGATTATGTTATCTCGTCGTATGCTTTTTGCATTTTGACATTTGATTGATTTGCATTTATCGAGTGATTTAGGACATTTTTACAAGTGGATAACCTGCTCCCACCCCTCTCTCTCTCTCTCTCTCTCTCTCCCTCTCTCTCTCTCTCTCTTTCCCTCTCGCTCTCTCGCTCTCTCTCCCTCTCTCTTTCCCTCTCTCCCTCTCTCTCTCTCTGCCAGGTGTCATACATATTCTGAGCCCTAGTCGATGGATTTATTACCCCTAATACAAGAACTTTGTAGTAAGTCTGCTCCTTTTCCCTCTACTTACTGTATTGAGTGTGTGAATGGATCCTGCTCATGAGTATTTAGTGGCAGCTTCACGTGCACAGGGCTCTGTAAAACGTGCACAACAGAGAAGCACCGTCTCGTTTGAGGCCTTTGTCTGTTACGGCGACTGATAATCAAAAAATATCCTGTTTTGAGCACTTTTAATTGGAAAAGGCACAGCCTTTAGAGGCAAAACAAACAAAGAAAAAACTGTGTTTGTATTTCCATTTGGTTCAATGTCTGCTATGTCAATGTATTTATTTTTAAATTCACTTGACTTATGCACCATCGGACTCTGGAGGTCGGTTGCCCTCCATTTTATTAATGCAACGACCAAATGAACAGTGTCATCATTTATATGAATTACTATGAATTCTACGGACAGTATTGAGGGCAGCAGGTGTTTTCTAACTTTGTAAAACTTCAACATTAACCTTGGAGGTCTTAAAGTGCAAGTGAAATGTTCAGATTCCACTCTTTGGATAACTGGCATAGGGAAAGAGAGAGAGAGAGAGAGAGAGAGGGAGGGTGGGGAGCGCGGTGGTGGTAATGTATGTGTGTGTTTGTGTGCGAGTGGGTACACGTCCCATTTGTGTGTATGTGCACGCGCACGTGTGTGTGTGTCTGTGTGTGTAGCTGCTGTTTTCCAACGTTATAATGTTGATCTCAGCACATGCCAACTGAGCAGTGAAGCGAACTGGCGAGAGAGAGAGACATAGAAAGACACAGGGAGAGAGGGAGAGAGAGGGAGAGAGAGACATACTGTAGAGAGACACAGAGAGAGAGAGAGAGAGAGGGAGGGTGTCATAGAGAGAGAGTCAGAAAGAGACAGACGTAGAGAGAGACAGAGAAGAGAGAGTGCAAGAGAGACATAGAGGAAGAGACAGAGAGAGAGACAGACAGATATAAAGGGAGAGAGAGAGAGAGAGAGAGAGAGAGAGAGAGAGAGAGAGAGAGAGAGAGAGAGAGAGAGAGAGAGAGAGAGAGAGAGAGAGAGAGAGCGAGAGAGAGAGAGAGAGAGAGAGAGAGAGAGACCCGTCCCATACACTACATCACCCTCTCAATAGCGGCTGGCTGGTTGAATTCCAGCCTCCACAAAGTGCTGCGTTATGGCTTTCGATTTGTTATCGATACGTACGCCTTTCATACCTCCCTCCCTCCCACCCCCACCCCACCCCACCCCCACCCCCCCCAGCGCTCTGTAAAGACCCCGTTCGGCGAAACGATTCGTCTTTTATTCAAGAGGTAACAGAATGGACCGAAAATGCCCCAGTGCAGACGACAGAGCCATCATCGCTCATCGTTCATCATCTGAGTCGGAGGCGTCCACGCAGACTGGTTCACGGGGGGTTTGGGGAGGGGGGAGCAGGCCCACTCTGCCAGAAGGTGGGGTTTGGAGAAGATATATACTTATGAAAAATAAAGCAACGAAAACACAAAAAGAAATAAATAAAATCTGCAATGCGAACACGTCCAGAAAGTCACCAGACTCACTGTCACATTTCAAGCTGCGAATAACGTTCAGTCACCTGCAAACAATGGACCTGTCCAGTCGAACTCACCTTGTCATTTGTCTCCTTCTTTTCCCTTTGTTTGTTTGTTTGTTTGTTTGTTTGTTTGTTTGTTTGTTTCTTTCTTTCTTTCTTTCTTTCTTTCTTTCTTTCTCTCTCTCTTTCTTTTGAACCCCTCCCCACCCCCCTAGCCTGTACTTTCTCCCTAGGCTAGAAAATCTTCAAGCATGGGTGACTGGAGCTTTCTGGGTCGGCTGCTGGAAAACGCGCAGGAGCATTCCACGGTGATCGGGAAGGTGTGGCTGACGGTGCTCTTCATCTTCCGCATCCTGGTGCTGGGCGCGGCCGCCGAGGAGGTCTGGGGCGACGAGCAGTCCGACTTCACCTGCAACACGCAGCAGCCCGGCTGCGAGAACGTCTGCTACGACCAGGCCTTCCCCATCTCGCACATCCGCTTCTGGGTGCTGCAGATCATCTTCGTGTCCACGCCCACGCTCATCTACCTGGGCCACGTGCTGCACATCGTGCGCATGGAGGAGAAGCGCAAGGAGAAGGAGGAGGAGCTCCGCAAGGCCAGCCGCTTCCAGGAGGAGAAGGAGCTGCTTTATAGGAACGGGGGTGGCGGCGGCGGTGGCGGAGCCAGCAAAAAGGAGAAGCCCCCAATCAGGGACGAGCACGGCAAAATCCGCATCCGAGGTGCCCTGCTGCGCACGTACGTGTTCAACATCATTTTCAAGACCCTGTTCGAAGTGGGCTTCATCCTGGGCCAGTACTTCCTGTACGGCTTCCAGCTCAGGCCGCTGTACAAGTGCGCCCGCTGGCCCTGCCCCAACACGGTGGACTGCTTCATATCCAGACCCACCGAAAAGACCATTTTCATCATATTTATGCTTGTGGTGGCTTGCGTGTCCCTTTTGCTGAATTTGTTAGAGATCTACCACCTGGGATGGAAGAAGGTCAAACAGGGCATGACCAACGAGTTTTCTCCCGACCGCGAGTCTGCGCACCGCCTGGACCTGGTGCCGCCGGGGGGCCTGTCCTGCGGCCCCAGAACTGCCCCCCCGGGCCTCAGTTGCCCGCCCAACTACACGGAGGTGACGGCGGGCAGCGGCGCCTTCCTGCCGCCCGCGGGGGCCTCCGCCGCGCCCCCTGCCGCGGAGTTCAAGATGGAGGAGCTCCAGCAGGGGGAGGGGGCCCTGCACCGGCCCTCCCCGGCCTCCCACTACTACATCAGCAGCAACAACAACCACCGGCTGGCCACGCAGCAGAACTGGGCCAACCAGGCCGCCGAGCAGCAGACTCGGGAGATGAAGGCCACCTGCCCGCCCTCCTCCTCCTCCAGCTCCTCCTCCAGCGACAGCGAGCCGCCGCTGAGCTCCGCCTCCGCCGCCCCGCCCTTCGGCGCCGACACCGCAGCCGTGGATAACGGCGTCGCCACCCCGACCGACGGGGGGGGCTCCAGCCCGGATGTAGGCAGCTGGGCCGGCGGGGGGGGCAGGCCGGAGGAGGAGAGCATCACCACCACCACAGTGGAGATGCACGAGCCCCCCACCTCGGTCTGCACAGACCCCCGGCGGCTCAGCAGAGCCAGCAAGAGCAGCAGCGTGAGAGCCAGGCCCAATGACCTGGCTGTCTGAGATACACACACATGCACGCGCACACACACACACACACACACACACGCACACACACACACACACACACACACACACACGCACACACACGCACACGTGCACACGTGCACACGCACACGCACACGCACACACACACACACACCTTACCAAAAACTCCCCTTGTTCCCACCCTGAGAAGAAAATCCTCCCACACCAATTACACACACTCCCAAACACACTCGCACACACACTCAGAGAAATTACAGCACAAATGAGAGGTGAAGGCAGAGCCGACGGAGCAGGCCGACGGGAGGAAGAGGAAGAGGAAGAGGAAGCAGAGCTCTCTTAGGTGACGCTGGATTTGAGTTCATCCACAGCGGTCGACGTCTTAGTGCAAATCGGTGAGTTGTAGCTGCGACGCAGGCCACTCTGTCCTTAGAGGGTGTTGATCAGCCCACAGGCCGGTTCTGAACACGGCACCGGGCGTGGCCAGAGACTTTGTGCTTGTTCTGATTCCACATTAACACAGAGACGTTTGGTTTGATGAGGGGGGAGGATGACGAGGGAGGAATCTCAAAAAAGATTGTTTTTATTTTTTATTTTTCTTAATTTATTATTATATTTTTTTTGTGGAGCCTGAAAAGACTGTTTTCCCGGTTCAGAACGATGACACGCACCTAACCTCCCCGGTGTGCTTGACACGCGGAGGTCCGTCAGGAACGCTGTCCAGAGCCTCCGCGTCGGGCGCGCGCCGGCCGAGCGGCACATTTGCGCGTCTCCGCCGCGGTGGGGTCTCCGCCGCGGGGACACGGAGCCGCTCTGTCCCGGTAGCTCCGCGGCCGTCGTACTTCCTGGCCCCTCCGCACGCTCGTACCTGCCGGCTCCAGCTGCGCCGCGTAACTTCCACCGGTGGACGCTGACCTACAACTCACTGATTTTCGCCGGCAGATGGGGCTCCACCTTGTTTCACTTCGCCCACAGTGCAGCGCCGCGGCTGACGCAGGGGCGGGAGAACGGAATGATGGAGGGATGTCGGTGGAAGGTGTCGGTGGAAGTTGAGGTTATGAGTCCGCAGCCACCTGGAAGTGGAACCGTGAGGCTGTCGCTCCCCTCCTCCCTGGTGTCAGATTGTACTCTGATCGAGGGAAACAAGGAGAAGGTCGGAGTATAATCTGGAGTTTAATCTAGTCACTCTTGCCTGGCATGACACACAACACCTCCAAAAAGAATTATATATATATATATATATATATATATATGAGTGAAATCCCATAATTTACAATTAATTAACTATTAATTCAGGAATCACACATTCTTAAATGCAATGCAATATCATGGAAGGCCGTGGTCTGAGCAATGATATCACCTTTATTTAGAAAATGTAAAAAAGGCCACACCCCTGAGATGATGAGGTAATGAGTTTTAATGGAGATTGTTGACGCTCATCACCATGGAAACACATGGCCCCCTTTATTATCTTTTTTAAATCCTTAAGCATTTTCATGTTCATGGGGGCAGCATCGCTCTCAAACATTACATGTGCTTCTCATCGCCCTCACTCTGAAAATGGCTTTTTTTTTTTTTTTTTTTTTTTTTGGAACAGTGAATTGAACTAAACCCAGAAGTGGCCTCCTCGTGGTTGTGGTCAGTTTGTGATTGCAGAACAGCTAACGAACCAGAACCAAACAAAGCAAAGCTGAGGAAATCCACCGACGTGGCGAGGGTCGCCACGGCGACGGCCCGCCTCGACCCCGCCTCGTTTGTTGTATTGATCTTGACTTAGGAAAGAAAGAGCCCCGCCCCCTACACCCCCCCCCCCTACACACACCCCCCGACACCACCTTTTTCCTGCTGAACGCTCCTCCCGTCGCTCCACGTGTCTCACGTCACGGTCTCGTCCTCCCGTTCGATGGGCCCCCGACCCCGGCACTCGCTCCCAAATGGAGTTTATGAAAACGCCGAAAAAACCTCCGCCAAAAGACGCCCCCTTGTTTCCGGTGCATCCACCCGTGCCCCAACGGTAGAAAGAGTTTCTCAAAGTACGCAGCGATGATCTGTAAATAGTTGTTGGAAATCTCTTCGAGCCGGTGGAGTTGCAGCATTTAGTGCCAGTAGTTATGCGATATAAGCTCCTCGTTAGATATGAAGTATTATCACTCACGCAGCGTGACTGTGTGGCCTACAGTTGCACACGGGTTGATACACCAGGAGTTAACCTATGGTAAAGTAAAGTGTTTTTACTTTCATTATTTTGATTTTCAAATGGGGTTAAAGAGTATGAATCATGTAAAAAGAAAAAAAAAAAAAAAGCAATATTTGTACCCATATGGAAACCTGTTTTATGCTGTATTTCTTATTTCAGACGTTGCCAACTGCTTTGATGACAACATTGAATACACAGTGAGACACAGCCAGGCCGCGCGAGTCCTCTCACATTAAGCAACTTTTCCCAATCTGTGTTCATCGTACCAAATGACAACAAAACATCAACAACTTTTGTTATCTGCATTTGTGTTTTTTTGATTCTTAAAGTTTACATTTTAGTAGTTGATGAAGATTTGCACATTTAGGCAACAAAAACTAAATGCTGTTCTATGATGATGCTGATATATTGGTAGTGGTGTAGAGGCCGTGACGCCGAGCCGCCACCTCCACCTCCACCTCCACCTCCACCATCCTGAAAGGAAAAATGTCTTAAAAAGGAAAAAAAAAAAACCAAAGTACAACGGCAGCGGCTCCTCACGGAAAAACAGTATTTTTAATAAAAGACAAGAAAAAAAAACATTCATTCGAATGTAGGAATACATAAAACGATGTGTTAATTGTTTATTTATTTTAATTTAACGGTCCGAAACCGAAAAGCAACCAGTTTGACAACGAAAACGAAAAGCAATAGAAGAAAAGAGAGAGGGGGGGAGGGAGGGAGGGAGGGAGGAAAGGGGGGAGGGAAACAACAGCGGTTCTGAGTTTCATCTGTTTTTTTCAAACCGGACGGGCCTTGCCGGTTTGGACTCACGCTGGACCTCGCTCCTTCCTCCGAAGCCCCTGCACAGAGTCGCCACTGACAGGAGGTTTGGGTTTCCCCCGAAAAACACACAACTCCTGTTCTCCCACGCCCCCCTCCCCGCCTCCCCTCCCTCCCTCCCTCCCTCCCTCTCTCTCTCTCTCTCCCCCGCCTCCCAAGGAACCATCTCACCACGACACGGAACAGCAACCTGTCTTAAATAAGAGAAGTGCCTTGTGTATGAATGATTATTTTGTAAGAACAAGTTGATGTAAATGTTCATTTACCTCAAATGTTTACAAAACTGTTACTAAATAAACTTTTTTTGTACCATAATCCTGCTTTTTGCCGTCGTTCTGGCCCCGGCGGGCCCTCGGGCTCGGACTTCATTTTGACCCCTCGCCTCCCGTC